>NC_084850.1:57134444-57443776 GCF_033115175.1 Lepus europaeus
TCACTTTGACTAAAAAGGGTGACAAGGACCAAGCTTTAGGTAACAGGATGTTGCAGGCAGGTTGAACTCTCGCGATGACCTTTGAGGAGACAAAGGAAAACATGCCAGTTCCTATGAGTGCTCATGCAACCCACTTTCCGTGTGCAAGCCTTGCAAACACCTTCACAACAGAGCACCTAAAACCAAGCGAAGATTCTACAAACTCAGCTTAGAGAGCGAGGCTGCCCATTTTACGCCTGAGACAAGAAGGAGGAAGATGGCCATAGCTCCTCTTCAGGGCTCCAGGACAGAGGCAACCCTAGGCCCCGCCCAGACATGGCCGCCACCAGGCTACTGAGCTCTGGTTTGCGGGTCTGTAGCTGACAGGCACCCTGGAGCTGGCCCCCTGAACTCTGCGTATATCTGGCCACCACAGCCTTGATAGCATGCGGACCAATTTCCTACTAGGCCTCCAAGGGCTATGAAAACTTCCTGGGTACAGCCCGGGACTCCCCTGCACTCCCACTCCCCTGCCAAGCCAGTTTCAAGCAGTTGCACAGCTGGAAGGGCTGGCGGCATCAGCAAATGACCTCCTCTTCTTGGTGGTAGTATTGCACCACAAATAGCACCTACCCTGCCCACCACGTTCACAAAACCCTGTGGCACAGCGCATGCCAATAAATTGCACAGGAAGCAAATGGAAGCCTTGGGACACTGAAGCGCTGGCTGAGCAGGCTGCCACTAGCCCCGCCCAGAAATGGCTGCCACCAAGCTAGTGAGCTCTGTCTGCTGGGCCAAAGCCTCCAGGGAACCTGGAACTCAGCACCCTGTCCCTACGTGCGATTGGGTCCTTCAAAGCCCACTTGACAAATGGGTAGAACTGGCCCCGATCTCCAAGAGCTTGGAGCTGCACCCTGGGGACTACCTTCACTCACTTGCCAAGCCCCAAATGCATAGGCACTCAGCTGGGAGGGCTGGAGGGATCTGAAAACAACTTCCACTTGATGGCAGTATTGCACCACAAATGCCACCTGCCCTGTCTCCATTGTTCCTCCCTCCACCCTTCGGGAAGGAAAAAACATCCAGCGCTGTGTAGCGCAAATCCAACATGGCTGCTGCCCAGCATGGCTGCTAGGCCTGGCTCTGAGGGGAGCAGGGACATTACCACTGGGTGCCACAACTTCCTCATGCCACAGCAGCCTTCTAGATGGCCTTCCTGGGCTAAGCTAGGCACCAGGAATACTTACCTATTCATTAAGGAACCAACCCCCTGCTATGGAGGATGCCTATGCCTATAGGAGCCACCTCTTAGAACTGGAATTCCTTGCATTCTTCCATGATCCAACCCAGAGACTCACAGGCTCAAAACCCAACTGATTCAACATTAATCTCACTGGGACTTTTCACTGGGTTCTGCATGGTCCGCTTGCTCACGAGGTACAGGATGGTTAGACATTCTGAGTCACTACAGGCCACTTTAACATGATGTCTCAGGAACCCAGAGGGACTGGGAAGGAATATGGAGTGAGGAGGTTCAGCCATCCCAGGACCACAGGCCTCAGGACCTGCCTCCTCCCATATCCTGGCTGTTCACTTCCAATCCAGCTTGCTGCTAATGCACCTGGGAAAATAGCAGAAGCTGGGCTGAGTGTTTGGGCCGCTGCCCCCATGTGGGAGACCCAGATCAAGATTCTGTCTCCTGACTCCTATTGTCTGAGTCCTGACCAATGTGGCTACCTGGGGAGTGAACCATGAAATGGAAGATCTCTTGCTACCTCTCTGTAGCTCTCCCTATTAAAGAAACAAAACTTTTTTTCTTAATAAAAGGGGGGGGGGGGCGGTGCTATGCCATAGGGGATAAATGCCGTGTGCATTGCTGGCATCCCATGGGCTGCTGGTTTTAGTCCCCACTGCTGTTCTGATGAAACGCTCTGCTACGGCCTGAGAAAGCAGTAGAAGATGGCCCAAATCCTTGGGCCCCTGCATCCCCGCAGGAAACCCCGAGGAAACTCCTGGCTTCAAATCCGTGCAGCTCCAGCTGTTGCAACCATCTGGGGAGTGAACCAACAGATGGAAGCTTTCTCTCTCTTTGCCTCTCTGTAACTCTGCCTTTCAAATAAATAAATATTTAAAAATATGATAATCTAAGAATGCAAGTAGAAATGCACCAAGTCCTTTTGATGTTGTATAAGCAGGAAAATTCCCCAAGGACAGAAAAGTAGGTGAAAACAGATCCCTAGGGAACCCATTACATCAAACACTCCCCATAAGGCCTAGTGGATTTGGAGCCACTCTTTTGTGTTTCCATCCACAAAGGGTGGATTGAGAGGTGGGGAAGGACTGAGCAGGAGACATTTCTGGAGCAACAGGGTAACCAAATGGAGGCACTTGAACTGTGGCTTCCACTCCATCTGTGTAGACTCCCAGTGGAACGTTTCTGACGGGGGACAGGTGGGTTTGAGGCTATCCGGTTCCTCCGGCTGGTGCTGACACAGCCCACCGAGTGTTGCTTCACTAGCAGTGAAACAAAAGGATCCAGGGCAGCACAGGGAAGGGGCCTGGGTGTCCAGGCCTGCCAGGGTGAAGAGGCAGGGAGGGCAGTTCTCCGGGCTGCCGTGTTCTACAACCTAGGGCTGAAGCTTCTGAGGGGCACTTGGCCTCCTGGGAAAGCAGAGGCAGAATCCTGACTAAGGGCAACAGAGGAAAACCCGTAACCGTGCCCCGTCCGTTTCTCTCCAATCTCTGTGTACTTTACTCACAAGCCCCTCAGAGTCCAGGGACTCAGGGGGAGATCCATCCCTGTTCACCTCCTATACTGGCTCCTCCCACACCAGCAAGGGTCTCATCAGCTCACAACCCCCACCATCCAGGGCCTCTATAACACGGCTGCTTCTGCTCACTGCTGCTGTAGTCAGGACTCTGGATCCACGCTCCTGCTGGGACTGGGGCCGACCCGGAAGTCCACAGGGAGGCCGAGTGTAAGGAAGCCAGGAAGGAAAATGGAGCAGCACTGCCTCCACCAGAGGCCGCCTACCAAATAAGAGCTCTGTGGTTTTTTGACCCCGTGGCTTGTAGGGGAAGGGACAGGAGGCAAACTGTGCCCTGGCCCCTGCCAGGGACCCATTCAGGTCTCAGCTGAGCCGAC
Source organism: Lepus europaeus (assembly GCF_033115175.1). Taxonomy (NCBI): domain Eukaryota; kingdom Metazoa; phylum Chordata; class Mammalia; order Lagomorpha; family Leporidae; genus Lepus; species Lepus europaeus. Next base: position 57,137,569 of record NC_084850.1, read on the forward strand.
TTCTGCAAGCCCCACCCATACATGTCTGCCACCAGGCTCCCAAGCTCTGGCCAGCTGTGCAACAGCTGCCACACACCCTGGAGCTCAGCCCCCTGGCCCTGTCTGCGTTCAGGGCCTACATAGCCCACAGGACTTGGGGTGCCAGCTGACCTGGGCCTCTAAGGGCTCTGAGCTCTCCCAGGGCACAGCCCCAGGACTCACCAGCACCCTCATTTCCCGGCCAAGGCAGTTCCGCGCAGGCGCACAGCTGCCAGCGCTAGCGGGATCTGCAAACATCTTCCTCTTGATGGCGGATTTGCACCATGGTTGCCACTTGCCCTGCCCCAACATGTTCTCCCTCCGCCCTTCCTGCAGCAAAAAACTCTACTGGAGAGCCAGTAGTGGCATAGCGGGTAAACTAGTGCTGGCGGGCGTCCCATATGGCCACCAGTTCGAGTCCCAGGTGCTCCACTTCAGATCTAGCTCTCTGCTATAGCTTTGGAAAGCAGTGGAAGATGGCCTGTACCCTGTACCCATATGGGACACCCGGAGAAAGCTCCTGGCTCCTGGTTTCAGATCATTTCAGCTCAGCTCCGGCCATTGCACCCATCTGGGGAGTGAGCTAGTGCATGGAAGACCTCTCTGTCTCTGCCTTTCTATAACTCTGCCTTTCAATATAATAAATACATCTTTAAGAAAAAAAAAAAAACAAACAACTCTATTGGGTAGAAATTATGGCCGCTGCCCAGCATGGCCACTCTGCCTTACTGTGGAGAGCAGGATGAGTTACCACACAGCACTGGGTGCTGCACCATCACAGTGTCCACACAGCCTGGCCTCAATACACTCCTCCAGGGCTACAATCAGGACCACACTGAGAAAGGGAATCCCCTCAAGGCCCTTGCAGCCCTGGTAGGGCACCTGTGCCTAAGCAGCCACACCATCAACAACACACCTGGCTTTAACCCTTGGAGATTCAGGCAAGGGCCTCACAGGCTCAGGCGTAAGCCCACCCAAAACAGTCTGACTCAGATCTTGTCACTGGGTACTGTACAGCCAACTTGCCCAGAAAGTGCAGGGTGGCCAGATATGCTGCCTGAGTTACAGGCCACTTTGACATACTGTCTCAGGTAGGCATCCAGAGGTACTGGTACTATAGTACAGAGGTACTATAACGGGCAGGCATCCAGAGGTACTGTGAAGGAACAGAACGCGAGGACGTACAGCCATTCCAGGACAACAGGCCTCAGTATTTGGCTACTCTCACAGGATTTCTCCTAGCAGGGGTAGGGTACCTGAGCCTAGCTGGGCCACACTGTCTGTACCGCACTTGCCTTAAGTCCTGGGTACCCAGGCAAGGGCCCCACAGGCTCAGATTCAAGCCCACCTCCTACACTGCGACTCACACATTGTCACTGAGCCCTGTGACACCAGCTTGCCCAAGTGGTCCAGGCCTGGCGGATATTTGGGCTGAGTGAATTACAAGACAGGTTGCCATGAAGTCGCAGGCAGCCAGACATAAAGGACTAGAACCCTGAGGCAAAGGGAGGGACAGGAAACTTTGAAACTATAGCCATCCCTGTACCATAGGCCTCAGTACCTGTCTGCATCCACATGCCTCACTCCTGATCTGCCGACAATCAGCGCCCAGGCTAACGCCACTCAAGAGAGCAGGCAGTGCCACACCTGGCTGAGGGTCAAGGGCTTGAGAACGCCCACATGCTCGCTGAGGGACACATATCTGACTGCTAGCATGTTATTTAGGAGGAATCTCAGCAAGGAGAATGGTACACATATGCACGTGTGACTAAGAAGAGAATGAATGTGTGAATCTGTGAATGGGTGAACGGTGAGCATAGCTGCATTTGCATTTTGAGCTACTTGGAAAGTAAAGCAAATCCAATGTTCCTGGACAAGGTCGCTTCCATGTGTGCAGCCAATCTGGACTCCTCCAGACCATGCAGACACAACCTGGGACACTCCAAAGGGAGTAACGACCTTGGACTGAAGGAAATGAGCTAGGGTATCATCCCCCTCCATTTGATTAGGGCCCTGTAACCTCCTGCTGCCCCCACAGTGCCCTGCTTCCTATCCGGGCCGGTTCCCGTGTCCTGGAGCTGGATGAGATGGTGACTCGGGAAGTCACCTAGACCTCTCGCTGGGATGCGCTGCAAAGGGACAAAAGAGAGGAAGTGAGGAAATAAGAGAAAACCCTAGAACTCATTCTCCATGAAGTTAGGACCCAGGATCCCCAGGAAAGTACAACTCTGCCTAAGAAGACCACACCTTCCAAGGTCTGTATAAATTCCCCCAATGTGCCCAGAACTCTAGTGAGTGCAAGACCTGATGTGGGCCTAAAACGCACAAAATGACAACCTATGAAGCCAAGTGCAGAGATATATTGTTTTGTACGTGGAAACATTGCAAGGAGAGAAATCAGTTCCCTCAGGACCCCAATACAGCAAACACTGACTGTAAGGCCTAGGGGATTCAGGGCCATGTTTTGTACTTTCATGCACAAAAGGTGGAGGCAGAGGTGGGAGGGATGGAGCAGGAGGCATTTCAGGACTAACACGGTGATCAGGCTATCACGATATGCACAGGTGTTTTGTCCTTCTCTGTACACCTGGTAGGAGGTTTGTTTTTCGAGGGTGAACAGGAGGCACTCAGCGAGTCCTGTAAGCGGCCTGGTCTACCCCAGCAGGGGCCTCTTTGGTGAGTAGGAAACAGATGGTGGCAGAGTCCCATACCCACTGGACCTGGGTATCCAGGACAGCCAGGGTGGGGAGGCAGGGCAGTCCCCAGTGGCTACCTCATTCTGTAACTGAGAAGTAAGGCTTCTGCTGGATTGTGGCCTCCTGATACAGCAAGTGGAGAACTGATTTTAGGGAACAGAGCAGAGCCATTAAGAGTTTCAGGTCCATTTCTGTTCACTTTCTGTGTACTTCATGCGCACTCCCCTAAAGCGATTCGAGTACTCAGAGGAGAGATCCCTCCCTGCTCACTGCTTCTGCAGGCTCCTCCCACACTGCAGGGATCCCATTCCCCCAGTGGGGTCCCTGTAAACTCCTCTGCTTCTCCTAAGGAAACGTGGCCTCGGGGCCCAGGTTCTATGCTCCTGCTGGGACTGAGGACCTCACAGGAGTTCACGGTGAGGCCTGGAACAGAGGCACAAAAACGTACTAACTCCATTCTCTGCGACAAGCAGATTCTTAAACTAAGTTCCCTGGTCTTTTAGGACAGTTTCAAGGTTGAAGAAATCATTTCCGGTTCGGAGCTGACCTAACACAATGGCGCCAGGGAGCCTAGGGGATGGTGTGGGAGGGAAATGATGGCCAGATCTCTATCCTTGCCCCACTCAAGGCTTAGCTGAGGAGATTTCCACTAGCCCCGCCCAGACATGGCCGCCACCATCCACCTGAGCTCTACCCGGCTGGGCTGCAGCCGCCACTCACCCTGGAGCTCCCTCTGGCCCTGCCTGTGTCCCGGGCCTCCACAGCCCACAAGACTGGGGGGGGCTGGCCTGGGGCCTCCAAGGGCTCTGAGTTCTCTCCCAGACATGGCCCCAGAAACCACAGGTACCCTCACTTCCCTGCTAAGCCAGTCCGGCAGAAACCACAAACTTCCTCTTGATGGCGGTATTGCATGGCAAATGCCACTGCCCTGCCCCCAAGGGTCCTCCCTCCGCCCTTCCCTCAGCAAAAAAACGCTCAGAGCTGTCCAGAGGGTGCCCAGCATGGCCACTACCCAGCAGGGCGGCTCCCCCTGGCTCAGAAGGGAGCAAGCACAGCCACCACATGGGACTGGGTGCTGCACAACCTAGCCTCAGCTCGCTGCTCCTGGACTGCCCCCAGGACCAGTGCACAATAGAAGCTCCCGAGAGCACCTCCAGCAGGACACCTGTACCTAGCTGGGACACACCATCTGCACAGCATTTGGCTTCAGCCCTCGGGGATCCAGGACAGGTCTCCATAGGTTCAAACCCAAGCACATCCTCCAACAGTCTGATTCACTACTTTAACTGGCAATGCTAACAGGGGCCAAGCTTTAGGAAACAGGATCTGGGAGGCAGGTAGACCTGACTCGATGACCTTGGAGGAGACAAAAAATGGAAAATGCAAAAAAAGAAAAAAAATGTGACAGTTCCTATGTGTGCACATGCAACCCAATTTCCGTCTGCAAGCCTCCCTGCACATCTTCTTCCAGGGAACTATTAAAACAGCAAAGATTTCACACAAGTTTCAGGATAGAGGGGGAGGCTCCCCTATTTTACTCCTAAGAGGATGAGGAAATTGCCCACAGGTGCTATTCAGGGCACCAACGCTGAGGCACCCCTTAGCTCCACCCAGACATGGCTGCCACCAGAATACTGAGCTCTGGTTTGCTGGTCTGTAGCTGACAGGAACCTTGGAGATCGGCCCCCTGTCCCTGCCTGAATCTGGGCCCTTCACAGCACCTATGGCATGTGGTCCAACCTCCCACTGGGCCTCCAAGAACTCTGAGCCCTCCCTTGGGCCCTCACTCCCCTGCCATGATAGTCCCACCCTGGCGCACAGCCGCCAGGACTGGCGGGATCCGTGAATGACTTCCTCTTGATGGCAGTGTTGCACCACAAATGCTACCTGCACTTCTATGGCGATTCCTCCCTCCACCCTTCACGCAAGAAAAAACGCCCAGAGCTGTCCAGCGTATTTCCAGCATGGCCACTAAAGAGCTGGGCAGTTCCCCCTGGCTCTGAAAGGAACAGGAGGAGCTACTGCACAGCCCTGGGTGCAGCACCATCCCATGCCCACGAAGCCTGGCCTCAGCACACTGATCCTGGGCTGATCTCATGACCAGCACACAATGGAAGCTCCTCAGGGTACCCGTAGCGGGGGTGGGGCACCTGTGCCTAGCCCAGCCAATCACCCTGCTTTGCCTGGCACTTCATTTCAGTCCTCATGGATCCAGGCAAGGACCCCCAGGCAGGACCCAAGGCCACCCTACAACAGACTAGGACCTGTCACTGGGCCCTGCAATGACAGCTTGCCCAGGAGGTTCTGAGCCAAATATTTTGACCAATTCAATAAGTTAGATTGCCCTAAAAATTAGACAGCCAGACTTAATGGCTACAGACCCAGGACACTGGGAAGGAGGGGAAGAGTTTGGAGTTACACCCATCCCAGGACTGCACTCACATGTCTCACCCCTGGGCTGCAGACAATGAGCATCCCACACTCACTGCCACTCAACACAGCAGGCAGTGCCACACCAAAGACACCACCACCTCTCCTTGCACCAGACTTGAGAACTCCCACATGCAGGCTGAGGGACAAACACACTACTGCTAACTTGTAGTTTAGGAGGTATCTCGGCAAGGGGAATAGTACACATATGCACACATGACTAAGCTGGGAGGTGAGAAAGTATCCGATAGCCATAGGTGAGAATCAATCTGTGAATGGGTGGGGCCAAAGGGGAGCACAGCCATCTTTGCATGTAGAGCTACCTGGAAGGGAAAGCAAAGCACTGGTCCTGGACAAGGTCAACCTCCATGTATGCAGCCACTCTGGCCTCCTCCACACCATGAAGACACAACCAGGGGTACATCATAGGGAGGGATATCCTTGGACCCAGGGAGGTGAGCCAGGGCATCATCCTTGTTAGGAAACTGGCACAGTTTTAGCCAGGTGGCCGCACAGCCCAGCTACCTGAGCCAGGCTCCACCCCCATCCTAATGGGATTTGCTGCTCCTGCTTCCCTGCCCGCCTTCAGGCAAAGTTTTAAAAGGGCCAGTTCCTGAACACGTACTCTCTTGGCCTCTCTCCTCTTCTCGTCTCTCTTCTCCCTCCTCTCTGTCTCTCCTTCGCCGCCCCTTCACTCTGGTCTGTAGAGTGTCCCCCAATAAACCCTTTCCCTTACTCCGATGTCCGGTGTGCTTTGCGACGTCTAACATTAAGATATAACAGTCCTCCCTGTCCTCCCATCTGATGTGGGCCCTGTCACTTCCTGCTGTCCCCACAATGCCATGCTTCTTACCTGGGCCTCTTCCTGTGCCTTGAGCTAGAAGACATGACGACTTGGAAAGTTTCCCCTGTCTTCTCTCAGAGATGGGCTGCAAAGGGACAAAAGATAGGGAATGAGGAAATGATAAGAGGAAACACGGAAATCCTGGAACTCATCCTTCATGAGTTAGGACCCAGGATGCCGAAGAAAGCACAACTCTGCCTCCGAAGACCATACCTTACCAGGTCTGTATAAATTCCCCCACTATGCCCAGAGACTGGTGAGTGCATGACCTGATGTTAAGGCCTAAAATACATATGAAAGCTGACCTATGAAGGGAAGTACAGACATATCCTGGTCTTCTGTTGTATTGTACACATACATGTTGCAAGAAGGGCAAAGAAAAGGGGAAACCACTTCCCTCAGTACCCAAATTCACAAAATACTGATTCTAAGGCCTAGGGGATTTAGGAGCATTCTTTTGTACTTTCATTAAAAAACATAGAGGCGGGGCTGGTGCCATGGCTCACTTGGTTAATCCTCCACCTGTGGTGCCGGCATCCCATATGGGCGCTGGGTTCTAGTCCCGGTTGCTCCTCTTCCAGTCCAGCTTTCTGCTGTGGACCCGGAGGGCAGTGGAAGATGGCCTGGGTGCTTGGGCCCCTGTACCCACATGGGAGACTAGGAAGAAGCACCTGGCTCCTGGCTTCGGATCGGCGCAGCGCGGCCATAGCAGCCATTTGGGGAATGAACTAATGAAAGGAAGACCTATCTCTCTCACTGTCTGTAACTCTACCTGTCCAAAAAAAAAAAAAAAAAAAAATCCTTAGAGGCAGAGGTGGGAGGGACAGGGCAGGCAACATTTCTGGAGCAACACTGTGATCAGGCAATCATGATTTGAGTGTGGCGTCTGGTCCTTCTTTGTACATCCCTGGTAGGTGGTTTGTTTTGCAAGGGTGGGTTGGAGGCCCTCGGCGGGTCCTCTAAGTGGCCTGGTCTACCCCAGCAGGTGCCTCCTCAGTGGTATCACATGGATGGCAGCAGAGTCACACACCCATTGGACCTGCGTATCCAGGACAGCCAGGGTGGGGAGGCAGGGAAGTCCCCAGTGGCAGCCTCATTCTGCAACTGAGAACTAAGGCTTCTGCTGGATTGTGGCCTCCTGATACTGCAGGTGGAGAACTGACTTTAGGGAACAGAGCAGAGCTCTGTAACAGAGTTACAGGTCCATTTCTGTTCAGTTTCTGTGTACTTCATGCCCACTCTGCTCAAAGAAAGTCCAGATACTCAGGGGCGAGATCCCTCCCTGTTCATTGCCTCTTGCAGGCTCCTCCCTCACTGCAGGGATCCCATTCCCCTAGTAGGGCCCTGAATACCTGGCTGCTTCTGCTTAGGACCACTGGCATAAGGACTTTTCATTCTATGCTACCGTTGGGACTGAGGACTTCATAGGAGGTCACAGCTGGGCCGAGTGTAACTTTTGTGATGTAGGAATAGACAGATTAGCTTCCTTCTCTTCCATAAACAGATTTGAAACTGGAGGACCGCCTTGGTCTTTTTGGATGTACATTCAAGACTGAAGCAATGCTTTCCGTGTTCGTGTTCATCTAACACAATGGCCTTGGGCCTCCGAAGGGATGGGGCAAGAGGAAAATGGCATCCTGGGCATTGCTGGAAACCCACTCAGCTCTTGGCTGAGTATTGCCTTTAGGATGCAGAGTCAAGACTTAAGGAGTCCTTTTGTGGTGCAAGCTACCTAATCCCATGCAGCCAGAAGCAAATGTCGCCTGGCTGCTGCCCTGGACACGGGCGCGGTCTCGGCTGAGCCGACGGCCACTAGCCCCGCCCAGACATGGCCGCCACCAGGCTCCCGAGCTCTGCCCAACTGGGCCGCAGCCACCAGGCACCCCGGAGCTCAGCCCTCGGCCCTGCCTGTATCCAGGGCCTCCACAGCCTACAAGATGCGGGGGCCTGAACTGGCCCGGGGCCTCCAGGGGCTTGAGTTCTCTCTAGTCGGGCCCCGGGACTCGCCTGTGCCGATCCCTTCCCGGGCAAACCAGTCCTGCGCAGGCGCATAGCCGCCAGGGCGGGCGGAATCCACAAACCACTTCCTCTTGATGGCAGTGTTGCACCACGAATGCCACCTGCCCTGCCACCTCACGTCTTCCCCCCGCCCTTCACAAAGCAAAAAACTCCCAGGACGGTCTAATGAGTACCCAGCATAGTTACACTGCAGGATTGGGGGGGGGGGGGGGGCAGGAGGAGCTACCACACAGCCCTGCACCTTCTCATGCCCGCTCAGCCTGGCCTCAGCAGGCTGCTCTCAAGACCAGCAGGCAAGGGACGCTCCTAAGGGCACCCCAGCAGGGATCAGGTACCTATGCCTAGCCGGGTCTCACCTTCTGCCCTGCAATTGGCTTCAGCCCTCTGGGATCCAGGGAAGAGCCCCACAGGCTCCAACCCAATCCCACCCTGCAACATTTGGACTCGCACATTGTCACTGAGCCCTGCAACAGCTTGTCCAGCAGGTCCAGTGCAGCCAGAGAGTCTGACTCACTCACTGACAAGTCATTTTGACATGATGTCTCAGGGAGACTTAAACAGTATGTACCCAGAGGTTCTGGGAAGGAGCAGAGAGTGAGCAGTAATAGGCATTCCAGGACCAAAGGACTCAGGGTCTGTCTGCACTCACAGGGCTCTATCCTGTACTGCAGACACTGAGGGTCCACGCTCTGCCAATCAGGAGAAGCCAGGGGCTACACCAAACACTCTGATTCTTTTACCTGACCCAGGGTCAACAGAGAACTTCCCAATGTTGGCAGAGCAAGCACATACAGAGGGTGGCTCCTTAATGAGGAAGAATCAGTATCCACAGTGGATCTCTCAGGCAGATGTGGGCATGTAAATGGAAAGGGAATAGCACAGGAATAGCACACATAGGCACACAAGGTTGGGAAAGGTGGAAGGTGAGAAGGTATCTGCACAGGCAGGTGAGAATCAATCAGAGCAGGGCTGGGGCCGAATGGAGCACACACCCATTCTTCCATTTGGAGACATCTGGAAGGTCATGCAAACCCTCTGTCCCTGGACAAGATCACCTCATGTGTGCATCCACTCTGGCCTCCTCCACTCCATGGAGCCACAACCTGGACACTCCTTAGGGAGTGACAACCTTGGACCCAGGGAGGTGAGCCAGGGGATCATCCTCCCTGTCTTCCCATCTGAGGTGGGCCCTGTCACTTCCTGCTGCCCCCACAATGCCTTGCTTCTTACCCAGGCCTGCTCCTGGGTACTTTTACCTAGAAGAGATGTTGGCTCGGAAAGTCAAATTGTCCTCTCTCCAGGATGAGCTGCAAAGGCATAAGAGAGAGGAATTGAGGAAATAAGAGAGGAAATCCTGGAACTCATCCTACATGAAGTTAGGACCCAGGATCCCCAGGAAAGCTCAACTCTGCCTCAGAAGAGCAGACCTTCCCAGGTGTTTATACACTTCCCCAGTGGGCCCACAAACCCGGTGAATGGATGACCCGATTACAGAGCCTAAAACACAAGAAAGCTGACATATGAAGTGCAGATGTATCTTGTTGTTTTGCACACATAAACACCGCAAGGAAAGCAAAGTGTTGAAATGAGTTCCCTCAGGACCCCAATACAGCAAACACTGCTTGTAAGGCCTAAGGGATTTAGGGCCTTGTACTTTCATGCACAAAAGGTGGAGGCAGAGGTGGGGAGGGACGGGGCAGGTGGCATTTCCAGAGTAACACAGTAATTAGGCGATCATGATTTGTGCAGGGTGGTTTGTTTTCCAAGGGTGGGTTGGAGGCACTCAGCGGGTCCTCTAAGTGATCTGGTCTACCGCTCCTCAGCGGGTATCATATGGATGGCAGCAGAGTTTCACATCCATAGAACCTGGGTATCAAGGACAGCCAGGGTGTGGAGGTAGAGGAGGGCAGTACCAAGTGACCAACTTATTCTACACTAAGGCTTCCGCTGGGCATGTGGCCTCTGGATGCAGCAGATAGAGAACTTGTGATTTTTTGAGAATCGGGAAGCTTCTCAGTCCATTTCTGCCGAGGTCCTGTGTACTTTCAGCCCAGTCGCCTCAAAGAAAGTGCAGGTACTCAGAGGTGAGATCCATCCCTGGTCACTGTCTCTGCAGGCTCCTCCCACATTTTAATGCATCAGACACCCCCCCCACACCCCGTAATCCCAGCTGCACCTCCTAAGGACCATACATCAGGAGTTCTACGCTCCTACTGCAACTGGGGACCTCACGGGAGTTCACAGCAAGGCTGAGTGTCACTTCTGTGACCCAAGAACAGAGGAACGAAAACGAACTTCCTGCTCTGCTACAAGCAATTTTGAAACCAGACAAGTTCTGTGGTGTTTTAGGATACAGTTTCAAGGCTGAAGGAATCCTTTCCGGGTCTTTCAAGGCTGAAGGAATCCTTTCCGGGTCTGAGCTCACCTAACACAACGGCTCCGCGGCTCCTAGGGGTTGGAGCAGGAGGCAAATGGTGCTGCCCTGGACCCACTAGGGTCTTAGCTGAGCAGACTTCCTTTAGTCCCGCCCAGACATGGCCGCTCACCAGGGCTGGGCCACAACAGCCATGCTCACTTGGAGCTCGGCCCGCTGGCCCTGCCCGTCTCGGGCCTCCACAGCCCCCACGACCTGGAGAGGACAACCTGGCCTGGGTCTACAAGGGCTCTGAGCCCTCTCAGTGCGCAGCCCAAGACCCAACTGCCCCTTCACTTCCCTGCCAAGCCAGTACTGCGCAGGCGCCAAGTCTGAGGGCATGTGAGATCTGCAAACGACTTCCTCTTGATGGCAGTATTGCACCGCAAATGCCCCTTCCCTACCCCTCCCAGAGTCCTCCCTCCACCCCTTGTGCAGGAAAAAAATGCCCAGCATGGCTGCTCCACCTCCCTCTGAGAGGAGCAGGAACAGCTAGTGCAGAGCCCTGGGGGCAGCCCCTTCCCCATGCCAGTGCAGCCTGGCCTCAGCACGGGCTCCTGGGCTGCCCTAGGGACCAGCAGTAGGTGCTGCCCTTCCGGCACCCCATCTGTGGAGCACACGTATGCCTACCATGCTGCTTCCTTCCCACTGGACGTCCCTTCAGTCCTCATGGATTCTAACCAAGGGGATCAAAGGCCAGGATTGCAGCTCACTCAGCATCAGTCTGCATGCGACCTAGTCACTGGCTCTGCACTGCCGGCTTGCCCAACAGGTGCCAGGGAGGCAGATGCTCTGAGTCACTGACAGGCCACTGTGACAGAGTCTCGGGCAGCCAGCTTGGAAGCTGAGGGACTCAGCGCTACTGTCCAGGAACACAGACGGAGACATCACTGCCACCCAGGCCACAAACCACAGTGCCTGGCTCCACTCCCAGGGCTCTCCCTGGCCCTCAGATGGCAGGGATCCCACTCTCGGCCAGTCAGGACAGGAGCTAGGTGCCACGCCACAGACACCTCCTGTCCTTGCACTTGACCCAGGGTCACTGCCTGTGAACGCCAAGATGGTAGCAGAGAGAAACACACACTGGCACTAGTACGTGGACTAGGAGGTATCTCTATCCACAGTGCATCTCAGGCAGATGTGGGGGAAGGTGAAAGGCAGGGGACTAGTACCTATATGCACACACGGCTCAGGAAGTTGGGAGGTGAGCAAGTTGGTGCACGTGCAGGTGGAATGATCAGCCAGGGGGAGCAGTGAATGGAGGGCACAGCCACAATGGCATTAGGAGCTACAGCAAGGTAACGCAAACCCCTGGCCCTGGACAAGGTCACCTCATGTGTGGAGCCACTCTGCCCTCCTCCTGACCATGGATGCACAACCTGGGGTTTCCCCCGACTCAGGAGGGGCCACAAAAGCCACAGTAATCCATCTACCTAGCTCCTGACCCAGGGTTCAAACTACCTACCTCCTAGCTGGGAACACTCTGACTTAGGCATTCTCAAGATCGGAAGGCCGGGGGCCAGCACTGTGACGCAGTGGGTTAATGCCCCAACCTGAAGCGCCAGCATCCCATATGGGCGCCAGTTCAAGACCCGGCTGCTCCGCTTCCAATCCAGCTCTCTGCTATGGCCTGGGATAGCAGTAGAAGATGGCCCAAGTCCTTGGGCCCCTGCACCGACGTGGGAGACGGGGAAGAAGCTCTTGGCTCCTGGCTCCTGGCTTTGGATAGGCGCAGCTCCAGCCCTTGTGGCCAGTTGCGGAGTGAACCATTGGATGGAAGTCTCTCTCTCTCTCTCTCTCTCTCTCTCTCTCTCTGCCTCTCCTCTGTGTAACTCTGACTTTCAAATAAATAAATAAATCTTAAAAAAAAAAGATTAGAAGGCCAGCGGGACCAACAGGTCTAGAACAGACACAAAGAGGGAGGTCGCAGATGCATAAGCTCAGACATGGGGAAGGAGGGATGAAAGCCCAAAGACAAGTCTGAGTACCCGGTTCCTCTATCACGACAGGCCCTGGGCTTCAGATGACAAGGGTCCCACACGTGGGCCTGTCAGGAGGGGAGGGAGGTGCTGTGGCACAGACATTCACCTGCCCTTCCAGAACCTGAAACAGGGTCAATCACTGCACAATTCCCAACACAGGATTTGCAGCAAAAATATAGTTAGGATACCCCGGTAATTGGCAGTAATCTACATCAACATTTGCTACCTCAATGTGGATAAGGGAAAAAAAAACAAAAGAACAGGGCAAAGCATACACACTAGTGCAAGAGAGAATAAGTATGGAAGAAAGTGGGTATGTGTGCATGTTTGAATTAATGAAGAACAGGGCATTGGGGGGTAAGGGGAGAAACACCCTTACTTTCACAAAGAGCTTAGGGAAACAGCTGGAAAGCCACAGGACCAAACAAAGGTCAGATGCCTGCTGCAGCAAGGCTCATCCATCTAGGCCATGGATAGGAACCTGGGAAACTCAGTATCAAGTACCTACCACACACAGACACCTGGAGGTGAGCCAGGGCACTACTGTCACAATGCCCACTACCACTAGGGACCTTAAGAGCATGAAAGTTCTGGCTAGAGTACTTGCCTCTGGGCGCTCTCTGGGTTGGGGTCAAGAAGAGTGAGGAGAGGAAATGAGGCAAGAACAAGAGGGAAATTCTGGCTCATTCCTGTGAAACTCTGACTTATCTGCTCCTAACAGCAGGATCCTGAAGAGAATAGGACCCAGGACCCACAAGTGTGCCTTGGAAGTAAGGATTGGTTAAGAGGATATTCTGGCCAACAACCCATAAGGTGATGATGCATCCACAGATACATATAATTCTGTTTCTTGTCATCCCACTGACATTTCCAGAAAGAAAGCCTTCAAGTAAGGGGCAGCACCCGCCTAGGCACCGGAACACAGGAAATCTTAATTCTTAGGTTTCTGTATTTGCAGCATCCCATGATTTTTTTTCAACCACAAAAGGTGGAGGGAGAGATGGGGAAGACAGGATGATTACGTTTCTGGAGCAACAGCGCCATCCAGCGGAAGCTGTTTCAGAACAGCTCAAGTCCGTACTTACAACGCATGTGGAAGGTTTCTGAAATTAGGAAAATCGAGTTCAGGGCTGGCAGCAGGCACGACCACAATTATTTTGCGAATCAGAGAGCTGGGCTCCCACAACAAAGAATGCTGAGTGGCAGGGCCTCTCAGGTTGCAGAAGCACCTGAGGTCTGTCCTTAGTGGCCGTCACGTTTTGCAACCTGGAACTGAAGTTTCTTTGGGACACTGGGTCTCTTGACTTAAGTGGATGGAGAAGTTCCTGACTATGATTTGCTAGTTTGTGTGCTTTACTCTCTCTCTCTTCCCTTCACGAAATTCTGGGTCTCAAGAGTAAATGCAAATCCTGGGAATGGCCTTTCATGGCTTCTTTAGCACAGAAAACGGATCACTTTCAGGTTAGCAGGTGCTGGTTTACCTGTTAGTGCTGCTGCGGGCCATTCCCCTCTGCACAGTGTAGGTGTTCCTGCAGGAACGGGGGTCCTCATGGGATGCGGTAGGCGGCTGAACAGATCACCCCTGAAAGTAGAAGGAAGAAGGAAAATACCCCAGTCCCCGTTAGTGCTCACGCAGCCCACTGTCCCTCTGCAAGCCCCCTTGGATCTGGAGAGCCTTCCACGGAACTCAGTCTAGACAGGGTGGCTCCTCACTTTACTCCTAAGACAGGGGAACAAAATGCCCACAGCTCCTGCTCAGGGCTTCAGGGCTGAGGTTGGCACTAGGATGGCCAGATATGGCCACTACCAAGATATCTAGCCCTTCATTTGCTGGGCCAAGCCACCAGATACCCCGGAGCTCAGCCCCATGCCTGCCTGTGTCCAGGGCCTCCACAGCACCTATAGCATGTAGACCAACCTTCCACTGGGCCTCAAGGTCTCTGAGCCCTGCCAGGGCCCAACTCCAGGACCTACTTGCACTCTCTCTTCCCTGCCAAGCCAGCCCTGAGCAGGCGCACAGCCGGAATGGCTGGCGAGATTCACAACCTGCTTCCTATTGATGGCAGTATTGCACCACAAATGCCACCTGCCCTGGTCCCCTGCAAGTTCTCCCTCCGCCCTTTGCGCAGCAAAAAATGCCCGGCGCTGTCCAGTGGGTGCCCAGCATGGCCACTACCCAGCAGGGCGGCTCTGCCTGGCTCTGAGGAGGGTAGGAGGAGCTACTGCATAGCCCTGGGTGTAGCCCCGTCCCCATGCCCATGCAGCCTAGCCTCAGCACGCCGATCCTGGGCTGCCTCAGGACCAGCATACAATGGACACTCCTGAGGACACCCCCTGCAGGGGGAGGGCATCTGCACCTAGCTGGGTTGCACCGTGGCACCACACTGGGCTTCAGCCCTCGTGGATCCAGGCAAGGGCCCCATGGGCTCAGAACCAAGCCTACACCACAACAGTTGGACTTCAATGTTGTCACCAAGCCCTGCGATGCCAGCTTGCCCAGGAGTTCCAGGGCGGCCCATTGCACCCTGGCACATGGGGAGCAGGCAGGCAGGGCAGTGGGCAGGAAACAGACACTCCCCTGCAGAGAGGGCCCTTTGCAGACCTCCCACGGGAGTGTAGTCCCTTCTGTCTGTCTCTCTCTCTTACACACACACACAGCCCTGGTCCCTGGCACAGCCCCACTCTCAAGGACTCTTGGATCAAGCCTGCACCCACACCAGTGCGCCACCTGCTGGTGAAGACTTGTGCGTCCCAGAGCACACGTGGACACTCCTCTGCCAATGCCAGCCAACCAAGCAGGCCTTGTGCTCCTCGTGCCCTACCTCTCACCTTAGACTGCTCTGCTCCGGATACGTCCTCCGGATGGCAAGAGACCTTTGCACACCAGTCGACTGCCTCTGCTGAGGCCATACAACAAACTAATGCATTCCCAACAGAACTGTCCACAAGGGCATGTGCCACACACCCCGGGGGACCATCTCACTGGAAACACTAGAAGCACAGGCCCACAGGGCCCCTTGACTCCCTGTCCCGCCCCAGGCCCAGTCCCACAGCCTGCGTTTGGGATTCCATACCTATAGTGATTTTCTCCTGGCTTCTCTCATGTCTTTTTAATGTTGCCAGGGAGTTTCTGTATTACCAGGAATCTGGCGTTGGGAATAGAGGTGGTACTCAAACCAAAACTGCCACAATAGCAGATACAGGTCCAATTGGCTTAACCGTTACGTCTAATGCCCATCCCAAGACTTCAGAACTTTTGGTATATAAACTCTCATTCCAGGGGCGGGTTTTTGCCCACATGTTACAATGGTGTTTACAACTCCCACATCCCATATCAGACTATGTGGGTTCAATAACCAGCTCCTTCTACAAACTAGCTTCCTACTAACACAAACCCTTGGATGCCAAGAGTGATGGCTTTAGTTTGTTATGTTCAATCCTCCTATGTGGGAAACCTGGATTGAGTTTCTAGCTCCCAGCTTCAGCCTTGCCCAGCCCAGTGTATTGCAAGCATTTGGAGAGGATCTAACAGATGGAGGTCTTTTTTAAAAATTAATTAATTTATTTGAGAGGCAGAGTTACAGAGAAAAGGCGAGAGAAAGATCTTCCATCCACTAGTTCACTCTCCAAATGGCCACAACAGCTAGAACTGAGCTGATCTGCAGCCAAAAGCTAGGAACTTCTTCGGGTCTAACATGTGGGTGCAAGGGACCAAGCACTTGGGCCATCTTCCACTACTTTCCCAAGCCATTAGCAGAGAGTTAGATCACAAGTGGAACAGCCAAAACTTGATCCAGCACCCATATGGGATGCCAGTGCCATAGGCAGAGGCTTAACCTACTATACCACAGTGCCAGCCCTGAGGTCTCTTTTTACATGTGTGTTTCTTTCTTTCTGTGTCTCTACTACTAGCAAATAAATTTTATAAAAGAAAACCTAGAAGCTGGTGTTGTGGCATAGTGGGTTAAGCCACCACCTACTACACCAATATCCCATATAGGCATTGATTCATGTTCTCGCTGCTCCACTTCCAATCCAGCTCCCTGCCAATGTGCCTGGGAAACCAGTGGAGGATGGACCAAGTGCTTGGGCCCCTGCACCCCATGTGAAAGACATGGAAGAAGCTCCTGGCTTCAACCTGGCCCAGCCCCAGCTGTTGCAGCCATATGGGGAGTGAACCAGTAGATGGAAGGTCTATGTCTCCCTAACTTTGCCTTTCAAATAAATCAAAAGGAAGGAAAGAAAGGAAAGACAAGACAGAAAGAAAACCCAGTTCAGTTCAAACTTACACAGTAAGAAACTTTCCAAACTCTAGCATAGCTTTTGGCAGCTTAAGGCTCAGTCCCTAGGATGACCCAGTCCCCTCTCCCAACCCACTCCCCTACACATATACATAATGCCTACCAGAAAATGCTCACAGCTGAGAACAAAGTCTGATTTTGCAGCCAACACGTCCTTGATGATAGACCCCTAACCCTCTTTTCTTAGCAGGCATAGAACTGTAAATAAGTATGTCTTATAACTCAGAAGAGTCTCTCTCTCTAGGGTCTGAGAGCTTTTCGTTTGAAAGGTGAAGGAAAAAAAGTCCTCTATGTTCCAGGCTGCGCGGGAAGCACGGAATCCTAATTTAGGTAAGTGGCTAGTTAGCAGACAATTATACTCACCACTTCCATGTGCTCCTTTTTTTTTTTATTTTTTGACAGGCAGAGTGGACAGTGAGAGAGAGAGAGAGAGAGACAGAGAGAAAGGTCTTCCTTTTTGCCATTGGTTCACCCTCCAATGGCCACCGTGGCTGGCACGCTGCGGCCAGCACATCGCGCTGATCCAAAGGCAGGAGCCAGGTGCTTCTCCTGGTCTCCCATGGGGTGCAGGGCCCAAGCACTTGGGCCATCCTCCACTGCACTCGCAGGCCACAGCAGAGAGCTGGACTGGAAGAAGAACAACCGGGACAGAATCCGGCGCCCCAACCGGGACTAGAACCCGGTGTGCCGGCGCCGCAAGGCGGAGGATTAGCCTAGTGAGCCGTGGCACCGGCCCCATGTGCTCCTTCTCTGCCTCTTACATTCTAGTGACCTCTGCCTCCCAGAGAAGAGAGCGACTAGACAAAATGGCACACAGGCCACTCCTGTGGGGTTGGCCCAGCAAGCTCACAGTGACTGTCCTCAAGCAGCTGGCACTACAAGCAACCACATGTGCAGCAACACATGCCAGCACACCAGCAACTCATGTTTAATAATGATGAGGACATGCACACCAGGTTTGAGAATGAGGTGTCTGACACTGAGGTCAATGATCAGGAGGTGGACACAGTGCTGTCAACCCCAGATCAGGAGACGAGAACACTTGGGGCTCCTCGCCTACTCATACTATGCCATCTTCCTTATGTGCTCTCTCATGGACACTCTGTACTTGCTGAACAACAATCCTGAGCAAAGGAGTTCTGCTCCAATGTTCTCATGAACCTAGGGGCCAAGAAGAAACACCTTCACATGTCCAAACAGAGGCAGCCTGCATAGAGCAGGAATCTACGCACACAGAAGAAGGGCACATTATGACTCAGCCAACACCAAAGATGGTTTGTGCAAGGCTTTCCAGATGCCACAGTACTATGCAGCTGAAGCACCACAAGTCCTATGTTGCCCTTGAGCCTGGACAAGGGGAGATACGAGCCTCCTGGGTGCCACCAGACTACCAGGTGTCTACTATGGGTTGCCAACCATAAGCTGGCCACTCTGGCTCTTGCATGAGTGATAGGAAGATGAGACTGAGAAGTGAAATTTATCAAATTTCTATGCCTTTATGCCTTTGCCCCTTATCCATATGCCTCTATGGCAACTGATGCCATGGTAACCAACAGGCCCACCCGGCTCAGCTAGCTGCCCAAGTAGAGAAATCAAAACATGAACTAACCTACTATAATGTCTCACCTAGCATGAGTTTCCAACCATGACCTGCCCATCCAAGACACTCGTATTACTTGCCATTTCATGATGCCACGGGTCTGGATCCTTTCAAGTGGTCCCAAGTCAGAACAGTTATTTTCTTTCTAGAATTTTTCCTACACATGCAGAGCACCAAATACCATCTCACAGGTCATGTGAGATCATAGCGGTCTAGTGCCAGACAACATTGTCCCTTCTACCTTTAAAATAATTATAATCCCAAGGTGAACACAGCACACTTTCTTGTATGAAATGATCGCCCTCTCCTACCATCAAATCCACAGAACCTAGTATACAAGCACACACAGAAACACACACACAAGCACACACTCTTAACACAGTCATCTAGAAATAAATAGCGTAACTGCATTTCTTTTGAATATTTGTCTATAATAATGTTTCTAGATTTTTATATTAATACTTGATTTAACCCAATATCCAAAGTATTTCAACATGTAATCCATATAAAATCGCTGAGATAATTTGCAATTTTTAAAAATGTTTGGTTAATATGAAATACATGTACATTTTATGAAGCAGCTGGGTCTCAAACCAGCACCCATATTGGATGCTGGCACTAGACAGAGGTGGCAGCTTAACTTGTGCCACAGTGCCAGCCCTACATTTTCTTTATCCATTCCTCCATCCAAGGATGCTTAGCAAAGAAGTCCGAAGATAAGATACTTTGGCTGTCCGGGATACAGGTTTTATCTCTTTGATATGCTAATTTCCCTTAGATATAGTCCCAGAAGTAGAACAGCTGGGTCACAAGGTAGACAGATTTTTAGCTTTCTGAGGGAGCTCCTGTTTCACATTGTGGCTGTACTATGTCTACATATAATTTGTTCTAATGAAATATATTTTGTATTATTATCCTCACATATACAATCTGAAATTCTCTTTGGAAAGCTGCACTATTGGAGTGGATATTTGGTACAGCAGTTAGGACACTGCTTGGGAGTAGCTATGTTAGTGTCCCAGCTGCACTCTCAATTTCAGCTTCCTGATAATGGAGACCCTGGGAGCTCTAGTACTTGGGTCCCTGCCATGCATGTCAGAGACAGATTGAGTTCCAGGCTCCTGGCTTCAACCTGACCCAGTCCTGGCTGTCGTATGCATTTGGGGAATAAACCAGTAAATGGAAAATCTTTGGCTGGCTCCCTCTGCTTTGTCTTTCAAGTAAAAAAGATTTCTTTCATTAATCATGGCCATTTCAGACCTCAGATGTTTCTGCATCACAGATACAGAAAATTACTATGTGACTGCTGAGCACAGGCCAATCCCACCCTAGTGGCCAGTGGGGCAGCAGGGAGATGCTAACATTGGTTTAGGAGGGGGTGTGGGGACTGTGGCCTGTTTAACAGTTAGTGGTCACACTGCAGCCTGCACCACAACTGCCCAGTACACAGTATTTCTCATGGCCTTTTATATTTGTGCCATATATACATGTGTATAAATTTGAAAATCTTGCATTTAATTTACATAGCATCAAAAGACATTTGGCATATTTGAACATGGTCGTAGACACTTCCTGCTGAGTATGTCCTAGAGCCAGTACACAAGGCTCAGGATGGTCCTAGACAAACAGCGAAACCCGTCCTCCTTCCCAAAGAGATCAAGGAAAGATGACAGAGATCAAAGAGCCAAAACAAAGTAAAATCGATCAGTTAAATTTAACAGAGTGACACCATTACACTCCACAGGTCTTTACCAGATGCTAGAAGGGTATAAAACAAAAGTGTATCTAGATAATCTTCCTCCAATGTGTGGCGACTTTTCCCCAGAGCAAGTCTCCGGGCACTGTGCCGTGAACTGCCCATAGCATCATTAATTGCTCATGCAGAAACCTGGTAGAAAAAACTGTTCTGGTAGATGATGCCAGGATCTTTTGTTTTTAAAGATTTTTTAGGGGCCAGCGCTTTGGCGTAGCAGGTAAAGCCGTCACCTACAGTGCTGGCATCCCATATGGGCACCAGTTCAAGTCCCAGCTGCTCCACTTCCGATCCAGCTCTCTGCTGTGGCCTGGGAAAGCAGTGGAAGATGGCCCAAGTCCTTGTGCCCCTGCACCCACATGAGAGACCTGCAACGGCCATCTGGGGAGTGAACCATCAGATGGAAGACCTACCCCTACCCTTGCCCCTGCCCCTACCTCTCAAATAAATAAATCTTAAAAAAAAAATAATCAGACAACATATAAGAGAAAAGAGCAAGGATTTGATTGTAGAAAACATACATATTGAAGAAGCCCATTCTTTTTTAAATTACTTTTTGAGAGACAAAAAGACAGGGAGGGGGAAGAGAAGGAGAGCGGCCTCCTTTGCTAATTCACTGCCCTCAAATGCCCTCAACAGCCAAGACAGGGCCAGGCTGAAACTGGAAACTGGAGTACAATGCAGGTCTTCCGTGGGTGGCAGGAATTCAACCACTGGATCCATTATCTGCTACCTGCCAGAGTGCGCCTTAGCACTGGAACCCAAGCTTTCTGACAGGAGATATGGGCATCCAAGCAGCATTTTAATTGCTACGGCAAATACTTCCACGTTTCCCATTTATTTGAAAGGCAGAAACAGAGCACCTGACAGGGGAAGATCTCTTATCTGCTGGTTCACTCTCCAAATGCCAAGCCTGGCTGAAGCACTTGAGCCAGCAGCTGCTGCCTCCCAGGGGGTACAATAGCAGGAAGCTGGATTGGAAACTGAGAACCTGGGACTCAAACTGGGCATTTCCATATGGGATGCACTTAAATTTAAGCTTCCTTTCTTCCATTGTGAACCAGCTTTCCGGTCCAAGGTGTGAAACTGCATAATAATGAGACTGTGCACATTGATGTTTTTAATCAAAGAATCACTAAACGAATTGAGACAATGAAACAGAGAGCTCTAATTTTTATGGTTTGCTCCTGTATCAGTAATTTCTTTTGATTGTGGTATCATGATTAAGAGATAAAAAACATTTTTTCCTGATTAGTACTGGTAGCCAGTATGTTAAATACTGGTATGAAAGAACTGGAATCAAACTAAAAATTGTGTGATTTTTACAATAAAAACCGTATTAAACACAGTTTAAAAGAAAACACAACTATGAGAAGCACAATTTCTTATAAGCAGTACATGTTCAAATTGCTATACAGATTTTATACCTCAATGGGGAGAAGAGCTGATTCCAATGACATTTATGTTTTTGTTAGTCTACATGGTTACGGATGCTTTTATTTTCTTTTGGGTGTGGAATAAAAAAGCTCTTAGAACATGGTTTTCATTTCTTTCTACTGTATTTTAAAATCTGCTTTGTATGCTTTGTAGGCTCTTGGCATTGTAATTTTTTTTAAACTTTCATTTATTTAAGAAGCAGAGAAACAGGAAGACAGAGCAAACACCCCCGACCACAGCTGCGCTCCCTAAATTCCTAAAACAACCACAGTGGGGCATTGAGGGGGTCAGCCAAGAGCCAGAAAGTAAGCCCAGACCTCCTGGTGGGGGGCAGGAACCCAATTACTTGAGCCATCATTCTTCCTCCCAGGGCCTCCTTAAGCAGGAAGCTGGAATCAGAGGTTGAGCCCGATATTGAACTCAGGCATTTCCATGCGAGATGCAGGTGTCTTAATCACTAGGCTACATGCAAGCCACAGCATTTTATCTTAGTTACCTTCTAAAAATAGAAACTGAACATAACACGGGGCCTCAACTGTACCAGTTAGAGATCTCAGTTGCTCCTGGGTCAACTGCCTTACATTCATATTTTCTCCCTCCCAAACACACACGACTTCTTATCCCATGTTCAACTTTGTAACTTAATTCAACAAATCATACTTAATATCCAAGATTCATACTATGCTACTACAATTTGTTTTCACAGCAACATATCTTCAGTTATTCACAATTTCACTTAACAAAAGGCCCGCAGAAGTGATTATTTCTATATTGGGAGATAATATATTTGATTTCATGGTGAAAACCTTATTTTCATTGCATACTCAGTTGTGCTTCCTTGTCCCATTGACCTGCTACCTCTATTTAAGTAAAATTTCACTGAAAATGTTTAATTGGTTATTTTTAGTGAGCTAGCCAAAGCAGCCCAACGATTATTTCACGTTGCTAGTTCCACATTTCTTAAATTCCATTTAAGTTAAATTTGTTATACTTTTCTCTAGTTTTTAATACCACAAAAATCTCCCGAGTGACAAAAGTGGATATCCATTAAAAGTTAGCTTTTCACTTTCATAGAAAAACCAGACTGACACCTCCCCAAGTATAAAGCAATATGACAAAAATGGATTTCCTATCTAGTCATAAGATTGTTAATGAAAAGAAAAAATATCATTAATTAAGACTCAAGCACAGAAATAGCACTGCCTGCACTAACAATGTTTCTGAAAGTCCCAGCAACTAAAGACACTTGCCAAACTGAGTATACACAAAGTGTAGCATATTCTGCTCAAGACAACCAACGTCATCCACGTTTTAGGATGAGGAACGCACACATCGTGTCCCCAGGACATTTGAAATGAAGCCGGCGCCAGAAAGACCTCCTTTTACTACTCCATGAGCTGAGTGAATTTTATCTTCCAGACTAATGTTTGTACTATACAGAGTCTCAGAATTTGTTTGTGGCCATATGGGTGGGCGAACCCGAGTGGGGGGAAGAAATCAGAGGAGCAGCCTCTTCCGCAGCCCAGCCTCTTCCTCTGGCCAACAGGAAGTGCTTCCGGGCCCATCAATGGGGAAGCCCTGTAGGCTCTCCCTACCTTTGCAAAAGCGCAGGGCTGGGGCGGGGGGGGGGGGGGGGGGGAGCGCTACTGCCTCACAATACAAGACCCCAGTCTACTCAATTTTTAAAAACGAGAACTAAGAGCCCCCTGAAAATTTTGGGCCCTGCATTTCGACACCGTAAATGCACGGGTGGAAAAGCAGCTGTATTGCTTGGAGGTCAAACCTTCTTTAAAGGAAATGTTCCGTGGCTGGGGCTAAATTCAGGAGGGCCCAGCTCCTGTGGAAAGGGTGGCCATGGGGTTTAAGCACGATTTAACGCAAACCCGCCGAGCCACAAACCCTCTAAGGCCACGTGATGGGAGAAGCCGAGTAGGGTCAAGGATCCGCTGGGGCCCCCTCTCGCCCAGTGGCCACGGACGCGGAAGGCCTCAGGGCTTTATCTGGGCAGGGCGCTCCCTGCACTTGCCGGTCAGAGCGCGAGTTTGCCGCGGCGGGAAAATTTCAGCCCCCCTCCCCCATCCCAGGCCAAGTCCGCCGCTGCGCGCCGGACACCAAGGCCGCAAAGCAGCAGCCGCCACCGCGCAGCGTCGCCCCTCTAGCACCGTTTGTCCCACGCCCAAGCCTGGGTTGGCGTCCTCCCGCACCCGGGAGAAGAAAGGATAGGAAAGTCAAGGCCGGTAGACTCACCTGGCTGAGGCCGCTAGCCAGAAAGAAAGGCACGACGCACCGCCATCTGTCCACTGCGGCCCGATTCACCCCACAGCGGCCCTGCGCAAAGGACGCTCGCGGGCTCCTCCCCCACACTTGCTCTACGCCGCTCCCCTGAGGGGGTGGGGGCGAAGTCGTGGGGGAGGGGAGGGGCAGAGAATCCGGGTTCTGAGCTGTCGGCTCCGCCCAGGGGAGGAGTGGGACTCCCAAGACCTTGGCACAGGCTTGAAGGGGCGGGGAGAGGGGGCCTTGGGAACGGCAGGTGGGAACCTACTGCTTTCTGTACGAGTCGGGTCCCAGTTGCCATGGCGCAAACAGTGACGGGAACGGAAAATAACGTGGAAAACAGACCGGTCAGCACTTGCCAAAGCCTTGAGGGGTAACAACTGGAATACGTGCAGTTTGAACGGTGTTGCGTGCCTGGGAGGATTAGAGTCTTCGTTGCTCTCTCCGCTGGGGAGAGGCGGTCCCGCAAGCTCCCGCCTCTGGCCCAAGAACCGCTCCAGGGAAGCGCCTCTCCCGCGGCCGTCCAGGGGCTGCTGCAAGTCCGGCCAGCGCCATAGTGCCAGCCACTCGGAGGGCTGCCCCGCCGGACTGCCGCCCTCCGCGCTACCCTCCTTCCTTATGAGGAAAGGAACACGCTCCTCTAGCAAGATGTCGGTCCCCGCGTGGAGACACCTGTGGGGTATACAGTAAAGCCGGATCACCTGTGATGACGCCACTCGGAGGAGTCAGCGGAGGTGCAGCCGCCCAGCCCCTGTTCCCTAAGGACTGTGGGGGCGGGGAGAGATGCAAATCCAGAGCCTTTCATGGAATCATCTAGTAGGCGCCTAGGCCCATGGGAGAGCTGCAGGCTGCCGGCTTGCTAAACAATGCACTGTGAGGGCGTCCCTGTGGATCCTGCTTCTCTCCATTGACAAGGCTGTCCTGTTGAAGAAACCACAAATACACGAGTGTTTCAGCGACAGCTGAAGCCACCCCTGCCCAGGGCCCTCAGTGGTGTAACCCCTCAGCAAGGACACCCCTCAGTCTCGGCCTCAAGCCCAGGACAGGACAACCGGCCACTCACTGCTACCAACTCAGAACGTCCTGCCCCTCCCCCACCTCCCCAGAATGCCCTGCCCCTCCCCCAACTCCTAGAATGCCCTGCCCCCCTCCCCCCAACGCTCCAGAATGCCCTGTCCCCTCCCCCCAACTCCTAGAATGCCCTGTATCCTCCCCACCCCCAGCTAGCTTCACAATCTCAGCCCCCCCCCCCCAAGATCACCTGCTGGTCCCCAACTCACAGCCCTTTCTTCCCACCTGTCCCTGGTTGTTTGACCAGAGGAGGGTGGAATTCCCAAGGCACGGGGAGGAGACTAAATGGGCTCCTGGGGAGCTTTCTCCTGCTCAGGCAGCTGCCCTATTGCACTTCAGGGCTGCCCAGGACAGCGCCCGAATCCCAGCTGCCTTCACTTGGTGGGAGGGAGGGCTTCATGCTCTGCCACCGCTTCCCCACCTGGCCCCAAGGGCAAAGGGAACAGAGCAGCCACCGCCTTCCCAGCCGGGATCCTAGGTCACAGCCCTGAGTTGTGAATCTCAGCTGGCTGTCTGGGTGCCTTGTTCTGTGCTTTCACTTTAGGGGTAATGGCCATTCGCCTCACAGGGAACCCACTCAAAGCCTGTTTTCTGGCCCTGCTCCCTGGACAGGAACAGACTCAATACTCACTGTGGCCAAAATCCCAGGTCCACAGAGGCTAAATGGCTTTGCCAGTGTGAACCTGAGGGGCACCAGATTCACAGGTGAGGGGCTCTCAGGCTGCAAACTTGGCTAGCTCCACGCCAATGACAAATTAGCATGAGACAGGATGCTCAGTATCATTAGTCGAGTAGGCAGGTGCAGATCAAAATCACCAGGAATTACATGTCACAGTTACTAGGATGGCCAGAATAAACATAAAAAGCAAGGACAGACATTGTGGCACAGCTGGTTAAGCCACCACTTGGGCCCCTACATCCCATTTCCCAGTGCCAGTGTTAGTCCCAGCTGCTCCAGCTTCCTGCTAACGAACTTGCAGCAGATGATGACCAAGCACTTCCATCTGTGTCACCGACATGGGTGACCTGGATGGGGGCTCAGGCCCCTGGCCTCGGCTGTTCTGGCCATTTGGGAAGTGAACCAGTAGATAGAAACTCTCTCTCTTTATGTGTGTGTGTGTGTGTGTGACTCTGCCTTTCAAGTAGATAAGCCAGTGTTTGAATAAACAACTCATCGAATACATACATACATGCATACATAAAATGGAAAATGACCAGTGCGGTGAGGATGTGGAGACTGAAAGCCTCGTGCACGGCTAGTCGGACAGTAAAGTGATGCCACCACTGCAGAAACAGGTTGGGACTCGCACTGCACTTGAACAATGCAATCAGCACGTGATCCAGCAGGCCCACTGTACACACACACCCGAGAGAACTACAAGCAGGGATCCAAAGGTGTACCTGGACGTCTGCAACCACACTATTGACAAAGCCCAAAGGGAGAAGCAAGCCATCAACTGACGAATGAATGTCTACACAAAACGTGGAACATTCATACCGAGTTGTTGCTCAGTCACGCAAGGAGTGACCTTGCTGGCCTCAGAAATGGCACCCCGAACAAAGGCCTCCTAAGCAGCCCCAGAGTAAAGTTACCCTCTGACCTTCTGTTCTCCGGGCTCCTGCTCCCCTTGTTCCCTCCCTGCCCAGGCAAACCACAGAAATAGAATTTCTCTCCCCTAATGTGGGTTGCAGAAACTAGAACCCCTTTCCCCAGGGCAAGGCATAGTAAACATTACACCAGTCTTCCCCTCCCTTTCCGTCTTGGAGCTGGCCCTAAAGAACTTCTCTGATCTACTTTGATCTACTCTCCTCATGTAAGGCTTCTCTGATCATCTTTCATAAGATCGCATATCATAGGGTCCGCAGGGATCCTGCCCTCCACCTGGAGGAAGGAATGCTATGTCCAGACACCCACAGCAGGCAGGCCTCGCTGGTTCCCCCTGCAGTTAGCATCAGATCCTGTCCTGTTGTCTAAGCACAGTCTACACTGAACCTGAGCATACAAGTGGATGATTCACCTGGCTCTTTGAGTCTGCTTTGGGAAGCCTCCGTGACACGCAAACTATGGTCCAACAGTTTGTTCTGCTTTTCTCTTCTCAGCCTGTCTTGTTACAGGTTATCCTCCATGACGGGCAGAGTGGGCTCGCCTCCGTCTCTTCTCTTACAGAGCGCAGGCACGTGGTGCGACATGGATTAACCTTGACGACATAATGGCATGTTCAAGAAACTAGACACGGAAGACTGCACCTGCAGGGTCCGTTCACACAAAGTGTCCAGAAGAGCTCAGGTGAACCAGTAGCCGCCAGGGTTGGCAGGGGGAAATGAGGAATGACTGCTAAGGGACATGGCCTTCATGGAGCCAATGGAAGTTCTAAAATTGATTGTGGTAATGCATGCACAATCTCGTGAATCTGCTAAAAACTGGTGAATTGTACGCTTTAAAATGGTGAATGCCACGACACTGAATTCTATATCCACAATAAAAATAAACCAGTACATTCATTTAGGAATATTTAGGTGGAATGGGAAATTCCATAATGTGGAGGCCTCGAGGTGAGAATTCTGCAACTTACAGATCAATCTTCCATCAAAAGTGTGTGAAACCAATCCTGTGAGTTCACAGAGCCCAGAGTATGTATCACAAATATTCTTGCTGCAAACATTGTGCCCGAACATGGCAAAGTCCAAGATATTCTCTCTCTCTCTCTCTTTTTTTTTTTTTTTTGGACAGGCAGAGTAGACAGAGAGAGAGAGACAGAGAGAAAGATCTTCCTTTTGCCATTGGTTCACCCTCCAATGGCCACCGTGGCTGGCGCGCTGCGGCCGGCACAACGCGCTGATCCGAAGGCAGGAGCCAGGTGCTTCTCCTAGTCTCCCATAGGGTGCAGGGCCCAAGCACTTGGGGCATCCTCCACTACCTTCCTGGGCCACAGCAGAGAGCTGGACTGGAAGAGGAACAACCAGGACAGAATCCGGCGCCCCAACCGGGACTAGAACCCGGTGTGCCCGTGCCGCAAGGTGGAGGATTAGCCTATTGAGCCACGGCGCCGGCCCAAGATATTCTCTTTATGAAGGAACATTTTTCAGCAAGGATGCTTTCATGGAAATGCAGACTGTGGATATTGGTACAAACAGCTCATAATCTGGTCTCTCATCAAAGGAGTAGCAGAGAAGGAAAAGGGAGCTGTTCTAGATTGAGAGAAGAATAAGAAATATTTGAACCAACGCTGTGCATAACATTTGTTTGGATCCTAATAAGAGCATGTCAAATTTAAGAGGTTTATTTCGATCAAATAAGGAATGTGGACACAGATGTGTTCATGTGCCATTAGAGAATAATCATAATTTTTGATAGATGCAATGATGGTGTTTTGGTAACTTTTTCTAAAGTGCTTATCAGCTACAGTGTGTGATATAGTAGACTCTATGGAGTGTATAGCTGGTTAGGATTCATGAATGAAGTCATATGAGATTTGAAATACTCCAGCACAAAAAATAGCAAATCAAACATAATGGGTGGTGAAATGTTGATTACTGGTGGAGCTGGTTCAGTAGGGATGGAGTCTGGGGCTTTTTGTCTCCAGAATTGTGGAACAGCTTAGTTGAGCAGAAGCACTCATTTTTAAGGCGCTTCCATATCAGAATGTAACTGTGTGAAGGGAAGTTCTGACAGGACACCCGTACTGTGGGCAGTCACCTGGCAGAATGGTATGAGCGTGATGTGTGCTGGCCAAAGGTGACTTTCATGAATTCCCTCAACAAATAGCTTTGAGCATCCACTATGTGCCACACGTGTTCTTAATCCCGGAAGTACAGCCAAGAGACACAAAAACACTCCCTGCCCTCACGGAGTTCCTATTCCGGAGAGGGAGCCTGAGATAGTAAGATCCCTGGGACTCATGTATCACTAGAGCCTTCATGCTATGCAGCAAACTCGGCAGAGACGGGGAATGGTGTGGGGTGGAGCTGCACCTGCGGCCAGGACACACAGCAAAGGACTGGCTGATGCAGTAACATCAGAGGACAGACCTGGGGGCGGGGGGTGAAGTGAGGGCCTGTGGAGAAGTGGGGGTGAAAATCGCAATGAGAGGCACTATCCTGTGCTTCCTGCTGATTTTTCATGAAAATTTGTCCCTCACAAATGATCAAGAGACCCTCACAAGAGCCTCTCACTTTAGGGGCTCGGTGCGGTTGTGTGAGCTGTTAACAGCTACTAAGCCAAACTGTCACTTGACACCCAGGGCCTGGCTACAGAACCCTGGTTGGAATCGCTACGTTAGGAGTTGGAGAATGTTTCCGGATCTGTGGATGTACAGTTTAAGGTTAGTGAATTCATTAACTTGAGCCCAGGGGAGCAGAAACGGTTGACCGGTAGCTTTCACCACAGCCTGAACCTCGCCCAGTACAGGGTGACGTCACCGCACGTCACCATGGGTTACGTCACAGTGGGTTTTGCGCTAGGAGGTCTGACCACCTATAGGGTGAGGCTTATGGCTCCTCAGGGTATGTAGTGGACGGGCGGCTTTCCCGTTGCTCCGGAGTAAAGACTTTGTCCCCACGCCGAACTCCTCCTTAGGAGCGTGGTCTGTGTGCCTGACGAAGGCATTTAACACTATCTCCTTCCTCTTCAGGTCTCGGTATTGGAAGGAAGCAAGAGTGAGACTGCTAGCCGGCGTGGAGCCAGACTTCAAGAACACCGGTGAGGTATGTCATAGCGCTCTCAGTGGGGTACCAGGGAGTTGTGCCCCCTTCCGCAGGCGCAGCTCATCGTTTTTGGAACGTGCGCGCCTTTTTTGGCGGAGCAGGCCACTAGAGGGGGTGAGGGGGCGAGTGTGGGCGGCCCCGATGCTTCACAGGCTTGTGGGTGATGGAGAACGGGCCCGGGTCGCGGCCGGTCACCTCCAGCTCGATTTCCACCTGGCTTGCCGTTGTAGGCGCCCGCCACGCTGCCCACCGCCTCGGGCAGCACGATCGCGTCCCGCAGGTCAGCACCCGCGGCTTCTCCACGCGGGGCGCCGCCTTCTTGGCCTGGGCAGGCGCTTCCGTAACCTCAGGCCGAGGCTCAGGTGGCGCCGCTGCCGGGCACTGCACAGCCGCTTGAGCTGCAACCAGCACAGGTCCCGCAGCTGGTGGCGGTCCTCGCCCGCTAGGTGAACTCGTCGTCTTCTGCGCCCCTTCCGCCATCTGTCTTGTCAGCTTCCAGGAAAAGCAGCAGCTCACCCTAAATGATCTCTCATTGAACTTCCTCTGGTGGTATTTGGTTAGGCGCCGTGCCATTGTACATTCAGTAGCTGGAACTGTTGAATATGGTGGTCGTGGGAGTTCTCCCTGTGCGATTACAAATA
Source organism: Lepus europaeus (assembly GCF_033115175.1). Taxonomy (NCBI): domain Eukaryota; kingdom Metazoa; phylum Chordata; class Mammalia; order Lagomorpha; family Leporidae; genus Lepus; species Lepus europaeus. The sequence continues at coordinate 57,167,752 of NC_084850.1, forward strand.
GCAACCTGTTGGGTCAATCCCAGCACCCCGTCCCGCTGTAGACTCAAAGCTCCGGAAAAGACCGCTTTCTACCCAGAGATGAGTGCCTTGAGGTTTACAAGCCTGACTCTCTGACATGATTTCCTCAATTTGTGCGCGTGCCCTGCAGGTCTGGTAGAAATGGAGGGGACAGGAGGCATCGCTCTGTATCAGAGCTGTGTTCTCAGTGCTCACCAGTGAGCAGAGGGGCAGCGTTATTTCAGCGTCCTGAGACCTTGTCAAGGCTCGCAGAGTAGCCTGGTATTTCCATAGACTTTTGAGCTGGGGAAGAATTTGAGGTGGCTGCTGTTTGTCCAAGCCAGTAACTCCATCTGGGTCTCCCACGTGGATGGTAAGGACCCAAGTACTTGCACCATCTTCAGCTGCCACCCAGGATGTTTAGCAAGGAGCTGATTCAGAAGCTCAGTAGCCTGGACTGACACTGGCCCTCCCACTTGAGATGCAGTTATCCCAAGTGGCAGCTTAACCCACTGTGCCACAACACCCACCCATTATATATAATTCTTTTCTATGTTATACAGGGCAAGCTCCCAGTTAACTTTCACGGGTGAATAGCTTGCTTTTGTTTACGATGTAATGTTTTGTGATTGTGATAACACATACTTAAACCATGGGGGATTTAGAAGGCCATGCAAGCTTGTTTAAACCATCATAAGATACTATTTGGAAATGTTTGTATAAGTTTAAACTCTTTTGGGTCACATAGTTGGCACACACCCTCTCCTGGTCTCTTGGCTCAGCTGGCTCAGCTTTCAATACACACCAGCTTCTTGTGCTTTGTACCATATCCTTTTGATTACGTTCTGTTAATCAAAAGCACTGGGGACAGGTAGAGGTAGGGACCAGGTGAGAAGATGGGCAGCATCATAAACCTTTGTGACCTCATCAGTATGAATCTCTGACATTAAGCCAATCATTTTCTTTCTCTCAGTTTCAATTTCCTCAGCTAAAAGAAGGGTTGAAACACATGAGTGGGTTTTGTTTGTTTGTTTTAAAGACTTATTTATTTATTTGAAAGAGCTTCAGAGAGAGAGAGAGAGAGAGAGAGAGAGATCGTCCATCTGCTGGTTCACTTCCCAGAAGGCTGCAATTGTTGGGGCTGGGCCAAGCTGAGGCCAGGAGCCAGGACCTTCTTCCAGGTCCCCTACTTGTGTGGCATGGACCCAAGCACTTGGGCCATCTTCCACTATTTTTCCCAGGCCATTATCAGGGAACTGGACTGGAACTGGAACATCCAGGGCACAAACTGGTGCCCATTAAGGGTTGGGGCACCACAGGCAGCAGCTTTACCTACTATGCCACACAGCCAGCCCCAAATGAGTGGTTCTTAAAATGTTATGGTCAATACCTTTCTGTGAAGTGGTGAATGATGTGGAAATCTTTTTACAAATGTAAATATGGGGCAGGCATTAAGCGTACAAGTTAAGACACTACTTGGAACACCCACATACCATATTAGAGTGCCTGGATTCAATATCTGCCTCTAGCTCCTGACTCCAGCTTCCTGCTAATGTGTTGTAGCCTGAGAAGCATGATTGAGAACTCAAATGGTTTGAGTCTGCCACCCACATGGGAGACCTGGCTTGAATTCCCAGGTCTCTAGCATTTGGGGAGTGAATGGAAGTATTTGAACCATGTTCTGCTGCCTTCACAGGGGGCATTAGCAGGAAGCTAAATCAGAAGTGTAGAGGTAGGGACTTGAATCACTGGCACCCTGATACAGAATGCTGTCAACCCAAGAAGCAGCTTAAGCCACTGTGCCACCCATACAAAATTATGAAAGAAGTTGAAAATGTTCTAGAGTCAAAAGTTGAGAAATGTTTGGAATCTTTTTTAAATTGGAATAAAGTAAAACTATGTATGCTTGGCTATAGGTCTTGACAATCCTAGTGCTGAAGATAGTAAGTTAGTAGGTAGACAATATGTGGTAGCTTATGTTTTATATGTGATATAGGTCAATTTCTCTTTAGTATCAGAGGGCACAAAAATGCAAAAATGCTACATTTCATCTGTAGTTTACCACAATAAAATAAATGATAGTGGAGTCTGCATTGTGGTACACTGGGTTAAGGTGCTGATTACAATGCTGGCCTTCCATATTGGAGTGAACCAGTGGATGGAGGATATCTCCCCCTCCCCCACTGCTCTGCCTTTCTTTTTTGTGTGTGTTTTTTTAAAGATGTATTTATTTATTTACTTAAAAGTCAGAGTTACACAGAGAGAGAAGGAGAGGTAGAGGTAGAGAGAGAGAGAGAGAGAGAGAGAGGTCTTCCATCTGCTGGTTCACTCCCCAGTTGGCCACAATGGCCAGAGCTACACCTATCTGAAGCCAGGAGCCAGGAGCTTCTTATTGGTCTCCCATGTGGGTGCAGGGGCCCAAGGACTTGGGCCATCTTCCACTGCTTTCCCAGGCCATAGCAGAGAGCTGGATTGGAAGTGGAGCAGCCGGGACTTGAATTGGCACCCACATGGGATGCCAGCACTGCGGGCGGCTGCTTTACCCACTATGCCACAGCGCTGGCCCCCACTCTGCCTCCTTTCAAATAAATAAATCCTTTCTTCTTGAAAGATAGATTTATTTATTTATTTGAAAGTCACAGTTATATAGAGAGAGGAAAGGCAGAGAGAGAGAGAGTCTTCCATCCACTGGTTCATTCCCCAATTGGTCGCAATGGCTGTAGCTGTGCCGATCCAAAGCCAGGAACCAGGAGCTTCTTCCGGGTTTCCTACGTGGGTACAGTGGCCCAAAGTCTTGGACCATCTTCTACTGCTTTCCCAGGCCATAGCAGAGAGCTGGATCTTAAGTGGAGCAGCCAAGACTCGAACTGGAGCATGTATGGGATGCCAGCACTGCAAGTGGCGGCTTTACTTGCTAAGCCACTGCACCTGCCCCACAAATAAATAAATCTTAAGAAAAGAGGTGATAGAGGGGCCAGCGCTGTGGCACAGTGGGTTAACGCCCTGGCCTGAAGTGCCGGTATCCCATATGGGCGCCGGTTCAAGACCTGGCTGCTCTACTTCTGATTCAGCTCTCTGCTATGGCCTGAGAAAGTAGAAGATGGCCCAAGTCCTTGGGCCCCTGCACCCGCATGGGGGACCAGGAGGAAGCACCTGGCTCCTGGCTTTGGATCGGCACAGCTCTGGCCGTTGCGGCCAATTGGGGAGTGAACCATCGGATGGAAGACCTCTCTCTCTCTCTCTGCTTCTCCTCTTTCTGTGTAACTCTTTTCTTTTTTTTTTTTTTTTTTACAGGCAGGGTTAGACAGTGAGAGAGAGAGAGAGAGAGAGAGAGTAAGGTCTTCCTTTTCCGTTGGTTTACTCCCCAAATGGCCACAACGGCGGGAGCTGCGCCGATCTGAAGCCAGGAGCCAGGTGCTTCCTCCTGGTCTCCCATGCCAGTGCAATGCCCAAGCACTTGGGCCATCCTCCACTGCCTTCCCGGGCCATAGCAGAGAGCTGGCCTGGAAGGGGGGCAACCGGGATAGAATCCAGCGCCCCAACCGGGACTATTACCCCGGGGTGCTTGCGCCGCAGGTGGAGGATTAGCCTAATGAGCCACTGCGCCGGCCTCTCTGTATAATTCTTTCAAATAAATTAAATCTTTATAAAAAAAAAAAGACATGATAGAGGCCAGCGCTTTGGCATAGTGGATAAAGCTGCCACCTGCAGTGCCGGCATCTCATATGGTCTCTGGTTCTAGCTGTTCCACTTCCAATCCAGCTCCCTGCTGTGGCCTGGAAAAGCACTAGAAGATGGTCCAAGTGCTTGGGCCCCTGCACCTGTGTGGGAGACCTGGAGGAGTCTCCTGGCTCCTGGCTTCGGATTGGTGCAGCTCCAATGGTTGCAACCAATTGGGGACCTCTCTCTTCCTCTCTCTCTCTCTCTCTCTCTCTCTCTCTGCCTCTCCTTTTCTCTGTGTGTAACTCTGACTTTCAAATAAATAAATAAATCTTAAAAAAACCAAAAAAGCAAAAAACAATGGGGCTTAAATCAGATGTTTAAAAAATGATTGTTCACATGGTATATTTATAGGCTGGCAAATACCTTATGCATGAGGTATCTATGTGATGATATTAATTACTCTTTTTCAGTCTTAATAGATTCCTGTGTGGACTAAGCCAAAGTTGAAAGAAGTAAACAAAAAAAAAAGAGACTTTTCAAAAAAAGGTAAGGCTATTATTAGATATAATTGTTTTATCTGGTAATTGAATCACATCATCTTTCTCTTTGAAAGGCCTTTTAAATATTGCTTCAGCTATACACTATTTTATATTTCTGGACCTAAAACATAACCACCACAGAATTTGTTTTTCCTAATAGAATAGGCTTACTACCATCTATCATTTCTTCCTGCATCATTTTCAACAGATTTGGATGAAAAGCACTAGCTTTATTATATTAAAATGGTAAAGTGTTATGAAAGAAAATCAGATTGTTGAAAGGTATAGATAGAAGCAATCAAACTTAAATAAATCCCCACTGCCTTTTTTTTTTTTTTTAAGTTAGGGACTTTAATCCACTGCACCACAGCACCGGCCCCTAAATCCTCACTGCCTTTCCTCAGCTTTCATTTCCTGATAATGGGTAGATCCTTGGGAAAGCCTCGAGAAGTTTACCACCTCTATCTGCTGTAGCCTCTAAAGTCTGTCTTGTTGGTGGCAACAAATAACATAGTAATCCCTATGCTCTCTGTTTTGGGTGAGCTCAATTAGCTTCTTTGAATTTTCTTCTCAGTTTTAATGTGATACCCCTACTTCATGGAGGGTTGGTGAAATTTGAAATTGCCTTTTCTTTTCATGCTGTTAGTTACATAAATGACTGAACTGATCAAGCTATTTAAACATTTCCATGTTATTTACACCTATATTGACCTTTCTTAGAAACTAGGTGATCATTTTTCTTACTACTCCAAAAATTTCACAACTTCATGTAAGTTACTTAGGGTTTCTAAAGAAATATCTCAGCTCTTCCTCTTACTAGAATAGATTATAAGAGCTAGAGCAGAAAGTGTTTGTATGAAATTTCAGTTTTGTATAAAAATGATGTTTTGCATTAATCTCTGGGTGTGAGCATTTGGCATAGCAGTTAATATGTCACTCAGAACACCTACATCCCATATTAGAGTGCCTGAATTTGTGTCCCTTCTTTACTTTTGAGTCCATCTTGCTTGCTTGCTTTTTAAATATTTATTTGTTTATTTGAAAGTCAATGTTAGAGAGAGAGAGAGAGAGAGAGAATCTTCCATCCACTGGTTTATTTCCTAAGTGGTTGCAACAGCAGAGGCTGGGCCAGGCAGAAGCCAAGAACCTGGAACTCTATCCTGGTCTCTCACATGAGTGGCAGGTGCCCAAGCACTTGCTCTATCTTGTGCTGTTTTCCCAGATGTATTAGCAAGGAGTTGGATTAGAAGTGGAGCAGCTGGGACTCAAATTGGTGCCTATATGGGATGCTGGCATTGCAAGCAATGGCTTAACCTGCTGCAACACAACGCCAGCCTGTGATTCCAATTTTCTGCTAATACACACCCTGAGAGGCAGCAGGTGATGACTGAAGTACTTGGGTCACTGCCACCCATGTGGGAGACCCAGATTGAATTCTGGATTCCTGGCTTCAGCCTGGTCCAGTACTGACAGTTATAGGCATTTGGAGAGTGAACCAGATTTCTTTCTCTCTTTCTGCTCTCTCTCTCTGTTGCTCTGCATTTCAAATAAATAAAATTGAATAAATAACCATTTTTTAAAAGGAAAATAGTCATAATGGGTGGGCCTGAAATTCAAGGAACCAAAATACTTTATTTCTTTCATTATAATATAATTGAGAGATTTCTTAACAGTATTTCATTCAGTGTAAATTTATGGTGGTAATCCTTGCAGGTAAATGAAGAATTCAGAGAAGAAGCGAAGACGTAAGAAAGGAAAGAAAAAGTCAAATAGCTTGGGAAAGAGATGTAGGAGTACTGAAACAAGGTAATGAAGGATGAGATATAATTTGTGTCATATAACAGTGAGTTCTATGGTAGACAATTATCTTGTTAGATTGAAGGGAAATATGACCAGAAACAGACTTTATGACAAATTCACATCTTAAACAACTCTGCAAATTTGATTTTACAGGACAAATCACTTCCATGTGGGGAAGAAACTCAAGCATTAATCCTTAAACTACTCCAAATGTCTTATGTCAGAATATACAAGGATACCTCAAAAAGTTCATGGAAAAATGGAAAGAATATGTTTTTATTTTGGTTTTAAAACAATTTTGTGTTTATATATACAGAGGATGTTCAAAAAGTTCATGGAAATGTACATAATGAAAACCTCTGTATGGGTTTCAAAAAATTTTGCACCAAATAACTATCTTTTAACTAATTCCACTTTCCACAGATGTTTTGAAGTACCCTTGTATTATACAAACAAAACTTTTTTAGAGGAAAACTTGTGACCATTTGAAGAATTTGAGTCTGTCTTTGTATTTGTCAGGTTCTCTAGAGAAATAGAACATATAGACATATATATATATATAAATATACACTATTTATATATTGTATTTATATATGCATATATTTATGTGTGTATATATTTATATATGTATATTTATATATTGTGTGCATATCTACATATATATGTATGTGTGTGTATATATATCTACACACACACACACACACACACATATATATAAAACAAGCTACTGTTTCAGATCGAGTGCAGAGGCATTGGGAGAAACTTATGTCCAAGTTTGAAGGCAGTCAGTCAGGAAGAATTCTCTCTTACTAAGGGGAGAGTCAGCCTTTTTGTTCTATTAAGGACTTCAACTGATTGGATGAGGTCCACTCACATTATGGAGTACAGTCTGTTTTACTCAATATAACAATTTAAGTGTCCATCTCCTCCAAAAGCACCCTCATAGAAAGACCCAGAATAATGCTGGACAAAGTATCTCAGCATTATATGGCCCAGTCAGGTTGACATAAAATTAAGCATCACAAGTCCACCCTTTGTCAGCTTGGCACCCCGTACCTATATCTCTTTAAACCACACTTAATTTCTATGTAAAGATGATTTTAAAAAGTCATAATTCTGCCTAACTTGGTACAACTATTCTGTGCACAACCGAAAACCACTGACCTCTTCTACAGAAGAAGAAGTAAAGTTCTTGGGACATCTTTGCTCTTCTTGATATCCCATAACTTAAGTACTATGATGTAAAATTAATACTGAAATACCATGATATAAAGTCAGCACATCTTATGTTACATGATAAGGGGATAAAAGAGGGAAGAAACAAAGATGTTTGAGATATATATGTGTACAGATGCACCCCCAGCCTATACATCACACATATTCATTACAAAACAAATATCTGGGCATTCCATAGCCCAGTCAAATTAACAAATAAGATTTATAATCATAACCATATTTACTTTCATAAAGTCTTCATTTATTTAATTGATACGTAAAGCTAGTGTGTACAGTATTTTGTGCTGCATATTTTATTATAATAATTTAAGCATTTGATTATTTCTATTACAGAAACATGAATCCGCAATTTGATCATGAGTTCCAGCATTCCCTACACTCTGTTCAAAGGCAGAGAGAGGGCCGTCCCCACCACCATCTCTACCAGCACTACCTTTACCTGGAAGACTTTCTCTTCTTCCTCCCAACTTTCCCTGGAATAAGTTATGAATCATCATTACCATTATTACCTCTGTTCCAGGATCAGCGCTTCTATCACTACTTTTGTTGGGGGATCTTCTACTCCAGTTTAATAACTTTCCTTGACTTCTGAAATGAAGCACAAATAAATGTGTAAATCTGAACTCCATGTATTTATTCTTAAACTGTAGGACTTGATTCTCCGTGATGAGAATCACTTGGTCAGGGTTGGGTATTTGGTGTAGCGGTTGAGTCACTGCTTGAGGTGCCTGCATCCCAAATAGTCTAATTCTTTCCAACTCTTCTACTTCCAGATCAGCTTCCTATTAATGTACACCCCAGGAGGCAGCAGATGATGACCCAGGTACTTGAGTCATGGCCACCCATGTTGGAGTCTCAGATTGAGTTCTAGGCTCCTGGCATCAGCCTGACCTAACCTTGGCTTGTTTGTCGGCATTTGTGGAGTGAACCAACAGCTGCAAGATTTCTCTCTTTCTATCTTTCAAATAAAAATAAATAAGTAAAAATTTAAAAAAGAAAGAACCGTGAAATTAATGTTTTTTTTTTTTTTCAAAAAAATAATTAGTTGGTCAAAGGCAAAACTTTGACTAGAGTTCATGGCATCTTCTAGCCTTTGGTGATCTTCAAGTGTGAATAACTGCTATTCACACTTCAAGTGTGAATAATAGTTGTGTATACATAGTGCCATAATGTTTGAAAATATCCTGCTGATGTTTTTATTCCCTTTGTCAAAAACTCATTGTCTTATCTTCCTCTCTCATTATAGTGTCTCAATAATTGGAAATCCCATTGAGAATATGAAATTCATATAGAAGACAGGATGGAATTCATAAAATTATTAAAGATAATAATACTAGTTTCCTGGGGCTACCCTATAAATTACCACAAACTATTACCAAAACCTAATAGTTTTTGATATGCTACATGAAAATGCCATTTTCCTGAGAATTATTTTATCATCAGATAATGTGTTTTTAACTTTTAAATATTTTTTTAAAATTAGAAGTTGGAATTTTTTTAAAAAAGATTTATTTATTTATTTGTATGAAAGGCAGAATGACAGAGAAAGACAGACAGAGAGAGAGAGAGAGAGGAAGAGACAAAGAGATCTTCCATCTACTGGTTCACTCTCCAAATGACCATAATGGCCAGGGCTGGGCCAGGCCAAAGCTAGAAGCCAGGAATTCCATCTGGGTCTCCCATATGGGCGACAGCAAATACTTGGGCCATACTCTGTTGCTTTCCCAGGTGCATCAGCAGGAAGCCAGATCAGAAGCAGAGCAGCTGGACCTGAAACTGACACTCCAATATCGGATGCTGGCATCACATGCAGTGGCTTAACCTACTACACCACAGTGCTGGCCCCATAATGTTTGTGTTTTCTTTTTAACTTATTTTAAAGATTGACAATGCCCCCATTAACTAGAAACTAGCTTTCTAAAGTAAAATATATTTATCCAGGCCACCATATGGGCAGATGACTCATCCATGTGTATAAAGAAATTAAAGTAGTAATGAAGAAGGAGATAGGAGAGGGAATGGGAGATGGGATGGGAGCAGGGGAGGTATGGAGAAAAGAACCACTATATTACTAAAGTTGTATCTATGTTAAAATGCATTCATTAAACAAAAATTTAAAAATGAAAAAATAAATGAAAGTAGAAAGGCAATTCCATTATTTTTGTTTGATTTGGTTTACCTGTAAAGTATTTAGACCTGGTAAAAGATCTTTTGAGTGAATGTCATATATGTTGACTGTTCAGTTGCTGTAGCTTTGTGGTATACTTTGTAGTAGGAATACATCCTATTTCCTTGCTACAGTACTTCATTGATTTTCATTCTCGGGATAGACTTTCTGGTATTTGTTCTAATTAAGCATAGTACTGAGAATACACTCCCTTTTTATTCACTTAAGGACAAGTGTCTGTCCTCCTGCCCATATGCCACTCAATGAATTTATCTTCTGAGCTGAATTTCACATGTGCTTTGCTAAGGTGATGAACACTTGTGTTTTGTTTTAAAGATTTATTTCATTTATTTGAAAGACAGAGTTACAGAGAGAGGTAGAGACAGAGAGATCTTCCATCTGCTGGTTTACTTTCCAGATGGCTGCAATGGCCGGAGCTGTGCCAATCCAAAGCCAGGAGCCAGGAGCTTCTTCCTGGTCTCCCAAGTGGGTGCAGGGTCCCAAGGACTTGGGCCATCTTCTACTGCTTTCCCAGGCCATAGCAGAGAGCTGGATCAGAAGAGGAGCAGCCAGGACTAGAACCGGCGCCCATATGGGATGCCTGTGCTTCAGGCCAGGGCTTTAACCCGCTGCGCCACAGCGCCGGCCCCATGAACATTTGTGTTTTTTGTTTTTTCCTAGAGAAGCACAGAGCATGAAAAGTTGTTCACTTTTAAATTGCTTGATCTTATAAAAGCGACTAATATGCCTTGCTCTGGTTAGGATTGGGAGGAAGCATCCAGCTTTTCTGTTTTGAATATAAGTTTAACTTTATTATATCAAAAGCAGGCTTTACTCAGCCTTGATACCATTTCCAGTTTTACCCCTTCTCCATGTTCTTCAGTGTGGTGCATCCTGATGACCACTTCCCTATGGGGCAGCTATGTATAACTGACCCCCATGTCCCACATGGATGGTGTAGATAAGCTGCGGTGAGTAACCCTGTCACAACATGATCCCACGGAACATATGCCTGCTTGTTTTAAACCCATCATTAAAATTTTCCCCAGGAAACTTCCTTAGGTAACGTCCAATAAAGGTATTGGCCCAGGGTATTCATTCTCTCTCTCTCTACCTGCTGGTTGAGCATGCATGATGTAGTGTTATAGTAAACGTGTACAGGAGACCATTTGTTTTAAGATTAATTTAGTTATTTGAAAGGCAGAAAGAGAAAGAGAGAGATGTTCCATCTACTGGTTCACTCACCCAAAGCCCTCAACAGCTGGGACTGGGCCAGGCAAAAGCCAGGGGCCTGGAATTCTATCCAGGTCTCCTACATGGGTGGCAAGGGCTCAGGTACTTGAGCCAGTATCCCAGGCACATTAGCAGGAAGCTGGATAGGAAGCAGAGGAGCTCAACCTAGGCACTCCAGTATGGGATACAGGTATCCAAAATAGCAGCTTAACCCACTATTGCTACAACTCCCACCCCTTGGACATAGTTTTAAATGACCAGTTATAAGATTTCACTATTTTTCTAAGTGACCAAAACCAATTAGAAGAATGTTTTCTTTGGGATCATTTGTTGATCTGACTATCCAGTGCTGTGACTGAAGTTTGGCCAAGTGTGTTGGGTTTTTTTTTTGTGTGTGTGTGGGGATCCTGTTGTTCATTAGGAGCACCCCGGGTAAGAGATGGAAAGTAGCAACATCCCATTAACCTTTATCATGCCTGATGGTTAGCAATGCCATTCACAATTTCATTCAGAAGAATGTGGATATTCAGTTTTCCCAACATCCTCCATTGATTACTCTGACTTTTTCTCATTCTGTGTTCTTGGAATCTTTGTCAACATTAATTGATTGGGGGTGGGAATCTGACCCAGCAGTTAAGATGCCCATGTTCCCCATCAGATTGCCTTGGTTGTAGTCCTGGCTCTGCTCCTGGTTCCAGCTTCCTGCTAATGCACACTCTGTGAGGCAGCAGGTGATGGCTCAAGTAGTTGAGTTCCTACCACCAACATGGGAAATCCAGATTGAGTTCTGGATTCCTGGCTTTGGCCTAGCCCTGCCCCAGATGTTGCAGGCATTTTGATAGTGAACCAGAAGATGGGAGCTTTCTGCCTACCTGTCTGTTTCTCAAATAAATAAAAAAAAATTTTTAAAAACTCAATTGACCACAAATGTGTAGGTTCATTTCATGGCTCTTTTTTGTTGGTTAATGTGTTAGTTTTCATACCAAAATCATGCCATTTTAATTAGTATAGCTTTGTAATACAGTGTGAAATTGAGTAGCATGATGTTTCTAAAATAAGATTGCTTTTGGCTATATTTTTGTGTGTGATTCTATATGAATTTTAGAATTTTTTTCTATTTGAAAAATTTCATTGGAATTTTGATAGTGATATCATTGAATCTGTGGATCATGTTGGATAATATGGACATTTTAACAATATCAACTCTTCCAATTCATGATAATGGAATATCTTTCTATTTATTTGTGTCATTTTCAATTTGTTTCATCAATCCTCCTTTATTAAATTTAATCCTAACTATTTTTTTAGCTATTGGAAATGAAATTGTTTTCTTGATTTCTTTTTCATATAGTTCATTGGTAGTATATAGCAATGCTACACATTTTTATGTATCAATTTTGTATACATTCTACTTTGGGATCTTTGAAAGATGGAGAGCACGCCTTCATTGGTTAGAAGAGACACAAGATGGAAATAAAGATTTTGTTACTTACAAGTCCTAGAGGGTGTGCCTAAAATCCAGAGGCCATACACACAGAGGTCAGGGAGCATGTGGAGGGAGAGAGAAAGTATTGACCTGAGACATTTGCCTTTATTAGGGTCCAGGATGGGAGTCTGAGCATCTTAAAGTAGGAAGAGGGGATTAGCTGTTTAAAAGCAAGTAGCTGCAGAAAGGCTATCCTGTGGCAGAGACTTTACCTCTCAGTCTATCTGGGCCAAAAACTGGGTGTGTGGCTTTGGGGATTTTTGGTCAGGATTGGAGATAACAGATATGGGAACTGTAAAAACAACAGAGTTCAGTGGTTTGCCCATCATTATGTGCCTGTCTGGTGGCTTAGGAAAAAATGGATGCTGAGATAAGGTAACTGAACTGGGCCTTAGCATAATCCATCCCTTAGTGACTCAGCATCAATTTTATGAGTGGGGGGGCTGGCACTGTGGTGTAGCAGGAAAAGCCAGCACCTGCAGTGCTGGAATCCCATATGGATGCCAGCTTGAGTCCTTGCTGTTCCACTTCTGATTCAGCTTTCTGCTATGGCCTGGGAAAGCAGTAAAAGATGGCCCAAGCCCTTGGGATAGGCCAGGCCAAAACCAGGAGCAGGAGCTTCTTCTGAGTCTCCCACGTGGGTGGCAGAGGCCCAAGTACCTGGTCCATCTTCAGCTGCTTTCCTAGGCTGGATTAGAAGTGGAGCATCTAATAATGGGACATAATGAGATGCCAGCGTCGCAGGCTGTGGCTTAACCCACTATACCATGACACTGGCCCCAACATTTCACTATTGCTAGGATAACAAATCCCACAATAAAAATGCAAATAACATTTTGAAACTCTCTTAAGAATCATTTCAGAATCATTGTCAGTAGGCAATGGTAACCATGAATGATGATTTCCAATCTTAGTGACCTGTGAAATATGATTAATATGGATAAAGTTCCAAAAGACTTGAATTTCTTGAGCCATTAATTGTAAATTTTTTGGACTTTCACTGAATTGTTAAGGTACATGCAGCAGGAATTCCCTGGAACATAGCAGACTTTCTCCTCTTTCCTTAGTAAATAACCAAGTGCTAGGCAGTTATCCAGGAGTGTCTTAGCTAGGGAACCAAAGGGTTGTTGCCTGAGGGAAAGGGTGTAGTGTAGACACTAGACATAATATGCCCATGAGGTTGGTAATTACTGGTTCGCTCTGATTACTTGGTTTTGAGTAACTATGCATATAGCCTTGACATGAAGCCCAAGAAGTCCCAATGGGACTGAAATTCCCAAGACTATGGGGGGAAAAGAATACCCATTTGACTTGATGTATGTGGCTGTCTGAAGGAGAAGAGGTGGCTTCTGGGATCTAGTTAGATGGGTAGGCCCACAGGTACAATGGTATAATGGAACACGTACCCTGAAGGGATCCTGTCCGGGGATTCAGGGAGGGAAAGTGTGCCAGGTAGATGCCCCCAACTATAAAAGCCACGTAGTAAAATTCAAAGCTGGATATTCCTAAGGTGCAGATAGTATTTGAGGGAAGAGGTTACCTGTGAAGGTAGAGCTGTTCTCATTATCGATTTCTGCATCATATGCATCCAGGTGGTATGGTTAAATGGGTATGCAAGCTAGGAATTGTTGGTACTGGGGAGTAGCAGCTCTAGAGTGGTCTCAAAAGCTACTCACTCCAAAGTGGCCCATTGATGAGTAAATGAGAGTAAAGTTAATGGCATATCTAAGCTAAGAGAGACATGGGAAAGGCAGGGTTCATGTTGGTGGAGTTGAGTGAAATTGAGTATGTCAGCAGGATAAGCACTTAAGTTAGGGTAGAGGTGACTTGTGGCAGATGGCAGGCCCAGTACTACTTCTGCCTAATGGCTCTTGTTCCAGCTCCTGCCCATTTCATTAAAATGTTAGTTATACTGGTGGACCACAGAGGAGGAAGAAAGGAAGCGGTATCTGTTGGGTTGGGGATGGATGGATGTAAGGATCAGAAATTAAACAGCTTCACCATAATATTGACAAGAAATAAGCAAGAGCCAAGCTGATTGCCGGAGATCTGCATGGACTTGATAAGAACCACCCATGGCCCGCACACACACACCTGGGGACCTTATCAGCCCTACGCTGACTGCCAAAAGCTTATATAAACTGCAGACTGAATTGCCCCAGAGACACCCTCTGAACAGACTTTCATGAGAACAGCAGAGCGGAAGCTCTGTGTTGACACACCACACTAAGGCCTGCCCCCAGGAGAGTTCTCCCAGCCAGCCCTGCGGTCTGAGCTCGCCCTTCAACACTTGCGTTCTTTGGCTCAGAGGCACCACCCATGCAGATGCTGTGAGAACCCGCCCTCTGTGGCTGACACATCACAAGGAGCACCAGAGGACCTTTGGGAACCCTGGGTGGTCAGTTTGCCCAGTGTGTGAATTAGAATGTGTGACTTCCCCACTGCATAATAACATCCTTATTGGAACCAACACCACTTGGGTGCTGTTACTACGCTTGCAACAATAGGGGAAGTGAGCATGGTGGCAGAATAAGGGTGTGTTTATCATGGTGGCTGCTGGGGGAGGGAAAAATGATTTGGCCTGGGGGGCAGAAAGAGACAGAAGCCAGCAAAGGTCCTGATTGGGCATCCCAAACAGGCACAGGGGAGGGAAAAGTCTGCTGGCGAGGAGTGAGACAGGCTTGTTAGAGAGGCATATTTTGCAAGTGTTACAAGTGCAGTGTTTTGCAAGCATTGTTTAGCTTGCCATACAGGACTGACACAGGTCAGTGCTGCCAGGCAGTTGACATGAAACTGACAATTTTGCAGGCATCTTGATATTGGCAGGGGTTCTGGGTTAAACAGAGGGCAATTTCAGTGACATAAAATGGGAAGGGCTCCTCAGGAACAAATTTTGAGACACAGCTTCTTAAGTCTGAGGCTGGAAACTGTCTCTTTGTTCTTTGGTCAGAATGGGGTAAGTTGGATGAGTGACCCCACTTTCATGGGTCTCGCTTGCATTGTAGTCACCTCCCGCATTGACCTCTTGAGTTGGGATGAGACTGTCTGAGACATCGTCATCTCCCACAAGCGGGGCCGTCAGCTATGTGGAGGGTTCCCTCCCAGGAGACTACAAATATCAGGAAGGAAGCACAAGCTATAGGGTGCCCTGCTTTATATACTCCTGATGCCTCTTAAAGTGCTCTTTCTTAAAGTACATTTATTAGCCTGGCTGCTGGTTTTACATAATTCTAAAATCTCTATGTGATCTGCTGGGGGCACATTGGACTGTTTTCTTGTCTGTTTGTCCTATATATTCCATCCATATCCCATAACATAATGTGGGGGCACAGGAACATCCCTGGGCTAGGGTAATTTTGCTTAAATTTTCTCTGCCAGCTAAGCTGTGACCTGTAATAGTATATGCAGTCATTAGCAAATGCGGTATTTAGCCAGCTGGGCATGAAGATGGGGCACTCTGTAGGTCAGCTCCCTGTTGTCAATATATCTTTATAGTGTGGGGGTGATGCTGAGAATGATTTAAGCATCATTTCCAAAGGAATCTTTTATTACAGAGTGTGTGGAGAGTACTCAGGCTCAAAGGCCAGTTGGATATAACTCCTCAAGGAATGCTTTCCAGTAGAGACCTCTGCTCATGCTTAGTATGTAATTTTGGATTAATTCCATATGATTTCGACAGGAATCTGAAGTGATGTTTAGACTTGGAGGATTTAATTCTAGATCCATAACCCAAAGAGCGTGTAAGAAGCAAATAAGCTCCAACCAAATAAAGCAGTGGCACTTTATTTTTATTTTTTGAAAGATTTATTTATTTGAATGGCACATATATAGATAGGGAGGGAGAGACACACACAGAGAGAGAAAGATCTTTCATCCACCAGTTCATTCTCTACATGGTCACAATGGCTGCAGCTGGGCCATGCCGAAGCCAGGAGCCAGGTGCTTTTTCTGGGTCTCCCACGTGGGTGCAGGGGCCCAAGGACTTGGATCATCTTCCACTGCTTTCCTAGGTGCTTTAGCAGGGAGCTGGATTGAAGTGGAGCAGCCAGGACTTGAACAGGTACCCATATGGGATGCTGGCATCACAGGCAGTGGCTTTACTCACTAGGCCACAGCACTGGCCCCTAGCAGCAGCTCTTTATATGCTTAGTTGGTTTTCCTGCAGGAGGGACCATACTGATGCTGACTGGTGGCCAAGCTGCTTTGTGCACAGTACAGACTTCCTATTCTCTGAACTTTCTCTTGGAGAGAGACCTCTGAGCCCTGAAATAATGGTGTGAACCCAGGATGATTCATCTCTGAATATGGCCAGCATCTCCCAGACATAGCTCATTTTGTCCTCAGAGATACACACAGTCCTGGGGCAATCATTTCCACTTCCTAGGGTTTTTTTTTTTAATTAACCAATTGATGTATCCCAAATATACTGCAAGATCTGGGGTCAGATTGGCTTCCGGTTCAATATAGTCTCAGTCAGCATGGTGTTGCTTTGTGAGCCCATGGACTATGTGTTATTCAAGGATCATATTTGACAATGCTTCCCCAGTTCCAGTGCTAATTCAAAGGCATTGATGAGGTGATCATACTATCAAAACGGAAAGGAGAAAATGTATCCAAGGAGGTGATATGGTATGATATCCCTTTGAATATGGAAAGAGATGGGTTTACCACAAATGACCAATAGGGGCTATTATAGGGACAGGAAAAAAAATAGGTATATGCAGGAAAGGGTCTGGAACTTAATAGAATCAGTGCCTATGGCAAGAGTTTAGACCACTTGAGTGACCAGTTGTCTTATAGTAACTTTTGAAGATATTCTTTTAAAAGAGCATTGTGTTGGCCAGCGCCGTGGCTTAACAGGCTAATCCTCCGCCTTGCGGCGCCGGCACACTGGGTTCTAGTCCTGGTTGGGGCGCCGGATTCTATCCCGGTTGCCCTTCTTCCAGGCCAGCTCTCTGCTATGGCCCGGGAAGGCAGTGGAGGATGGCCCAAGTGCTTGGGCCCTGCACCCGCATGGGAGACCAGGAGAAGCACCTGGCTCCTGCCTTCAGATCAGCATGATGCGCCGGCCGTGGCGGCCATTGGAGGGTGAACCAACGGCAAAAAGGAAGACCTTTCTCTCTGTCTCTCTCACTATCCACTCTGCCTGTCAAAAAAAAAAAAAAAAAAAAAGAGCATTATGTCAATCAAGCTTGCCAACTGAAAGGTAGGAAGTTTTATGGAAGTCCCAAATAATATTATGTAAAATTGTCTATTGTTGGTGAATATGGGCCACAAAATGATACACAGTGAAAATCAATTACATTCCAAAAAGTTGCAATTTTTCCCCAGACACTGAATGAAAAAATCTTCTGCCATCATTTGAAGCATCTCATCACCTGCTACCTCCCAGGTGTACATTAGTAGCAAGCTGGGTTTGGAAGTGGAGGCAGGATCCCCACGCAGGCACTCTGATACAGGATGTGGGAGCTCCAAGTGGTCTCAATGCTATGCCAAATACCTACACCTCTGAGGAGGAATGAAAGGCAGACAGAAGATTAAAATGAGTCCTATTTCAGCGTACAGGAAAGTTGCGACCGCCACCCACTGGACTGTCATTTTTTTTTTTCTTCACACCCCGCCAGCCGCCCGCCTGGCTCCCCGCGCCGCTAGGCTTTCCTTACTATTATAAGCCTAATGATTGTTTTATTTCTAGATGCTGTGAGAGAAGTACGCAAATACTCCTCTGCTCATGCCGTTGAGAAGGGCTCAACCGTCAAACCTGGGGGCTTTGAACATACACAGATGAAACTTTTTAGGTCTCAAAGAAATCTTTACATTTCTGGATTTTCATTATTTTTTTGGCTTGTGTTGAGACGTCTGGTTACGCTTATAACTCAGCTGGCAAAAGAACTGTCAAACAAAGTCAAGCAGAAAATACTAACAAGGCTGCCAAAAAATTCATGGAAGAGAATGAGAAACTAAAATGGATCTTGAAAAGCCAGGGCAAGGATGACGAAAACATGTTGGAAGCAGAAAATAAAAAACTAGTGGAAGACCAGGCAAAGCTGAAAACTGAATTAAAGAAAACTTCAGAAGCCCTTTTCAAGGCACAAAATGATGTGATTGCAATGAAGATGCAATCAGAGAGACTTTCGAAAGAATATGATCGACTCCTGAAAGAACATTCTGAACTTCAGAATCGTTCAGAAAAAGTCAATAAGAAAGGCCTGTGAAGTTTATAAAAGAAGATTGTGATACACCATGTCAAGATGATAAATTTGTTATCATGTTAGCCTCTATAAAATTCAAAATGCAGATAAATGTACTGTGACTGCCCAAGACTATTTTTATTGCCACACATAGTTTGTGTAGTAATAACATTATCAAAATTTCTAAAAGTGTTTCAGATGCATTATAAAGTGTATATTCTAGCTCTTAACAAATACATAGGCATGTTAAATACCATATTTACACATTTACATGCTGGCTATTTCCCAATGAAAGGAAAAATTCCTTAATTATTTCCAAAATCAGATTTTTTAAGTTGCATGAAACCTTTAATAGCCTTAAAAGCTTTTATGAATTTTCAGTAATAATCTGTTTAATCAGATGATGATGATGTGCTTGAAAATAATATCTATCAAAAAATTTGTTCACAGGAATATTAAATGAGGATAAATTAGCAGAATTAGCCACTGTATTTATAGAGAAAAGTCAAAAAGAACAATGAAAGCGAAGACCTTAGTTTTTTTAAAAGTCTGATGGTACTGTGGCTGACTCTGATAGACAGCTATATTGTTAGTTATATTTTTGTTACAATGCTTCTGTACAATTTGGACTTTTTTTTGACATTTGTATTAATAACATAATTAGCATTCTGTCTTTTCAAGTTGATCTAGTGAGAGTTTACATCTATTTGTATTAACTGCCATAGCACCGAGCTGAACTGATTTTACAACAGTGTGGAATTCTTGACTTAAAAAGTTAATGTATAACATTTACAGAACAATGTTTTCCATGGTTGTGAAAGTTGCTAATTATACAAATATTACCTCAAATATACCTGCACTATTGTTAGAGGTGTCACACAGTTTCTCTGAGATGTTTCTATATTCTGAAAGCTAAATATTAAATACTATTTTTGCATTCAACTCTTAAAAGAGTTTATGTTAGAAAATGGTAGAAATTATAATATTAAAAGAATTAGGTTGTACCATTGTTTGGACATGACAATCACCTTACTTAGACTTTAAAAGAAAATGGGGGGCCGGCGCTGTGGCATATCAGGTAAAGCTGCCGCCTGCAGGGCCGACACCCCATATGGACGCTGGTTCAAGTCCCAGCTGCTGCTCTACCAATCCAGCTCTCTGCTATGGCCTGAGAAAGCAGTGGAAAACGGCGCAAGTCCTTGGGCCCCAGCACCTGCATGGGAGACCTGGATGAAGTTCCTGGCTCCTGGCTTCGGATTGGTGCAGTTACAGCCATTTGGAGAGTGAACCAACAGATTGGAAGACCTCTTTCTCTCTCTCTCGGCCACTCCTTCTCTCTGTAACTCTGACTTTCAAATAAATAAATAAATCTTAAAAAAATTAAATATAAAAAAAAGAAAATCAATTACATTTGGAGGGCCAAAGAAACCAAGAATATGATGTGTAAGAAATTGAATTAGTTGCTCAGCTGTGGCTATTATGATTGGAGCAGCCAGGAAGAGTCCCATCAAAGCATCTGCTGTTGGGGCCAGCACTGAGGTGCAGCTGCTTAAGCCACGGCCTGCAGTGTTGCATCCCATATGGGCTCTGGTTCCAGTCCCAGCTGCTCCACTTCTGATCCAGCTCCTTGCTAATGCACCTGGGAAAGCAATAGAAAATGGCCCAAGTCTCTGGGTGCCTGCACCCATATGGGAGACCTGAATAAAATTGCTGGCTCCTGTCTTTGACTTGGCTTGGTCCAGCCCTGGTCATGCAGCCATTTGGGGAGTGAACCAACAGGTAGAAGATTCTCTCTCTCTCCTCTCTCTCTCTCTCTCTCCTCTCTCTCTCTCTCTCTCATCTCTATCTCTATTTCTATCTCTATCTCTATCTCTGTCTCTATCTCTATCATCTCTTTCTCTCCTTCTCTCTCTGTAACTCTATCTTTCAAATCAATAAATTAATCTTTTTTTAAGTATCCACTATTGTTTTTTTTTTAATTTTTATTTATTTTTGACAGGCAGAGTGGACAGTGAGAGAGAGAGAAAGAGAGAAAGGGCTTCCTTTTGCCGTTGGTTCACCCTCCAATGGCCGCCGCGGCCGGCGCGCTGCGGCCGGCACAACGCGCTGATCCGAAGGCAGGAGCCAGGTGCTTCTCCTGGTCTCCCATGGGGTACAGGGCCCAAGCACTTGGGCCATCCTCCACTGCACTCCTGGGCCACAGCAGAGAGCTGGCCTGGAAGAGGGGCAACCGGGACAGAATCTGGCGCCCCGACTGGGACTAGAAATTGGTGTGCCGGCGCCGCTAGGCGGAGGATTAGCCTGTTGAGCCACAGTGCCTGCTCTGTATCCACTATTGTTAAGGCATATCTGCAGCCCATGCCGGGGCGGGGGGATAATGGCATAATGAAATCTATTTGCTATTATGAAAATGGATAGTTTCCAATGGCATGTGCTTGCATAGGAAGTACAATTTTGAGTCATGATTTTAGCCATATTAGCTGTTAGGGGGATACCATCTGTGGGCCCATTGGACTAGAGCAGAAGTGGCCCTATATGTAAGGTGTCCATTCTGCCAGAGGATACAAAAATTCTGGGGGCCAGTGCTGTGGCGGAGCAGGTAACATGGCTGCCTGCAGTGCCAACATCCCATACAGGTGCAGGTTTGAGTCCCAGCTGCTCCACCTCCAAACCAGCTCCCTGCTGACGCACCTGGGAAAGTAGTGGAGGATGGCCCAAGTCTTTGGGCCCCTGCAATCATGTGAGAGACTGGGAAGAAGCTCCTGGTTCGTAGCATCAAATCAGCCCAGCTCCAGCCATTGCAGACATTTGGGGAGTGAACCAGTAGATGACCAGTAGTTATCGCTCTGTCTCTGCATCTACCTCTCTGTAACTCTTCCTTTCAAATATTTTAAAAATATTTTAAAAAAGAATTCTAAAATGTTCATAGTTTTTTGGATTTAGAATTGTCTGTCATCTTGCCTATATCACTGGGTAGGATCTTTGAGGTGGTATGTATCTGGATTGATGCACCTGTAATGTTATTGTATGTGGCTCCCTCTGTTTAAGCACGCATGTGAAAGGAAATGTGTATGATAAAATGAGGATGTTCTAAGGGGCCATCTCTCTCCAGATTTGTGCTCCCCATAATGGTTTATGCTGTATCTGTTATTTCCATATAACCATATGACTAGGTCACTAGCCACATCTATGAGTCTGTAAAAAGTATGGACCGTGAGGGGCTGGTGCTGTGGCGTAGCAAGTATAGCCTCCACCTACAGTGCTGGCATCCCATATGGGTGCTGGTTCGAGTCCCAGCTGCTCCACTTCCAATCTAGCTCTCTGCTATGGCCTGGGAAAGCAATGGAAAATGGCCCAAGTCCTCGGGCCCCTGCATCCATGTGGGAGACCTGGAAGAATCTCCTGGCTCCTCAATGGCGCAGCTCCAGCCATTGAGGCCATCTGGGGAGTGAACCAGCGGATGGAAGAAGACCTCTTTCTCCCTTTGCCTCTCCTTTTCTCTCTGTGTAACTCTAACTTTCAAATAAATATAAAATAAATCCTTAAAAAACCACATGGACTGTGGACAGCTTTATTTTATGAGTTTGTCATCGTGCTGATGGGAGTCATTAATTTGGCTAACTGTGCATAGCAAGGTGTACCGTGCATATAGGGCACATCACACAAGAGCAACCTCAATTCAATGTAACTCAAGGCAGCAGCGTAGAGCTGTGGCTTATACCACATCTTCAACAAAGAGAATGCATTTGTAGAGAAATGACAGGATGATGGAAAGCAGTTTTAGGTCTCCAAAGGTGGGAAGCTGTGGAAAAGGAAATATGTGGGAGGAAACTGAAGGGGGTAGAGGTTGTTTGCAGATTTCCTCTGTTATTCTGAGCTAAGAGTTGTTTCTGAGGAAGCAGAAGGTATCCTGTCTTTAAGCAGGAAATGGGCAGGGTGGGGAGGGTGGATGGAAAGAACTTTTTCCCTGGTGGCTGCCTCTTAATTGCCATAATCTCCCAAATATTTTTTACATCAAAGTGACTTTTTTCGTATTTTAGAATGACATATTCAGTTTTCTTTCAGTGGGAAGTGGATGCAGACCAGCAGGCTCCATTGCATGCAATGGTAGTATTGCCATTGGTGAAACATACTGACTTTCTGTGTCATTTAGTCTCCCCAAGGGGTGCCCATGTGACTAGGGATTTTGGCAGCAGGAGTGTCAAAACCAGTTCCTCAGGGCTGGCATTGTCGCACAGTGGGTTAAGCCACTGCCTGCAATGCCAGCATCCTATGGGGGCGCTAATTTGAGTCCCTGCTGCTCCACTTCCTATCCAGCTCCCTGCTAATGCCTGGGAAGGCAACGGAGGATGGCCCAAGTGCTTGGGCCCCTGCCACCAACGTGGAAGACCTGGATGGAGTTCTTGGCTCCTGGCTTCGCCCAAGCTTAGTTCTGGCTGTTGTAGCCATTTGGAGAGTGAACCAATGTATGGAAGATTCTGTCTCTCTTTCTTTCTCTGTAACTCTTTCAAATAAATAAATAAATCTTTAAAAAAAAGCCAGGTCCTCATATACAGTGGGCCTGGGACTGATTGTAGGGGAAACAAGATCACCCTGAAATTTGGAGAGGTCCTGTCTGTCAAGTTTTGTCCAATTTATAAGTGCCATTTCCATTTTACAAGGAGGGGTCAGCAGCCATGTGATGCCTCTGCTGGGATGTAACTCTCACGGCAAAATGGGCATCTGAATTTGGAGGAGCACAAGTTCTAGCCCCATAAAAACCTCTGTTTCCAATAGTACCCAACAAGCAAATAAATTTGCCTTTCCTGTGAGGCTAGTGGCTATTGGGGAAAGATATTTGGTTCAAAATACTTTTGGCAACCAACTAGTCCTATGTTTGGCTGACAGACTCCAAGAAGCCTATTAGGGTGCCACCAGGGCCCCCACACAGAAGTGGCAGGCTGGGGGTGCTTACAGAAGCATGGACTATTAGATTAGTCTGTTGGGCCAAGTGAAGGGTGGCATTCTGTTTTTTCACCTCATTAGAATGCTATTGGCAGAGATAGATGTTAATAAGAATGTGAGATGGGAAGCTGTCTCCAAAACATGAAGAGGCCTGATAGGGCATTGTGACTGTTTGAAGACAGTGGATGGTATAATGTTCAGTAATTTGTTTTTACTGATAATTGGATTTCTCTTTTTTGGAACACCAGACAATACCTAAGAATTTAGTAGAAGATGTTGGCCTGTGAATCTTATGTGGGGCAATAGCATAGCCCTTTTGTGATGGGTGGGTAGAAACCATTTGGACATCACTATGTACAGTCTCTTTGGAGGGACTGTTTATTAGGATATCAATGTGGTACTACTTCTAGCACTGCATAAGTAAAATCTCTAGAGCTTGTCTGTATGTTATGAGCAATGACAGAGAGCTATTTAGGTATTGCATTTAACAGTGGCATAAAAGTATATTTGAGTTCTCTCAAAAGTAAAAGCATTCAGTCTATTCCAAAAAATTAAAGGGGAAGGATTTCTTCTAAAGTCATTCCAGGAAGCCAGCATTACCTCAATACCAAAACCAGACAACAGCACAACAAACAAATAAAATTACAAGCCAATATTAGTGATGAATATAAATGCAAAACCACTCAACCAAATACCAGGAAACCAAATTCAACAGTACATTAGAAAAGTCAGTCACCGCCGGCGCCGCGGCTCACTAGGCTAATCCTCCGCCTAGCGGCGCCAGCACACCGGGTTCTAGTCCCGGTCGGGGCACCGGATTCTGTCCCGGTTGCCCCTCTTCCAGGCCAGCTCTCTGCTGTGGCCAGGGAGTGCAGTGGAGGATGGCCCAAGTGCTTGGGCCCTGCACCCCATGGGAGACCAGGATAAGCGCCTGGCTCCTGCCATCGGATCAGCGCGGTGCGCCGGCCGCAGTGCGCCTACCGCGGCGGCCATTGGAGGGTGAACCAACGGCAAAAGGAAGACCTTTCTCTCTGTCTCTCTCTCACTGTCCACTCTGCCTGTCAAAAAAAAAAAAAAAAAGTCAGTCACCATGATCAAATGAGGTTCATTCCAGAGACACAAGGAGGGTTCAACATATTTGAATCCATAAATGAGATACCCATAGCAAAACAATCAGGAACATAAACCACTCAATCAACTCAATAGACAGAAAAATCAATTGATAAGATTCAACATCCTTACATTATAAAATTGCTCAAAAGCATAGGTATAAAAAGAATGTTTCTCAACACAATAAAGTCCTCACATGACAACCCTCAGCTAACATCATACCAGATGGGAGGAAATTAAAAGCTTTTCTTCTTCTTTTTTTAAAAATATCTATTTTATTTATTTGAAAGACAGAGTTACAGAGAGAAAAACCTGTTGGAACTAATAAGTTAATTCCGTAAAGGAAGTTGCAGGATACAAAATCAACATACAAATACCCAGTAGCATTTCATATGGATGTAGTGATATGAAAAAAGAAATGAACAAAGCAATTCCATTTATAAAAACTACCGGGGCCGGCGCCGTGGCTCACTTGGTTAATCCTCCGCCTGCAGCGCTGGCATCCTATATGGGCACCGGGTTTTAATCCCGGTTGCTCCTCTTCCAATCCAGCTCTCTGCTGTAGCCCGGGAGGGCACTGGAGGATGGCCCAAGTGCTTGGGCCCCTGCAACGGCATGAAAGACCAGGAGGAAGCACCCTGCTCCTGGCTTTGGATCGGCGCAGCGCCAGCCGCAGCGGCCATTTGGGAAGTGAACCAGCGGAAGGAAGACCTTTCTCTCTCTCTCTCTCTCTCTCTCTCTCTCTCTCTCTCACTGTCTATAACTCTACCTGTCAAATAAATTAAAAAAAAAAACTACCAAAAATATTTAGGAGATGGGCCTGGTGCAGCAGGTTAAGCCTTGGCTTAGAGTGGCCACATCCTATATCAGAGTTCCAGTTTGAGTCCCGGATTCTCCACTACTGATCCAACTTCTTAATAATGCACCTAGGAGGCAACAGATGATGGCCCAAGCACTTGGGCCATCTCTCTATGTGGGAGATCCAGATGGAGTTCCTGCTTCCTGGCTACCATCTGGCCCAACCTGGACTATGCAGGCATTTGGGAAGTGAACCAGCAGGTGGAAGATTCTCTCTCTCTCTCTCTCCTCCCCCTCTGCCTTTCAAATAATAAATAAAAATTTAAAAAAATAGGGCTCTGGGATTTTCGTTCAGTAAGTCGATGCCTGTGATATTGGTATCACATATGAGCTCTGGTTCGAGTCCTGGCTGTTCCATTTCAAATCCAGCTCCTTGTAAAGCCCTGGGAAGGTAGCGGAAGGTGGCACAAACACATGGGCCCCTGCTACCCACATGGGAGACCTGGATGGAGTTCCAGGCTCCTGGCTCGGGCCTGGCTCAGTCCTGTCTGTTGCAGCCATTTGGGGAGTGAACCAGTGGATGGAAGATTCTCTCTCTCTCTCTCTCTACTTCTCTCTCTATAACTCTGACTCTCGAATTTTGAAAGAGGAGTTACAGAGAGAAGAAGAGGCAGAGAGAAAGAGAGAGAGAGAGAGAGGTCTTCCATTCTGCTGATTCACTCCCCAAGTGACTGCAACGGCCAGAGCTGAGCTGATCCGAAGCCAGGAGCCAGGAGCTTCTTCTGGGTCTCCCACGCGGGTGCAGGGGCCCAAGGACTTGGGCCATCTTCCACTGCTTTCCCAGGCCATAGCAGAGAGCTGGGTCAGAAGTGGAGCAGCCGGGACTCAAATCGGCACCCATGTGGGATGCCGCCACTGCAGGCTGGGGTTTTAACCCGCTGCATCACAGCACCAGCCCCAAATAAAATAAATCTTTAAAAAACCTTTAAAATATGTATGAGTAAATTTACCAAAAGAGGTGAAAGATGAAAACTATAAAACACTGGTGTAAAAAATTGAAGAGTACAAATAAATGGAAAGATAGTTCATGTTAGCGATTGAAGAAATTAATATTGTTAAAAATTTCCATACTACTCAGAGCAATGTACATATTCAATACAATCTTTATCAAAACTCCAATATTTTTCACAGAAATAGAAAAAATCCTAAAATTCACATGAAACCACAAAAATCCTAAATAGCTAGCACAATCGTGAACTGAAGGGATGAAGCTGAAGGCATAACACTATCTAACTTCAAAATATTGCTAGAAATGAGGAATTTGAATGTATCCACCATAAAGAAATGATAAAAGGTTAAGGTGGTATATATAATAATTTCCCTAGTTGATTGCTGCCCAGTGTGTACATGAATAAAAACATCACATTTTTATCATAATTATGTAATTTATGTGCCAATCAAAAATTATATATGTGTGTGTATGAATATAACGCTAAAGAAACCAAAACAGCTTGTTAATGGCATGAAAACAGACACATAGACTAACAGAACAGAATAGAAAACACAGAAATAAATTCATATATGAACTTGTTTTCCATAAAGGCACCAGGAACACATATTGGGAAAAGGACATTCTCTTCAACACATGGTACTGGGAAAACTGGGTATCCATATGCAGCTGAATGAAACTAGACCCTGTCTTTCACTGTGTGTAAAATCAACTCAAAATGGATTCAAGACTTAAGGGTGACTTAAACTAAAAAAACTACTAAAGGGGCCAGCGCTGTGGCATAGCAGGGAAAGCCACCACCTGCAGTGCTGGCATCCCATATGGATGCCAGTTCAAGTCCCGGCAGCTCCGTTTCCGATCCAGCTCTCTGCTATGGTCTGGGAAAGCAGTGGAAGATGGCCCAAGTCCTCTACACGCTTGGGAACCTGAGGGAGGCTCCTGGCTTCTGGCTTCAGATCGGCGCAGCTCCTGCCGTTGCGGCCGGCTGAGGAGTGAACCAGGCGATGGAAGCGTTCTCTCTCCCTCTCTCTCTCTCTGCCTCTCCTTCTCTCTCTGCGTAACTCTTTCAAATAAATAAATAAATCTTTAAAAAAAAACAAAAATACTAAAAGAAACCCTTGGAGAAATGCTACATGACATTGGTATGGACAAGGATTGTTTTGATAATAGTTCCCACTTGGGGAACATTTTTTCTTTTTTTTCTGAGTGGCAGAGAGAGCAAAGACACACACACACACACACACACCCCACATATTCTACTGATACACTGCAAAGTGACTGCAATGGTTGGGGCTGACTGGGGCCAGAGCCAGGAACTGAGAAAACAATCCATGTCCATGAGGGTGGCAGGAGCCTAATTACTTGAACGATCACCACCGACTCCCAGGGTCTGCCTGGGCAGGAAGCTGGAGTCAGGAGCCAGAGCTGGGAATCACTCAGGCACTCTTATGTGGGATGCAGGCATCTTAAGCACTCAGCTAAATACCTGTTCCTGGGCAAGGCACTGTTGCTGGGGAAACTGCTGAGATGAGTCCCAGTTCGTGTCCTGGTGTCGATGACCATTTACGAGACCAGACACAATGGTGAGAGGAGAAGTGAAGTTTTATTAAGTGAGGAAAAGACAAGCTCCCCCACAAAGGGGAGTGGCTGGTGGAAGACAGACCAAGCCGCTGAGGTCTCGCAGTCTAGGAGTATTTGTATGTCCTTAACAAGTCATCTCCAAAGAACAAATGCAGTGCTTATACATTAGCTACTGTGAAGGCAGGGGCAGTCTTAATGGAGCCTTTTTTTAAAACCTTGTTTCTGTGGAAATTTAAATCTTGTTATCCATTGGCAAATACTTGTTACTATGGACTTCCGCCCTGTTCTGCTTAGTGTGTATATGCCGAGAAGGAGCTGCAGTTTGTACGTGCTGGCGAGAAGCCATGGGATGATGTTAGTTTGGCCTGCTTTTAGTCCCAGGCTTCCTCATCACCACAAATGGTAAGTGTTTGAGGTGATGGGTATTTTAAATCCCTGGAGCCAGAGTTGTGGCTCAGCGGGTTAAGCCATTGCTTGTAATGCCTGCAGCCCATATTGGAGTGCACATTTCAGACTTGGTTGCTCTGCTTCCAAACCAGCTTTTTGCTAATGTGCCTGGGAAGGCAGCAGAATATGGTCCAAGTACTTGGGCCCTGCCACCCATGTGAGAGACCAGGAATTCCTGGCTTCTGGCTTTGGCCTGGCCCATCATTGGCTGTTGTGGCATTTTGGGGTGTGGATCAGTGGATATAGATCTTTCTGTCTCTCCCTCTCTGTTGCTCTGCCTTTCAGATAAGTCAATATCTGAATTGATCATCACACAATGTATATATGTATTAAAACATCATGCTGTATCCTATAAAGATGCAAAATCATTACTTGTCAAATAAAAATAAAGCTTT
Organism: Lepus europaeus; assembly: GCF_033115175.1. Classification (NCBI taxonomy): domain Eukaryota; kingdom Metazoa; phylum Chordata; class Mammalia; order Lagomorpha; family Leporidae; genus Lepus; species Lepus europaeus. The sequence continues at coordinate 57,196,348 of NC_084850.1, forward strand.
TAAAAAGTGAGAGCAAATTGGGGTTGTGAATCCTCTGTAAATGGTATTAAGTAAAACATGTTGGCTAAGTCCCATATAGTAAAATACTTACAGGGGCTCTTAAATATCTTCTACCATCTCCACTATATTTGGAATTGGGACATTTACTGGGGGTAGGGGAGGGGACTTGTGCATTTAAATTCTGGTTATCATTAAATCCCATTTTTGGGGTGACCAGTTTAAGTACTATCCAGATAGGACTGCTAAAATTGGAAATGAGGGACAGGTGTTTGACACAGTGGTTAAGAAGGTGTCCGTATCCCACATTGAAGTGCCTGAATTTGAGTTCCAGCTCTGCTTCCACTTCCAGCTCCCTGCTAATGTGCATCCTGGGAGGCAGCAAGTGATGGCTCTAGTACTTAGATCCCTGCCACGCCTGTGGGAGACCCAGAAGCAGTTCCCAGCTCCTGGCTTCAGCCTAGCCCAGACCTGGCTGTTGCAGGCATTTGGGGAGTGAACCATTAGATGGAAGATCTTGCTTTCTCTCTCTCTTCCAAACAAATAAATAAAATTAAAAAAATTTTAAAACCTGGGAAATGGCTGGTCTTAGAACTTAGATTTAGCCAGCGCCGCGGCTCACTAGGCTAATCCTCCGCCTAGCGGCGCCAGCACACCGGGTTCTAGTCCCAGTCGGGGCACCGGATTCTGTCTTGGTTGCCCCTCTTCCAGGCCAGCTCTCTGCTGTGGCCCGGGAGTGCAGTGGAGGATGGCCCAAGTACTTGGGCCCTGCACCCCATGGGAGACCAGGATAAGCACATGGCTCCAGCCGCGGCGGCCATTGGAGGGTGAACCAATGGCAAAAGGAAGACCTTTCTCTCTGTCTCTCTCTCTCTCTCTCTCTCTCACTGTCCATTCTGCCTGTCAAAAAAAAATTAAAAAAAAAAAAAGAACTTAGATTTAGCATTTTAATATATCCTGGATAATAGTAGGTAAATAATATATCCCCAATAATAGTAGGTAAACCCACGGCACCTTGTTTTAATTGATATTGTGAGGTATTCACCATATTGACAGACTGTGAAAAGTGTGGTCTCTTAGGGGGCCATTCTGATCACAAAGTTAATTACTTGGGTTTGTTTTATGAGGCAGGGTAAGAATTAAGTGCATCTGTTCCTAAGATGTGGGAAGAGATGGCCAATGAGGTTACCACCATTTAAACAAGCATTTAATGACAATGATTCCAACGGAGACATCTAGGGTAACCTGATGTCTCCCAGCATTTGTTTCCAGCCATGCCCTATATTTGAAAATGATATCCCTGTTAGAATTTACTAGACACAACAATGACTTTTGCTCCTGTATGTAATAGGACTGTCCAGTGGTATATTTTTATCATCCCAAATAAGCAGAGGTCCTGCCTCAGACTTTGGCCACTGGAAGGGGTCTTCTCATATTCATCATTGGACTGAGTTTTTAATCCTCCCTCTTTATCGACTTGGCAAGTGTAATTGGCCTCGCTAGGAGGATAGGTTTAGGGTCGTGACTGTGCATCCTGTAAAAACTTTGCACTGAGTCTGGTAAGATTTTTTTTTTAAGATTGCTTTACTTATTTGAAAGTCAGAATCACACACAGAGAGGTCTTCCATCCTCTGGTTTACTCCCCAAATGTCTGCAATGGCCAGAGCTGGGCTGATCAGAAGCCAGGAGCCAGGAGCTTCATCCGGGTCTCCTGCATGGCTTCAGGGGCTCAAGCTTTCACAGGCCACAAGCTAAAAGCTGAATGGGAAGAGGAGCAGCTGGGACTCGAACTGGTGCCCTTATGGGATGTTGGCACCACAGGTGGCTTAACCCCCTATGCCACAGCACTGGCCCCTGGTAAGGCTTTGCCTTCTTGTTGGACAAAGTCTTTGAGGAAATTTTGTACTTCAGTGGTGAAGTAGTTTCTAGTTTCCAGTCTGCCTCCTTGTGTTCCCCTGAATTGAATCTTTCTAGCAGTCACCAGAAGATTCTGGAGATGACCTCTGTGTTGGCTGGCCTCTAAAGCAGCTACTTTCCTTTCTAGAGTGTCCTAATCAACCTCTGAGGAGTTGGGGGTCTGCATCCATACAGTGACTCTCTCATATTGCACACAGTCAATCAGGAGCATCTGTGCGGTCAATTCCCATTGCTGGTTTTGTTCTAGGAGAACTTCTGCTAATGGCGACAATGACAGTTTGAGGCACACGTAACAGGCATGCTTGCTTCAAGAGGAGAGTGTTCTCCATGCCTAGCAGCAAGGAGAACCAAAGAGGATGGATGGATCTCAAGATTGTTACCTGTTACCGGTCACGGAGGGGAGGGCGGTTGCCGGAGTGAGCTTCGTGGGTTCTTTCCTCAGCTTAGTATAGAAACAAAAAGCCGGGAAACAGTTTGCAAAGAGGCAGAAACTTTTCTTAGATAGAAAAGAAACTTTCAGGCCGGCGCTGTGGCTTAACAGGCTAATCCTCCGCCTTGCAGCACTGGCACACCGGGTTCTAGTCCCAGTTGGGGCATCGATTCTATCCTGGTTGCCCCTCTTCCAGGCCAGCTCTCTGCTATGGCCCGGGAAGGCAGTGGAGGATGGCCCAGGTACTTGAGCCCTGCACCCCATGGGAGACCAGGAGAAGCACCTGGCTCCTGCCTTCGGATCAGCGAGATGCGCTGGCCGCAGCGGCCATTGGAGGGTGAACCAAAGGCAAAAAGGAAGACCTTTCTCTCTGTCTCTCTCTCACTATCCACTCTGCCTGTCAAAACAAACAAACAAACAACAACAACAAAAAAAAAAACAAAACAAAACTTTCATTTGATTGGCAAGTGACAGAGAAAGCGTCTGGTCCGAGAGGAGAGCAGGCGGAGTGCTGGAGTGGGACACTGGCTTTCAGGAAGTGTTCTGGGTTTTTAAGGCATCACTGTTTATTGGATTATCCTATTGGGGGTGCCCACTGGACAGGGGGTTTCACATATGTCTGTTGATTGGCTTGGGGCTCATGGAGAGTGTGGGGGTCTCCTGGAGACTGTCTTCTTAGGGGCTCAGACCCCATCCTCTGCTAGCTCTGGGTGAAAAATTGTAACTAACTTGAAGGCATGATTTAAAACTGCAAGGTCACACAACATAGCCAGGGTCTCCTGGAGCCGGTCCAACTCTTCCCCAGGTGCTCAGCCCCTTCCCCTGCCAGCTCTGGGTGGGTGAAAGATTGCCGCCACCCTGAAGGTGTGATTTAAAGCTGCAAGATCACAAATGTAGCACAAGAAACTATTAGTGGGGGAGATGCCAGTTGGCCTAGAGACAGGCTTTCCAGCCACAGCTGACAGTCTGCTTGTGAAGGACATTCTACCTGTGTCTGAAGGGGCCCATGAACTCCCAGCCCCACTGGCTGGCCTCATTACCTCTGCCCAAGGTGAAGCTAAGCTCTAAAGATATGGAGGCCAGTAAACCCCATAGCAAGGTAAAAGGGAGACTTCCTTGTGTGATCACTGAGTCAATGGTTCATCCGGACTGTGTGTCCTAACCCCAACAAGGAGAATCATCTTACCAAGGGCACCATCAGGAGGAAAATATGGCCGAGGCCTGGGAAGTCTTTGTGTTTTGGCTTTCTCTTGCTTCTGTAGTCCCTCTTCATCCCCAGACCCTAGGTAAACCTGAGGTTAGCAAACTATCAGAGATGCAGAATATCTGTCCAAGGCCCTGGGTTTTATTGACAGCTGTAGTCCATAAGTATGCTAATGCCCCAGTTTTAAGCTTAGGAGGGTGTGAGACCTTGCCAAGTGATCCTGCCACCAGAGCACCTGTGGGGAAGTGAGCCAAACGCCAGATAATGTCCATAGGGACACTCTGGAGAGGGAGGCAGCTGCCTATTAACAGGGTGACAAGAACCACTTACAGAGGCTGTCCCAAGAGGGGTGGCTCTGTACTACCTGGAGGTCATCAGGCAAACATCCAAAGAGAGAGGAAAAAAATTGTAGGTGTCTAGGAATGCAAGCCAGTCTAGATTTTCCTTAAAATAAGACAAAATGGGGGAGGGGAATGATTGTGGTGGGAGAATGCACAGATTATTGGATGTCCTGGGGCATCCCATGGAGAGGCTACTGCCTAGAGGCACTGGGTTCCTTTCCTTTACCTCTTTTTCTCTTACCAACCAGTGACAGAAACTAAGAACCCAGGCTTCAGGTGACTAAAGGCCTAATAGAATAAAACAAACAAAAATATGAAACAAGATTGCTATTTCAGGTTGCTAGAAGTCCAAAAAAAGAGCTTTTTTTTTTTTAAATACATCTGGTTCTTAATTTTTTTAAAAAAATTTTTATTTTATTTATTTGAAAGTCAGAGTTACCCAGAGAATGAAGGAGAGGCAGAGAGAGAGAGAGAGAGAGAGAGAGAGACCAGCCAGAAGCCAGGAGCCACAAATTCCATCTGGGTCTCCCACAAGGGTAGCAGGGTCACAATCACTTGGCCCATCCTCTGTTGCTTTCCCAAGTACATTAGCAGGGAGCTGGATTCGAAGCAGAGCAAATGGGACTCAAACCGATGCTCATATGGGATGCTGGCGTTGCAAGTGGTATCTGCACCCATTGTGCCATCGCACCAGCCCCTATACGTGGTTAATATAAAAATATATAAGGCTATTGAACAACTCAAAGCAAGGAAACAAAGAAGTCAATTAGAAAGACCTGAATAGACATTTCTCAAAACAAGATCCAAATGGCCAATAAGGAACTGAGAAGATGCTCGATATCACAGTTGTGAGAGAGATGCAAGTGAAAACCACAGTGAGAGCCCATGGGGCTCTCCGGAAAATAAAGGCTCCCACAGACCCTGAGCCACTAACTTTCTGTTATTGGTCACGGAGGGGAGGGCAGTTGCCGGAGCGAGTCTCGTGGGTTCCCTTTATATAAATTAAAAAAATTTTTTAAAGGATAGGATGCGATCAATCTAGACCCTCTGGTCTATTCCACCAGCAGGAGGAGGTAGCTTCCCCTGTCCTTAATATCTTGCCAGAAGACAAGGGTGCTGGAGGAGGTCATGTCTCTTCAAGTCCCCCTTATTTGGAAAGCACTTTGGAGTTAATTCCATGAACAGTAATAGAATTTCATAGCCAGAGCGCTGGCACTATGGTGTAGTGGGTAAAGCCACTGCTTGCGATGCCGGCATGCCATATGGGCACCTGTTCAAGTTCTGGCTGCTCCACTTTAGATCCAGCTCTCTGCTATGGCCTGGGACAGCAGAAGATAGCCCAAGTCCTTGGGCACCTGCACCTCCATGGAAGACCTGGAGGAATCTCCTGGCTCCTGGCTTTGGATCAGCACAGCTCTGGCCATTGCGGTCAATTGGGGGAGTGAACCAGTGGATGAAATATCTCGTTCTCTCTCTCTCTCTCTCTCAATCTCTCGCTCTGTCTCTCCTTCTCTCTCTGTGTAACTCTGACTTTCAAATAAATAAATCTTTTTTTTTAAAAAGTTTCATAGGCCGGCCCTGTGGCTCACTAGGCTAATCCTCCACCTTGCGGCACCGGCACACCGGGTTCTAGTCCCGGTCGGGGCACCGGATTCTGTCCCGGTTGCCCCTCTTCCAGGCCAGCTCTCTGCTATGGCCCGGGAAGGCAGTGGAGCATGGCCCAAGTGCTTGGGTCCTGCACCCCATGGGAGACCAGGAGAAGCACCTGGCTCCTGCCATCGGATCAGCGCGCTGCACCGGCCGCGGCGGCCTTTGGAGGGTGAACCAACGGCAAAAGGAAGACCTTTCTCTCTGTCTCTCTCTCTCACTGTCCACTCTGCCTGTCAAAAATAAATAAATAAATAAATAAAGAGTTTCATAGCCAGGATATCCCAAGTGAAGAATGGGACCCAGGTACGGGCATTGTGGCCCAGTGCATTAAGCTGCTACAGCGCCACTGACATACCATATTGGAGTGCCAGTTGGAGTCCCAGCCACTCCACTTCTGATTCAGCTCCCTGCTAATTGTGCCTGAGAAGGCAAAAGAATATAGCTCAAGGACTTGGGCCTCTGCCCCTCATGTGGCAAACTCAGGTGGAGTTCCAAGCTCCTGGTTCAGCCCTGGCCCAGCCTTGGCCCTTGTTTGTGGCCATTTGGAGAATGAACCAGCAGATGAAAGATCTCTCTCTCTCTCTCTCTCTCTCTCTCTCTCTCTCTCTCTCTCCTTTCTCCCTCTCCCCTTTTCTGTCACTCAGCCTTTCAAAAAAATAAACTTAATCTTTTTCTTTTTTTCAAGAGTAGGAACCAAAAAAATTCAAGACACTTGGCCAAAGTTTAGGCAGTCATCTTAGCACAGGGTACCCTGTCAACAAATGGTTCCATCTTCAAATTTATTATGTATTACAGGTTCATCACCTGAAAATTGTTCCCTTCAAGGTTAAAAAAAAAAGCCTCTTGCCTCGCAGATACCTAAAATAGAACAACATCATACCTGTCTCCACAGGTACCGAGGCCAGTGTACAATGTCCTGCAAGGACATGGCTGTTCCTTTCAGAGTTACAGATGTTATTGATAGTAGCCAAAACACACATTTCATTTATTACAGTACACAATGGTGGGCTCTTGAAGGAGGCATTCAGTAGGACTTTCATGTCTCTGATAGGTCCCAAATAACAGAGACGCCACGATGTCCTTCTTCAATTCTAGTCCAGTGAATAAACCCGTCAAGATCTCTATTTTGCCGGAGGGCCCAATATTTTTTTTTCTGAAGATTTATTTATTTGAGAGGCAGAGTAACAGACAGAGAGAGGGAGAGACAGAAAAAGAGATCTGCCATCTGCTAGTTCATTCCCCAGATAGACACAATGGCTGGAACTGTGCCAATCCAAAGCTAGGAGCCAGAAGTTTCATCCTGGTCTCCCATGTGGGTGCAGAGGCCCAAGCACTTGGGCCATCTTCCATTGCTTTCCCAGTCCATTAGCAGGGAGCTGCATTGGAACAGGAGCAGTTGGGACACAAACCAGCGCCGATAAGGAACGCTGGCACCACAGGCAGAGGCTTAGCCTACTATGCCATAGCGCCGGCCCAACCTAATTTTTTTTAAAATAAATATTTTGTCTTGCTTCCATCCCACAAATGCGGGAGGCCTTTTCTAACCAGAGGCAGACCCACAGGCCAGGCAGCTGTTCATTAAATAGGGGATCCATTTAAAGCTAAATTTTCAAGTGAAACAAAAATCCTTTTGGGTGCAATGGCATACCATCCTATTAATTGTTGGTCTTATTACTGCTCATTTGGGTGCTTTTACTGGCTTATGATCTGCAGACCTAAGGTCTCTAATAGGCCATTGTTTCAATTGAACAAGGCAAATGCTGAGGCCCATATTAACTCAAGGGACTATCCAATTGAAAAAAAAAAAATACCCCAGTCCTGGAGTAGGCATTTGGCACAAGGGTTAAGATGTCACTTGGAACAATTGCATCTCAAATCACAGTGCCAGGGTTTAAGACTCAGCTCTACTCCCAATTCCAGCTTCTTGCTCAAATGCACCCTGGGAGGCAGCAGGTGGTGACCCAAGTAGTTGAGTCTCTGCCATTCACATAGGCACCCAGAGTGAATTCCTGGCTTGCAGCTTCCACCTATCCCAGCCCCACCTGGTGAGGGCATTTGGGAAGTGAAGCGGCAGATGGGAGAGTGCTCTCTCCTGTGATCTCTCTGGCTCCTCATCTGCTAGTTGAGTTTGCATGTCCCAGACAGTTCCCTGCTTCTCACTAGCCCTGTGAGACAGGCAGTCCTCTTCTTTCTGGGACCTGTAAGTAATAAAAATGGGTTCTGCCATTTCATGTGTTTTGGTGTTCTTCTTACCCTGTGCCCCACTGGACTGAAACATCCAAACCTAACCCTCCTTGTCAGGGCTCTCCTGGAGTGTTGCCATCTTGGTAGGAAAAAACTAGGCGCAGATGAGAGGAGTGCCAAAACGTTAGGTGCCAGTACAAACAAGTTTCATACAAGAGGGCCACCTGGTCATAGGTTGGGTTCTTAGGCAAGATAAAGAGGCATCCTGTGAAATGCACATCCACAACCACCTCTCCTAGAGCCCCATCACGACAGGGCTAGAGTTTATAGCTATGATCCAGACACCTCAAGGCCAATTTAGAGAAAAATCATAATACAAACTCAATGCAATGCTTGCTTTTCCACATTAACTGGATAGAATAGGGCAAGGGTGCGGATGTCTACAGAACTCAACATTTGATGTTCCCAAAATGAGAGTTCTTGTGTTTATTTTTATCCTAGATAACTAAATTTTCTGGAAAAGAGGTATGACATGCAAACTACTGGGGAAGCATATATGATTAGAATACTATGTCAGTGTTTTTCTCTTTTTGAGTTGATTTTATTTAGGCCAGGGTACAGTCTGATCAAGGTCAAAGTAAAGAAATATGTCTTGGGCTGGCGCTGTGGTGTAGCGGGTAAAGCTGCCACCTGCAGTGCCAGCATCCCATATAGGTGCCGGTTTGAGTCCTGGCTGCTCCACTTCCAATCCAGCTCCCTGCTAATGTTCCTGGGAAAGCAGTGGAAGATGGTCCAATTACTTGGGCTCCTGCACTGGTGTGGGAGACTGGGAAGAAGCTCCGGACTCCTGACTACTAGCTTTGGATCAGCCCAGCCCTGGCTGTTGTGGCCATTTGGGGAATGAACCAGTGAATGGAAGATCTCTCTCTCTCTCTCTCTCTCTCTCTCTCTCCATCTCACTCTTCATCTCTCTCTCTCTCACTGTAACTCTGCCTTTCAAACAAATAAAATCTAAAATAAAATTATGTCAATTGGGGCCGGCATTTTACACAATGGGTTAGGCCACTGCTTACAATGCCAGCATCCCATATCTGAGCACTGGTTGGAATCTCAGCTTCTTCACTTCTGATCCAACTCCCTGCTAATGCTCCCGGGAGGACAGTGGAGGATGACTCAAGCCCCCTGCCACCCACATGGGAGACTAGGATGGAGTTTCTGGCTCCTGGCTTTGACCTGGCCTTGACCTGCCCTTGCTATTATGGGCATTTGGAGAATGAACAAGCATATGGAAGACTGATCTCTGTCTGTTTGTCCGTCTCTTTCCCTCTGTCACTCTACCTTTCTAATAAATAAATCTAAAAAAAGTACATGTCTTTAAAAAAAGAAATGTATATCTATATAGAAAAAAAAAGAAATGTATATCTATATAGAAAATTGTGAAAGCTATGGGCTTCAAACCACGCAGCACCAATTATTGTTTTATTCTTCAAAAGAGCATTGTAGGGGCAGGCACTGTGGCGTAGCGGGTAAAGCTGCCACCTGCAGTGCCGGCATCCCATATGGGCGCTGGTTCGAGTCCTGGCTGCTCCACTTCCAATCCAGTCCTCTGCTATGGCCTGGGAAAGCAGTGGAAGATGGTCCAAGTCCTTGGGCCCCTGCACTCATGTGGGAGACTGCTTCTGGCTCCTGGCTTTGGAGCAGCACAGCTCCAGCCATTGCGGCCAATTGGGGAGTGAACCAGCAGATGGAAGAACTCTCTCTCTATCTCCTCTATCCTCTCTCTCTCTCTCTCTCTCACTCTCTCTCTCTGCCTCTCCTTCTCTCACTGTGTAACTATGACTTTCAAATTAATACATAATAAATAAATAAATAATTTTTTTAAAAAGATAGGCAATGTAACAGGGAGAGGAAGAGACAGGCACACAGAAATAGAGATACACAGATAGATAGAGACAGAGAGAAAGAGATGTTCAATTTACTCCCCAAATTCCCACAACAACTAGGATTGGGCCAGGCTGAAACCAGGACTCAGAAACTCCATTAAGTTCTGTCACATGGATGGCAGCAGCCAAAGAGGTGGCATAACCTTCTCTACCACAATGATTGCCCCTATGCCACTTTTTATTAATCCATTCATCTGTTGATGGACAGGTTGATTTCACAGCTTGGTTATAGTGAGTGATGCTTCAGTGAACATGGGAGTGCAAACATCTCTCTCACTTGCTGATTTCCTTTCCACTGGATAGATATACTCAGAAGTGAGACTGCTGGATCTTATGGTATTCTTATTTTTAATTTTTAAAAAGATTTGTTTATTTATTTGAAAGGCAGAGGTACAGAGGTGTGTGTGAGAGAGAAAGAGAGATACAGTTCGATCTTCCATCCACAGGTTCACTCCCCAAGTGGCCACAACGTCCAGGACTGGGATAGGCCCAAACCAGGAACCTAGAACTCCATCTGGGTCTCCCATGTGGGTGGCAGGGATCTAAAGACTTGGGCTCTCTTTTACTGTGTTCCCAGGCACATTAGCAGGGAGCTAGAACAGAAGCGGAGCAGCTGGGACTCTAATTGGTGCTCATATGGGGTGCCGGCTTCTCATGCAGTGGTTTGACCTGCTGTACCACAATGCCCCAGCCCCTATTTTTTAGTTTTTTTGAGAAAACTCCACAGTTTTTCATAAAAGCAGTACTAATTTATATTCCCAGTAACAGTATACAAGGGTTGCATTTTTCTCCACACCTTTACCAATCCGTGTCATCTTTCATCTTTTAGGTGATTGCCATTCTAGCAGTGGTGAGGTGACATCTCATGGTGGTTTTACTTTGCATTTCCTTGATTAGTGATGTAAAGCAATTTTTCAAACCTTTGGCCATCTGCAGGAGTGGGCCTGGGCCTTGGGGCAGGGTGTCCAAACGTGGCATTGGAGCTGGCCTATGGCCTAAGGCTGCTGGTGCTGGATCCAGTGCTGGATCCAGTGCAAAGTCAGGTGCTCATTTCAGTCTCCTTCCCCTCCTTGTAGGATATTTTTCTCTGTGCTGCACCATCCAGGCTTGGAGGATGATTGATATAGGTAATATACTTTTCTGCCTTCCCTTTTCAGTGTGTGTGTGTGTGTGTGTTTTAAAGATTTATTTTATTTGAAAGGCAGATTTACAGAGAGAGGGAGAGAGAATGAGATAGATCTGTCTACTGTTTCACTCCCCAAATGGCTACAACATTCGGTGCTGGGCCCGGCGGAAGCCAGGAGTGTGGAGCTCCATCTGAGTCTCCCATGTGAGAGTAGCAGGGGCTATGTCCTGGGACCACCACTGCTGCCTTCCTAGGAACATTAGCAGGGAGCTGCCAGCATTGCTGCCAGCATTGCAGGAGGCAGCTTCACCCAATGCACCACAACACGGGTCTCTTCACGTTTCTGCTTTCTTTCTTCTTCTTTTTTTTTTTTAAGATTTATTTATTTATTTGAAAATCACAGTTACTGCAACAGCCGGAGCTGCACCACTGCGAATCTGGGAGTCAGGAGCCTCCTCTGGGTCTCCCACTTGGGTGCAGGGGCCCAAGGACTTGGGCCATTTTCTACTGCTTTCCCAGGCCATAGCAGAGAGCTAGATTGGAAGAGGAGCAGCCGAAACTCAAACCGGCACCCATATGGGATGCCGGCACTGCAGGCGGCAGCCTTACTTGCTAGGCCTCAGTGCCAGCCCCCAAGTTTCTTATTTCTGCACTACCTTAGGTACTGTAATTCCTTACCTGGATTCTTTAGCTATTTTGTAGGTAGTTTTGTGCATTTGTAATTGTTCAAATTGCTGTTTCTGTGAGTGGGAATGCACTTGAAAATCCCTTCTGCGATCTTGCTAATGTCACTTCAGAGTGGAAGATTAGGCTCGGGAACTGCTAAACAAGCTTCTTTAACTCGGTAAAGATAGGAAGGCATTCTTTAATTTGTGTCTTTGAAAGCCCGAATGAATCCTGTATTAGCATGGAAACTGAATATGAGTTTAGATAGGCATGTAGAGTGTTAAGCAAAGAGTTCTTTTGGAAAAAAAAAGAAAAAAGAAGACTTGTGTATTTCAGTTTTTATAAACGGCAATGTTAAAAATCTCAACTGGGCAAACTCCAGTGAGAATGTAGTCTAATGTCTCCCTCCAGTGGGGACATTTGGTAAGACAAAACATCACTGGTTTAAAAACGGATTAAAGAGCTAATTCTCTAATTCCATTCTGGTCGCTAAAACAATATATCTTGGAATGGGCAATTTATCAATAAATAAATAAATAAATCAGAAATTATTGATCTGAGTTCTGGAGGCTTGAATGTCTAAGATCAAGGCATCAGAAGATTTGATACCGGTGAGGACTTGTTTCCTGCTTCAAAAACCTGCGTTCTTGGGGCCGGTGTTGTGGTGTAGCTGTAACAGCTCTGCCATACCATATGGGCACCGGTTCGAGTTCCGGATCCTCCATTTCTTATCCAGCTCCCTGCTAATGTGCCTGGGAAAGCAGCAGAAGATGGCCTATTGCTTGGGCCCTTACACCCACATGGGAGACCCGGAAGAAACTCCTGGCTCCTGGCTTTGGACTGGCCCAGTGCTGGCCATTGCAGCCATCTGGGGAGTGAACCAGTGTATGGAAGACCTCTCTCTCTTTCTGCCTTTCCCTCTGTCTCCCTGTAACTCTGCCTTTCAAATAAATAAATAAATAAATAAATCTAAAAAAATGCTATCTTCTTTTTGGGTCCTCAGATGGTAGAAGGGGCAGAAGGGCTCTGTCCCACTTCTCTTATAAGGGCACTAAACCCATTCATGCTTCAGAGCCCCCATAACTTAAAAACCCATCCCCAAAGGTCCTCACTTTTTAATACTATCAATTGGAGAATAAGTTTCATTCTGGAATGACAAAACACTCAGATTATAGCATTATTAATTTATTTAATTGTAATCACCATAGGATAACATTTGTGTACAATTTGGATATTTATTCTGATTCTATGGGTTGTATATAGCTCTCTAGAAAAGCAAAGAGAGGGAGAGAGAGAAAAAAACAGTGAAATAGAGATAGAGATAAATATATAGAAACATCATCCATCTGCTGGTTCACTCTGCAAATGGCCCCAACAGCTAGGGGCAGCCCTGGCTAAAGCCAGGATCCAGAACTCCATCCAGGTCTCTCTCACATGGGTACCAGAGACTCAAGTGCTTGAGCCATCATCTGCTGCCTCCTAGGCACCTTAGCAGGGAGTTGAACTGGAAGCAGAGTAGCTGGGACTCAAACTGGCACTCTGATTCAGGATGTGGATCTCCCAAGCAGTGGCTTAACCCACTGCACCACAGCTCCTGCTCCTGTTCATCCTTTTCTTTCTACATCGTGTCCAGTGACATTAGAAACAATCAACCAAATGCAGGCATTGAGGCACAGCAGATAAAACCATCTCTTGTGATGCCTGCATCCCATATCAGAGTGCCTGGGATGGAGTTCTGATCCAGCTTCCTGCTAATGCATCCTGGGAGGCAGCAGATGAAGGCTCAGGGGCTTGGACCCCTTTCACCCATATGGAAGACCTGGATGGAGTTCTGGGCTCCCAGCTCCTGGCTTTGACCTAGCCTAGCCCTAGCTGTTGTGAGTGTTTGAGGAGGATCCAGGGGATGGAAGATCTCTCTCTCTCTCTCTCTCTCTCTCTCTCTCTCTCTCCAGGGGATGGAAGATCTCTCTCTCTCTCTCTCTCTCTCTCTCTCTCTGTCACTCTGTCTTTCAGGTGGATGAAAATAAATATTAAAAATGGAAAATGAAAATAATATCTATGAAATCTCTTATCTTTATATTAACAAAAAATTTTTAAAAACAGTGGAATATCACTCGGCAGTAAAAAAAAGGATGGTATATTGTTATTCACAACAACATGAATGGAACTGCAGGTCATTATGTTAAATGAAATAAGCCATGCACAGAAACCCAAGCATCTTATGACATTACTAACATGTGGAGTCTAAACAAAAGGTAATCTCATGTAAGGTAAAAGTGTAATGGTAGCCATCAGTGGTTGGGGAAGGAATAGGGATGAAATGGATGGAGAAAGGTTCATCAACAGGTACTAAGTTATAGCTATATATACTCCTACATATAGTTCTGGGGTTCCAATGCACAGCAGAGTGATTATAATGTTAATATACTGTACATTTCTCTATTAAAAATTCCCCCTCACAACACAAAAAACTAGAAGAGTTTTTCATAAGCACACATTAAATGTTTGTGGAGATATATTTGCCCTGATAGGACATTACACAATGTATACATAGGTCATACATAAGTATACAAAACTCCTGGCTTTAGCTTGGCTTAGCCCTGGCTGTTGTGGGCTTCTGGGGGAGTGAACTGGTGGATGGAAGCCTCCTCTGTTTGTCATTTTTAAAAAGATTTATTTATTTATTTGAAACTCAGAGTTACAGAGAGAGGGGAAGAGAGAGAGAAAGAGAGAGAAAGAGAGAGAGAGAGAAAGAGAGAGAGAGAGAGAGAGAGAGAGAGATAATCTTCCATCCACTGTTTCACTTCCCAAATGGCCCCAACAGCAGGAGCTTAGCCAGGCTGAAGGCAGGAGTGAGGAACTCCATCTTGGTCTCCCACGTGTGTAGCAGGGGCCCATGTACTTGGACCCAATTCTCCTGCTTTCCTCGGTGCATTAGCAGGAAGCTGGATCAGAAATGCAGCAGCCAGGACTCAAACTGGCCCTCATATGGGATGCAGATGTTAGGGGCACTGGCTTAACTCACTTAGTCACAATGTCACCCCCTCAAAAGTCTTAATATAAAACTAAAAGGTATAAAATTAGTGGAAGAAAAACACGGTTTTAAATCTTCATGATCTTAAAGTCGGCAATGATTTCTTACATGAAACATCAGGAACCCAAGCATGCCATAAAACACAGAGAAATTGGACTTCATAAATATTAAATACTTTTGTGTTTCACAGTGTATCATCTATAGGGAGACAACTCACAAATGGGAGAAAATTTTTTGCTGATCTCATATCTGATAGAATTTTATGTATAATATATAAAGAACACCTTCAAGTTAGTAATGAAAAGGTAAGTAACTCAAAGTAAAGGTAAATAGATGACTAGATTACACCAAAAAAGATACCGAAATGGCAAAAAGGAACACTAAGACACTCAACATCATTAATCATTAATGTGAAATACGAATAAAATCCACAATGAGACTTCACGTTCCATCCACTTGTATAACTATTTTAAAAAATAAGACAATAAGAAATATGGTTAAGAGGCCAGCAATGTGGCATAACAGGTAAAGCTGCTGCCTGTAACGCTGGCATCCCATATGGGCACTGGTTCCTATCCTGGCTGCCCTGTTTCTAATCTAGCTACCTACTAATTGCTTGGGAAAAACAACAGAAGATGGCCAAGAGCTTGGGCCCCTGCCACCCACGTGGAAGATCTGGAAGAAATTTCTGGTTCGTGGCTCCTGGCTCCTGGCTTCTGGCTTTGGCCTGGTCCAGCCCTAGCTATTGAGGCCATCCGGGGAGTGCACAAGTATATGGAAGAACTCTCTCTCTCTCTCCGTCTCTACCTCTCTCTATGTAACTCTGACTTTCATATAAATAAATAAATCTTAAAAAAAGAAATGTTGCTAAGGATGTGGAAAAATTAGGACCTTTATACATCGCCGATGGGAAAGTAAATGGTGCACCTTCTTCGGAAGCTTCTGGCATTTCCTCTAAAAGTGTAACAGAGTTTCCATACGGCCTAGCAATTTGACTTATGCATATACCAAAAAGAATTAAATCATGTCCACTCAAGGGTTTATATAGGAATAGTCATATCAACATAATTCATAATGTTGGTCAAAAAACCAAAATGTCGAAACGATTCAAGTGTTCATCAACTGATGACTAGTTAAATGAAATATATTGTATCCATTCAGTGCAATATTATTTGGCAATAAAATATGAAGTACTGATCTATGCTACAACAGGAATTAACCTTTAAAACATTATGCTAAGTGAAAGAAGTTGGGCACAGTAGGCTGCATATTGTATGTCCTCATTATATGAAGTGTCCAGAACAGGAAAACTCATAGACAAATAAGGTCAATTAATGCTTGCCAGTGCTTGGAAGAGGGGGGAAGTGTGGAATGAGTTCTAGTGGATACTGGGTTTTTGTTTAGACATTCATAACTCTGTCCTGAGGAACAGTGGTTTTTCGACTTAGTACTTGTTGAATTCTTTATTTAGTGGTGGGTTAAACTTGTGGCATAGTGGATAAAGCTGCTGCCTGTGGTGCTGGCATCCCATATAGGCACTGGTTTGAGTCCCAGCTGCTCCACTTCCGATCCAGCTCTCTGCTGTGGCCTGGGAAAGCAGTGGAAGATGGCCCAAGTCCTTGAGCCCCTGCACCGATGTGGGAGACCCGGAAGAAGCTCCTGGCTCCTGGCTTTGAATCAGCTTAGCTCCGGCCATCACAGCCATTTGGGGACGGAACCAGCAGATGGAAGACCTCTCTCCCTTTCTCTCTTTGCCTTTGCCTTTCTGTAACTCTGCCTTTTAAATAAAAATAAATAAATTTTAATAAAAAGAAAGTATGTCATTATAAAAATTAAAAGAAAAATAAGAATGAAAGGTGGGAGAAGGGTGGGAGCAAGCGAGGGAGGGAGTGTGGGGTGGGGAGTATCATTATACTCTTAAAATTTTATAAATGAAATACATGAAATTCATTCCCTTTATACAAACAAAACAGTTTTTTTAAAAAAGAAATTACAGGGGCCAGCACTTTGGCATAGTGGGTAAAGCTGCCGCCTACAGTGCCAGCATCCCATATGGGTGCCAGTTCAAGTCCTGGCTGCTCCACTTCCGATCCAGCTCTCTGCTATGGCCTAGGAAAGAAGTAGAAGATGGCTCAAGTAATTGGGCCCCTGCACCAGCATGGGAGACCAGGAAGAATCTCCTGGTTCCTGGCTTCGGATCGGTGCAGCTCCGGCCATTGTGGCCACTTGGGAGTGAACCAGCAGATGGAAGACCTCTCTCTCTCTCTCTCCTGCCTCTGCCTCTCTGTAACTCCACCTTTCAAATCAATCAATCAGTCAGTCAATCAACCCTTAAAAAATGAGTACCAGTTCTAAGATGTATTTATTTTTTGAAAGGCAGAATTACAGAGACAGGGAAAGACACAGAGAAATCTTCCATCTGCTGGTTCACTCCTCAAATGGCTAAAATGGCCAGGGTTGGGCCAGGCCCAAGCTTGGAACTTGGGCCTCAAACTCCATCCAGGTCTCCCTTATGGGTGGCAGGGGCCCAAGCACTTGGGTCATCTTCTGCTGCTTTTCCAGGCAGGTTAGCAGACAGCTGGATCAGAAGTGGGGCAGCCAAGATCCAAACTGGTGCTCATATGGGATGCCAGCATCTCAGGCAGGCACTGACACACCACAACACCAGCCCTTGAATACCAATTCTATATAATTTTTTCAAGAAAATAGATAAGGAAGGAATACCTTAGAAGTCATCCTATGAAGCCACTATTATGATGCTTCTGAAACAAGATGAAATAATAACAGAAAAATAAAACTCCAGAATGATATCATTCATGAATATGGAGGCAAAAGTTTTCAAAAAACATAAGCACTCTAGTCCAGTAATATACACCATGACCTACTAGAGTTTATTTCAGCAATGCAAGATTGGTTTAATAATTGATAATCAATGTGGTTCACCATATTAATAAAGGACAAAATCTACATGATCATCTCAATAGATGCACAAAAAGAATTCTACAAAATTAATCTCTTTTCATGACAAAGACACTTAACACTCTGTATCTAGAAAGGAATTTCTTTTTTTTTAAAGATTTATTTATTTATTTGAAGAGCAGAATTACAGAGAGGCAGAGGCAGAGGGAGAGAGAGAGAGAGAGAGAGAGAGAAAGAGAGAGATTGATCTTCCATTCACTAGTTCACTCCCCAAATGGCCAAAACGGCTGGAGCTGGGCTGATCCAAAGCCAGGATTCAGGAGCATCTTCTGAGTCTCCCATGTGGGTGCAGGGGCCCAAGGACTTGGGCCATCTTCCACTGCTTTCCCAGGCCATAGCAGAGAGCTGGATTGGAAGTGGAGCAGCTGGGACTCGAACCGGTTTCCATTTGGGATGCTGGCACTCCAGGCAGTTGCTTTACCTGCTATGCCAGTGTTGGCCACAGAACTTCCTCATTTAGATAAAGGCAATCTACAGTAAATCCACAGTTACCACAGTTAATGGAGGAAGCTGAAAGTTTTCACCTTAAGATCTAGACAAGACAAGGATGTCCACTATTCCACGCTGTACTGGAGGGTTTTGCCAGGATATCTAGGAAAGAATAAGAAATAAAAGATGCCCATATTGGAGAGGCAGAAGTAATTTATTTGACGATGGCATGATCTTTTATACAGAAAATTGAAGGATTACACACACACACACACACACACACATAGTCCCATAAAAACCCAAGTTCAGAAAGGTTGCAGGAGAGGTCAATATATAAAAATCAGTTATATTTATATACAGTAAAACTGAATAATCCAAAAATGGAATTAAAACTGTGAATCCAGGACAGGCCTTGTGGTGCAGCATGTTAAGCTGCCACTTCGGATGCTTGTGTCTTATATTGAAGTGCCTGAGATCAAATCTCAGCTTATCTCTTCCAGATCCAGCTTCCTGCTAATACTCCTGGGAGGCAGCAGATTATGGTCCGAGTACTTGGGTTCCTCCCACACACATGATATACTCAGATCGAGTTCCAGGCTCCAGGCTTTGGCCTGATCTTGACCTGGCTATTGCTGTAATATTGGTATTGAACCAGAGGAAGGCAGATCTCTCTCTGTCTCTCCCTATCTTCCTTTCCAATAAATGAATAAATAAATAAAAATGTAAAAAAGAAAACAATTCCATTTAAAATGGCATTAATCCATGATTTATATGCTTTTAAAATTTATATTTATTCATTTTTGTTTACAACTTTGAACATTTATTTATTTGAAAGGCAGAGAGAGAGAGAGAGAGAGAGAGAGAGAGAATCGATATGTATTAATTTTCCATCTACTATTTCACCATCCAAATGCCTATAACAGCTACGTCTGGGCCAGGCTGAAGCTGGAAGCCTGGAACTCAGTCAGGGTCTCCCACATGGTTAGCAGGAATCCAAGTACTGGAGCCATCATCTACTGCCTCCTAGGGTATGCATTAGCAGGAAACTGGAATTGGAAGTGAAATCCACACTTGAATACAGGTACTGTGATATGAGATGCAGGTGTCCCAAGAGGCGGTTTAAACACTGTGACAAATGCTTAGTCTTATTTGTCTTATTTATATTTATTTTAAACTGAGAAAAAAGAGAGATCTTGTACTCATCGGTTCACCCTCAAATGTCCACAAGAGCTGGGGCTGGGCTATGTCAAAACCAGGAGCCAGGAACTCAATCTAAATCTCCCACGTGGTTGGCCAAAATACAAGTATGTGTGCCATCACCTGCTGCCTTCCAGTGTATGCATTAACAGGAAGCTGGAATGAGAAGTGGAGCCAGGACTTGAACCCAGGCACTCCAATATGGAATGTGAGCATCCCAATCTTTGTCTGAACTCCTGTGCCAAACATGCCCCCCAAACCATTAATTTTAACAAAAAGTTTGCCCATTTTCTTTTGTAATTAATTCCTGGTACACTCAACATCATTTTCTACCATTCTATTGATGATTTTATTTCTAGTATTGTTATAAAAACAATTTTTTCTTTTTTTTTTTTTTTTTTTTTTTCTTTTTTTTTTTTTTTTTTTTTTTTTATTTTTGACAGGCAGAGTGGACAGTGAGAGAGAGAGAGACAGAGAGAAAGGTCTTCCTTTTGCCGTTGGTTCACCCTCCAATGGCCGCCGCGGTAGCGCGCTGCGGCCGGCGCACCGCGCTGTTCCGATGGCAGGAGCCAGGTGCTTCTCCTGGTCTCCCATGGGGTGCAGAGCCCAAACACTTGGGCCATCCTCCACTGCACTCCCTGGCCACAGCAGAGAGCTGGCCTGGAAGAGGGGCAACCGGGACAGGATCGGTGCCCCGACCGGGACTAGAACCCGGTGTGCCGGCGCCGCAAGGCGGAGGATTAGCCTGTTGAGCCACGGCGCCGGCCAATTTTTTCTTTTTTTTAAAAAAGATTTGTTTATCTTATTTGAATGGCAGAATTAGAGAGAGAGAGAGAGTGAGAGAGAGAGAGATGAAGAAATAGAGAGAACAATCTTCCACCTGCTGGTTCACTCCCCAAATGACTCCAATTGCCGGAGCTGGGCCTGAAGCCAGGAGCCAAGAGCTTCTTATGGGTTTCCCATGTGGATGCAGGGGCCCAAGGACTTGGGCCATCCTCTGCTGCTTTCCCAGGCCATTAGCAGGGAGCTGGAATGAAAGTGGAGCAGCCGGGACCTGAACTGGAGCCCATATGGGATGCCAGCAGCTCAGGCAACAGCTTTACTTGCTATGATACAGTGCTGGCCCCTTAAATACAATTTCTAAATGTTCTTTTATTGCTCTCCACTTCACCCCTATTTCATGGAAATTAACACCTTCTTTCATCTCTCCTACAAGATGAATGAGGAGATCTATCTATCTACCTATCTATCTATCTACACACACACACACACATATTTAAGATTTATCCATTTATTTGAAAGAGTTGCAGAGTCCAAGAGAGAGACAGAGAGAGAAAGAAATCCTCTATCTGCTGGTTAATTCCTCAGAAGGTCCCAATGGCCAGGGCCAGGCCAGGCCGAAGCCAGGAGATTCACCCTGGTCTCCCATGAGGATGGCAGGGGCTCCAACACTTGGGCTATCTTCTGCCCATTTTCCTAGGCCATCAGCAGGCAGCTGGATCAGAAGTGGAGCACCAGGGAGATGAACTGGGTGCCCACACAGGATGCTGACATCACAGGTGGCAGCTTTACCTGCTATACCACAACTCTGGCCCCCACATTTAATAGATTTTATTCCATCAATATCACTCTTTATTTTTAAAAAAATTATTTACTTAATTTTTAAAACCAATGTCCAATCTTTTTTAATAAGTTAAAAGGGAGAGTGACAGAGTGAGATGATGAGACAGGGCTGGACCAGGCCAAAGCCAGGAGACAGGAACTCCATTCAGGCCTCCCACATGGGTGGTGAGAACCCAAGTACTTGAGCTGTCAATACTGCCTTCCAGGTACTCTAGCAGGAAGCTCCATTGCAAGCAGAGGCAGGATTTGATCCCAAGGACTCTGATATGGGATGTGAGACAGTGGCATAGTCCATTGCACCACAATGCCCACTCTACTCACTTTATTTTTGATTAGCAGATCCTTATACATATGCATTTATGGGATACAATGTAATGTTTCAATACATGTATATATCATAATAATAAAATTAGAGTAATTAGTCTATCACCTCAAACATTTATCATTTCTTTGTGGTGAGAACATTCAAAAATCCCCTTTTAGCTATTCTAAAATATACAATATATTATTGTTAACTATACTCACCTTACTATGCAATAGAACACCAGCACTTCTTCCTGACTGTAACATTGTACCCACTGAGAATGATATTTCTGAAGGTTTTCTTTTCCGTGAATAATGATTTCTGTAGTTTTTTTACTGTTTATTTTTATCTCTGTCGATTTTACCAGTTTTCACACATATCTGGTGATCCTTTAAAGATGATCTTTGGCTATGTGCTCATATTTATGTACAAATAAAATTTCTTCAGTTTAATCCTGGCGCCAGAAACATAGTACATTATTCTTGTGCTGAGTGCTGTGATAATTTTCAAATTACTATTTTTTAAATGGTTTATTTTTAAGTTTTCATCAATTTGAAAGAGACAGAGAGAAAGAGGAATGGAAAGGTCAATTGATCAGTCTTCCTTCTACTGCTGCCAGGGCTGGTCCAGGCTGAAGCCAGAAGCCTGGAACCTCATCTAGGTTTTCCACGTGGGTTACAGGGGCCCAAGTACTCGAGCCATTGTCTGCTGCCTCCCAGGATGCATTAGAAGGAAGCTGGAAGGGAAATGGAGGAGCTGGGATGCCAACTGGCACTGTGATTTTGATATCTCAAGCTACAGGTTGATCCATTGCAGCACAACGTTCACTCCAGTTTTCCAAATTATTATTTTGCATTTTGACGAGAGTGGGGAATGAGAGATCTGTGAAGATAGCCTTAATATTTAGTTGGTGGGTGACTTTCTGTTCAATTCCTCTGCTTTCAGCAACGTGTTTCTGCCCTCAGGTATGCCAGGAACTCCATCACCCCCACTGCAGAACCTCTCTGTTTTACCTTTTTGGAGGGTAAGCCTTCAAGCATTTGCTTTCATTTGAGAGGGTAAATTGCCTGGCTAATTAGTGTTTGATAGTGAACTTGGCAGTCTCATTCTTGGACATATTTTTGCCTAATTCCTTTGTTTTTTAAACTCTAGCTTCACCCCCACTTCCAGAGGCACCGGGACTCAGAAATTCCTGAGTGTTGGAGGATAGCAGTGTTTCACATGCTGGATAAGGACTCACCTTTCTCAGGTCTGTTGTCTGTCACATATGTAAGCTGTTGCATTTCCAAGTGTTACTGATACTGTATCCTCCCTAGTTATAACCAGTCATGTTAAAGGAGTAAATGACCAATTTTCTTTCTTCTTATTCAACTATGGGATTTAAAAAAATTTTTATTCACATGTAGCTAATTTTTTTGAAGTATTTACTTATTTGAAATGCAGAGTGACAGGGAAAGAGGGGAGAGGGGAAGAGGGGGAGAGAGGGAGACAGACAGACACACACCGGGGTAGGTGGGTGGGGGAGTGTCTTCCACCTTCTGGTTCCTTCTCCAAATGCTCACAACAACCTGGGCTGGGCCCGTTTGAAGCTAGGGGCCAGGAACTCCATCCACGTCTTCCACAGTTGGCAGGAACTCAAGTACTGGGACCATCATCTGCTGCCTCCCAGGGTGTGCATTAGCAGGAAGCTGGATCAGAAGTGCAGTAGCTGGAACTGGAAGCAGGCACTCCAATATGGGATGCAGGTGTCTTGAATGGTGGTTTAAAATGCTGTGTTACAACCCCCTGCTCCATTTGTGTGTGTTTGTGCATGCGTGTGTTTAAAGATATGTAAATATAGTAAGATTCAGGCATCTACCACATTTTTTTAAATGACTTACTTATTTATTTGAATGGCAGAGTTATAGAGAGGCAGAAGCAGAGAGAGAGAGAGAGAGAGAGAGAGAGAGAAAGTATTCCATACACTGGCTCACTCCACACATGGCTGCAAAAGCTGGAACTGGGCTAATCCGAAGCCAGGAACCAGGAGCTTCTTCTGGGTCTCCCACGTGGGTGCAGGGGCCCAAGGACATAGGCATTCTTCTACTGTTTTTCCAGGCCATAGCAGAGAGCAGGATCGGAAGTGGAGCAGCTGGGACTCGAACTGACGCCCATATGGAATGCTGGGACTGCAGACAGCAGCTTTACCTGCTACAACACAGCACCAGCCCCATCATCTACCACTCTTATACAGAAATCCAGGATGTGGGACTCCCTTTTGACCAACATTTCATTGTATGAATGTAACACAATTTAATATTTTTGAAATATATACAGGTTGTTTTTTAAAATTATAAACAATGATACTAGGACTAAATTTTACATGTCTGTTCACTTGTGAAAGAAGTTCCCCATAAATTAAAATAATTCCATGGTCAAAGGGTATTATCAAAATATTGCTGAATTTTCATCACAAAGTCCTCATCAATTTATGTGCTCATGAACAGTATGTGATAATGTCTACTTTTACATTTTCTAATAAAACAAAGATGTTAGCACTTAAATATTTTCCAAAATGGGGAGAATGTGATAGTTCATCGTTATTTTTCACTTCCTTGGTCACAAGCAATACAGAAGATAATTTAATTGTAACATATTTTAATTTATTCTTTTATAAGTTGTTTATATCCTTTTGTTTTTTCCTAATTGTTCTCTTTTCTTGAATGTTTATAAGCAATTTTTGTTATAGAAACTAATCTTTTCATTTATATGATGTCATTTTCTATTAATTCTAAAAAAATATTTATTTACTTGAAAGGCAGAGTGACAGAGAAAGAGAAAAAAAA
Organism: Lepus europaeus; assembly: GCF_033115175.1. Taxonomy (NCBI): domain Eukaryota; kingdom Metazoa; phylum Chordata; class Mammalia; order Lagomorpha; family Leporidae; genus Lepus; species Lepus europaeus. Next base: position 57,220,197 of record NC_084850.1, read on the forward strand.
AGAGAGAAAATGAATTCTTCTAACTACTGGTTCATTCTCTAAATACCCACAACAGCCAGGACCAAGCCAGGCCAAAGCCAGGAGCCAAAAACTCCACTGGGGTCTCCCACATGCATGGCAGGAAGGCAAGTACTTGGGCCATCATCTCCTGCCTAATGGGCAAATTAGCAGAAAACTGGATAGCAATTAAATAGCTGGAACTCAATCCTAGGTAGATATCAATGGGCAAATTAACAGAAAACTGGATAGCAATTAAATAGCTGGAACTCAATCCTAGGTAGATATCCCAAGCAGTAGCTTGCTCTGCTGTCACAATGTCTACCCTTTTTTCTCTTAATTTGTTACGTCAATGTTTGCCCTTGTTTAGGGGTTTTGCCACGAGACATTTTAGTATTTAGGATCAAAAATTTAATCTTTTTCCTAGTATCTTCTAGCTTTAAATGTTACCTTGAATAATTTCCCTGACATCGAGTTTATTAAAATAGTATCATAAAATATCTGCTCTTATTTTTACCATCTAATATTCTAACTAAACTTCTAGTGTTTTGTCCAGAAATAGGTAGTACGCCAAAGTTAGAGTTATTCTAGGAATTCTTAAGTAAGGAACTGTAGACAAACCTGAGGTGAGGGTGTCAAGATAACAACAAAACATAATGTTTTGTTTGGGGCTTACATTGCAGGCAGGCTCTGTGACTGCTTCTAGCCCCAAAGTTATGGGGGAAAGCTGTGCAGGCAGCGTAACCAAAGGAGGCACTGTGTCAAGGGACACAGCCAGTTTGTAGCAATTTTTAGCAGCCTGTAGGCAAGCTGCCAGGACAACAAGATAAGTAAATTAGTAAATAGTGGTGGGTGTTGTGACTAAGTAGGTCGAACTGCTCCTTGGGACACTTACATCCTATACAGAAGTGCCTAGGATCAAGTCTAGCCTCCACTTCTTGTCCAGTTTGCTGCTAATATGTATCCTGGGAGGCAGCAGGTAATGGTTTAAGTACTTGGGTCACTGCCACCCATGTGGGAGACTCTGACTGAGTTCCTGGCTCCAGTCTTGGCTGTTGCCGGCATCTGGGGTGTGAACCAGCAGATGAAAGATCTCTTTCTCTTGCTCTGCTTTTCACATAAATAAAAACAAATAAACAGAACTTTAAAAAAAATCAGGAAATACATGGGGATGAATTCCCAACAAATTACAGTCGTCCTTCCCCCAACCTTCTGCCAAAAGCCAGAGAACAAGGGGATGTATTAAATCTGTTCTTCCCAAGTATAGCCTCTCAAGGAAGGTGCTCAGTCAGAACTCAACCAGAGAAGCAGACACAATAGATGACTTTATATATTTAAAGTCATTTCATTACACATATTCTATAGGTTTTATTATAAGGAATTTTCTTACCCAATCAACTGTGTGCCCTGGCTTCTAAAATATAAAGTTGTGATGAGTCTTGTGGCAATGCTCACATCCCATGCTGGAGTGTCGGTTCCAGCCTCAGCTATTCAGCCTCAATACAGCTTCCTACTGATGCATCCTGGGAGGTAGCACATGACGGCTCAAGTGTTTGGGCCCCTGCTACCCACGTGAGAGAGCTGGATGGAATTCCAGGTTCCTGGCTTCATCCTGGCCCAGACCTGAATGTGCGTGAACCAGCAGATAGTAGATCTCTTTCTCTCTCTGGTACTCTGACTTTAAAGATGAAAATAAACTTAAAAGAAAAAAAGACCAAAGTCTACAGGGCGAGAGGTAAGGAAGAGTTGGTCATAAGAAAGTAGAACTGCTCAAACATGAGCTGACGGAATTGAAAGAGGTCCAGGGAAAAGGCATAGCAATTACAGGATGTCACTACTTCGTGCCAACCACGAGTGTGCAAATCAGCAACAAGGAGACTGTCAAAGTCTCCAAATGTGAAAATGCTTAGTTTTTTGCTTTTGCTATTTGGAATTTCTGCTCTCAGGGAGGGTTTAAGACCTCTGATTAAGCCATCCATGTCCACCTAAGATAAATTTTTTTTTTTTACAAAAAGATTAGTTTATTCAAAAGAGAGAGTGACAGAGACAGAGATGGAGAAGAGACAGCGATTTTCCATCCACTGGTTCACTCCCCAAATGCCTGCAAACGACCATGGATGGCAAAGATCAAAGCCAGGAGCCAGGAACTCCATCCTGGTCTCTCACATGGGTGGCAGCGATCTAAGTATTTGAGCCATCATCTTCTGCCTCCTAGGTGCATTAGCAGAGACCTGGATCAGATGTGGAATAGCCAGCAATTAACTGGCACACTGATATGGGATGCAGGCATCCCAAGCATCAGCTTAATGTGCTGTACTACAATGCCTGCCCCAAAATAATGTTCCTTTTGATTTACTCAACAGAAACTGATTAGAGACTCAAAACAGAACCCTGATTAGCATTTGACTAAACATTTAGAAGGTGTATGTATGCTATAAAATAGCTACTGTTTTCCTTCTCTTCAATTCTCACCAGAGATTCCACTTTGCAGTTCAGGGCAGAAATTCTGAGGACTGTAGATAAGCCTAATGGGGTTGACATGTTACAAAACCATCTCATGGGACACAGAGCAGGATGCAGAACTGTAAAAAATTATCTGGAAGAACAAACAGAAGATAAGCAACATAAAATATGTGCTCTTTATTTTAACTGACAAAACATGTATATATCCACGGTTTTCAATGTTTTACGTTATCTATACGTTGTGGAATGGATAAATCAAAGTTATTGGCTAGATATTATTTTAGCATATTATTTAAGTATAGTTGTATTCCTAGTTAAATTTTTTTTTTTTTTTGAGAAACAGCAGCATCTATATACTGACAATTCCAGGTACTTTTCTAATAAGATACAGGCCATTGCTTAATTCAGGTATTTGTACAGTCCAGCCATTTATAGGAAAAGGAAAGGGAAAGGCGGACACAACTTAAGATACACATGTTGGGGGGAATGTACTATAAACTGTTTCCTTTTTTGGTTAAAACCCCCAAAACTTTATAACCAATATCCTACTCAGAAGCAAAAGTGGGCTAGAAAAACGTAAGGGTTTTTAATCTGGCATTCATGTCTATCTTCTCATTTCCCATGTAACAACTTATATGGGTAACTACAGTCCACCACCAGAATACCTAAAAGTAACAACAAATACCAGGAAAGAAAAAGTGTTAACAAAAGAAAGCAGAGATGATGGCGTCGGAGGGCAGGCGGGCGCCTCAATAGAAGCAGACGGTGTGCAGGAAGGCCCTGCCGCTCTTCTCCTCGAACTCCTGGAGCAGCTCCTCGATCTCGTTCTCCATGTCCTCGGTGTGCTGAATACACTGACAAAGCTCACAGATGAGGAACGCTCCCAGGGTTGCCTCTTCGGGGTTGTCCTGGATGTCTACGTTAACCACGTGCACTGGCTGGCAGGTCTCCTGTTCTCTGGAGTTCAGGTCTTCCACCACCTGGTCGTAGACTCTCTCTTCACAAGTGAGGATCAGATCAAATAGATCTTTGCAGCTCTGGAACCTTTCTGGCCGGGGCTTGATCCTCCTATTTCTGTCTAACATATGTAAAATGCCATTCTGTGTATAGAGTTCTTTGTCTTTCCTCAGAAGATCATTGTACATCTGATCATAAGTGGTTTTGAAATCGTACACGTTTGGCTTGTCGGGTGCTGGTCCTGGAAGCTTCACATGAGTTCCCGTTCCAAAGGACCTTACGTTGAATCCCCGTTTGCTGAGGATGTTGTGCGCTTCCATGCTCCGGTTCTGGTTACTGGAGCACACCACTGCCACCCGCAGTGGCATGGCGCCGGCCGCACCTACTCCGAGACTGCCACACCGCCGAAGCCCTTCGGTGCGAGCAAAAACGGCCGCCCGGCGGCGACCGGATGTCGGCATCCTAGAAGCGGCGTTGACGTAGCGCGTGCGGACGCACGGCGCTGGCGTCTGCGTGACGCCCCTGGGCGGGCACTCCCCGCCCCTTTGCGCCGTGGACCCGCCCCTTTGCGCCGTGTACCCGCCCCGCCGTTTGGGCGCGCGGCTCTTCTGAACTGCTGGCGGCAAGTGTCTGCAGCGGCTGAGTGCACAGTTCAGGCTCGCGGGCGCCGGCCAAGTTTTGTTTTTTTCCTTTTTAAAAGTCAGGTATAGATATAAACCTTTAATTGTCTTTCACGGACTTTTATGCACCTTTGTGGTACACAAATGTTTTAATATGTGTATACCGTGTGGAATAGTTAAATCAAACTTAACGGGCCCCCCTCTCCCTTCGTCCCTCTCCCTTCGCTTCTCCCCTCTCCTCTTTCCCTTCTCCACCCCCTCCCCCCTTTTGGTGGGGAGAACACTTAGAATGTACTGTATCAGAGATTTTCAAATATACAATACATGTTACCAAGTATATTCACCAATATGTTAAATAGATTTCTTTAATTTACTCCTAACTAAAATTGTGTGGTCTTTGACCGCCATCTTGCCACTCCTCCCACTCGCAGCTTTTGGTAACCAATATTCTATTCTCTGCTTCTGTGAGTTGGACGTTTTGAGATTCCACTGATAAGTGAGATCATGCAGTATTTGTCTTTCTGTGCCTGGTATATTCCACTTAACATAATGTCCTCCAACTTCATGCTTCATTGGTGTTGCAAATGACATGATTTCCTCCTTTTTATGACTAAATAGTATTCCATTATGTGCATATGGGCTGCGTTTTCTTTGTTCATATGTGGATGGACACTGATTCCATGTCTTGGAGATTGTGAATAGTACTGCAGTAAACGTGGCAATGCAGTTATCTCTTTGACATTCTCATCTCATTTTCTTTGGATATATGCAGGTACTTGACAACTTAGTGGAAAAACAATTAAAAAAAGTTAATTTTGGTGCAAAAAAGTTTGAAATCTATATGCGGTTTACCCATAATACACAATTTCCATGAACCTTTTGAAGATCTCCTCATATTTATATTAATGGGGTTGCTGGATCATATCTAGGTTCTATTTTTAATATTTTGAAGAACTTCCATACTGTTTTCCATAATGGCCACACTAATTTTTATAATGGCCATTCTAACAGGTATGAAGTAATATTTTTCTAAAAGATTTATTTTATTTATTTGAAAGAGTTACAGAGAGAGGTAGAGACAGAGAGAGATGTCTTCCATTCGTTGATTCGCTCCCCAGATGGCCGCAACAGCTGGAAATGTGCCGATCCGAAGCCAGGAGCCAAGAGCTTCTTCTGGGTCTCCCATGTGGGTGCAGGGGCCCAAGGACTTGGGCCATCTTCTACTGCTTTCCCAGGCCATAGCAGAGAGCTGGATTAAAAGAGGAGCAGTCGGGATTTGAACTGGCTCCCATATGGGATGCCGGCACTTCAGGCCAGGGCTTTAACCTGCTGTGCCACAGTGCTGGCTCCTAGTGTGGTTTTTAAAATGTACTTGCTTGCCATTTGTTTGTTGTCTTTTGAAAAATGTCTATTTAAGTCTTTTGCCCATTTTAAACAAAATTTAAAAAATTATTTTCCTTTTATTTTAGGGAAAGGAGGAGGGAGAGGAGGAGGGGAAGGGAGATTGTCTATCTGCTGGTTTACTCCACGAATTCCTACAACAGCAAGGGTTAGGCCAGGCTGAAGCCAGGTCTCCGACAGGGTCTTCAACATGGGTGGCAGGGTCTCAAGTGCCTGAGCCTTCATTTGTTGTCTCTCAGGGTGGGAATTAACAGGAAGCTTGATTGGAAGCAGAGGAGCCAGGACTTGAACCAGGGACTCTGACAAGGGATGCTGGCAACCCAAGTGGTATCTTAACACCTGCACCAAATGCCTGCTTCCTTTGCTCATTTTTAAATCAGGTTATTTTTCTTACCATTGAGTTGTTTGAGTTTGTTTATATATATATATATATATATATATATATATATATATATATATATATATATTGGGTACTATGGTTTGGATATTAGTTTGGGTGTCCACCAAATGTCCATGTGTTAAAGGCTTGACTCCCCAAAGCCTTATGTTAATGCTACTAAGAAGGTAGACACTTACGGTGTTTAGAAGTAGCACCTTTGGGAAATGATTAGATTGGATTAGGTTACTATTGTGGAAACCTCTTGGTTGAACCATGGTGACTTTATAAGGAGAGACATAGGCAAACACAGGTGCTCTCCTTTGTCATATGATGCTCTGTGCCACCTTGGGACTCTGATAGCAAAAATGTTGATTCTCTCACCGGAATGGTATCAACAGATGCTGAACCAGGGGGACTGCCTAGTCTTAGACTGTGATCCTCCAAAACTGAAACAAAATAGGCCTTCCTTCATAAGCAGCTTGCTTGTCTTGGGAATTTTGTTGTAGTAATGAGAAGGTGACTAATACACAGGGTATCAACCCTTTATCAGATATATGGTTTGTAAATATTTTTTTCCAATTTTGTAAGTTGTCTCTTCACTCTGTGCATTGTTCCTGTTGTTCAGAAGCTTTTTAGTTTGATGTAATCTCATTTGTCAAATTTTTGCCTTTTTTTTTTGCCTGTCTGTCTTGGAATCGTATCCAAAAAATCATTGCCAAAGCCAGTGCCATGGAAGTTGTTCCCTATATTTTTTTCTGGGAGTTTTACAATTTCGCGTATCTTACATTTAGGCCTCTGATACACTTTGAGTTTTTTTTTTTTAATATTTATTTATTTGAAAGGTGGAGTTACAGAGGCAGAGAGAGAGAGAGAGAGAGAGAGAAAGAAACTTCCGTCCATTGGTTCACTCCCCAGGTGGCCACAATGACTGGAGCTGGGCCAATTCGAAGCCAGGAGCCTGGAGCTTCTTCCAGGTCGCCCACACGAGTGCAGGGACCCAAGGACTTGGGCCATCCTCCACTGCTTTCCTAGGCCACAGCAGAGAGCTGGATCAGAAGTGGAGCCGCCGGTATTTGAGCTGGATGGAAAGTGGAGCAGCTGGGACTCGATTGGTGCCCATGTGGGATGATGACACTGTAGGCGGTGGCTTTACCCTCTATGGCACAGTGCTGGCCCCTGAGTTGGTTTTTAATAAATAATGTAAGGGCCGGCGCCATGGCTTAACAGGCTAATCCTCCGCCTTGCAGCACCGGCACACCGGGTTCTAGTCCTGGCCGGGGCGCCGGATTCTATCCCGGTTGCCCCTCTTCCAGGCCAGCTCTCTGCTATGGCCCGGGAAGGCAGTGGAGGATGGCCCAATTGCTTGGACCCTGCACTCGCATGGGAGACCAGGAGAAGCACCTGGCTCCTGGCTTCGGATCAGCGAGATGCGCCGGCCGCGACGGCCATTGGAGGGTGAACCAACGGCAAAAGGAGGACCTTTCTCTCTGTCTCTCTCTCTCTCACTATCCACTCTGCCTGTCAATATATATATTATATATATATATATATATATATATATATATATATAAAATGTAAGATAAGGGTCTAGCTTCATTCTTCTACAGATATCCAGTTCTCCAACACAATTTATTGAAAAGACTGTCCTTTTCTCATTTTGGCATGTTGAACACAGATTGGTTATAAATGTGTGAATGTATTTCTGGGATATCTATTCTTTTTCTTTGATCTGTATCCTGCTTTTATGCCTGCTTCATGCTGTTTTGATTAGTATGGTTTTGTAGCATATTTTGAAATCAGGTCATGTAAAGCCTCCAACATTCTTTAGTTCAAAATTGCATTGGTTATTTTTTTGAGTGTGATTCAATGCGCAATTTGAGATTTTTTTCTACTTCTGTGAAAAATGTCATTAAGAGTTTGATAGAGTTTTTTTTAATCTATAGATCACTTTAGGTAGTATGGATATTTTAACAATATTAATTCTTCAATCCATGAATATAAGATATCTTTCCATTTATTGTGTCTTCAGTTTCTTTTATGAATGTTTTATTGTTTTCATCATACATTTTTTTTTGTCTCTTTAGAAATGAAGTTGTTATCTTGGTTTCTGTTTCTTTTCTTTTCTTTTTTAACAGGCAGAGTGGACCGTGAGAGAGAGACAGACAGAGAGAAAGGTCTTCCTTTTTTTCCGTTGGTTCACCCCCCAATGGCCACTACGGCCGGCGCGCTGCGGCCGGTGCACTGCGCTGATCCAAAGCCAGGAGCCAGGTGCTTCTCCTGGTCTCCCATGAGGGTGCAGGGCCCAAGGAGTTGGGCCATCCTCCACTGCACTCCCGGGCCACAGCAGAGAGCTGGGCAGGAAGAGGAGCAACCGGGACAGAATCTGATGCCCCAAACGGGACTAGAACCTGGTGTGCCGGCGCCATAGGCAGGATTAGCCTATTGAGCCACGGCGCTGGCCTATCTTGGTTTCTTTTTTGGGTATTTCTTTGTTAGTGTACAGAAATAATACTGATTTTTTTAATAAGTTGAATTCTTTTTTTTTCAGTCCTAGCAGTTTTTTGGTGAAGTCCTTTGGGTTTTCTTTTAAAAAAAAATATTTATTTATTTTATTTATTCATTTGAAAGTCAGAGTTACACAGAGAGGATAGGCAGAGAGAAAGAGAGAGAAGTCTTCCATCTGTTGGTTCACTCCTCAGTTGGCTGCAACAGCTGGAGCTGTGCCAATCCGAAGCCAGGAGCCAGAGCTTCTTTTGGGTCTCCAACACGGGTGCAGGGGCCCAAGGACTTGGGCCATCTTCTACTGCTTTCCCCTGCCATAGCAGAGAGTTGAATGGGAAGAGGAGCAGCCAGAACTCGAACCGGCGCCCGTATGGGACGGCGGCACTGCAGGCTGTGGCTTTACCTGCTATGCCACAGTGCCGGCCCCTGGGCTTTCTTTTAAAATAAAATTTTAAAGATGTATTTATTTGAGAGGCAGGGTTACAGGCAGAGAGAGACAGACAGACAGACAGAGAGCGAGGTCTTACATCCACTGGTTCACTCCCCAAATGGCTACAATGGCTGGAGCTGGGCTGATTTGCAGCCAGGAGCCAGAAGTTTCTTCTGGGTCTTCCACATGGGTACAGGGGCCCAAGCACTTGGGCCATCTTCCACTGCTTTCACAGGTGCATTAGCAGGTAGTGGGATCAGAAGTGGAGCAGCTGGGACTTGAACTGATGCCCCTGTGGGATGCCACCACTGCAGGTGGAGACAACCTACTACACCACTGTGCTGGCCCCTAAAAGAATATTTATTTATTTTCATTTTACATAAAGGGCTAAGAGATAGACACAGGCGGCAAGATAGAGAAAGCTATATGTCTCCCATACACTGGTTTACTCTGCCTTTCAATATGTAAATTTAAATAAAATTGAAATATTTATAATTTTGAAGTATTTTCTGCTCAAAGGCCTTCTTAATGTTAAATATCTATTAATTTAGCCTGGAGTTAAAGTGTGACAAAAGTATGTAATATGATGCAAATTCATGTTTTAACTATGGTAAAAATGATTTACTTGTTTTACTTCTAAATCTGATTGTTCCTTTGTATTTCTAATGATGGTATTACAGGAGAGGTTCTTGTCTTTGTAGAAGAAAGAATTTCAGACATGAGCAGAGTAGTATTTTTTTTTAACTTTTATTTAATGAATATAAATTTCCAATGAACAGCTTATGGATTACAATGGCTTCCCCCTCCCATAACTTCCCTCCCACCCGCAACCCTCCCCTCTCCTGCTCCCTCTCGCCTTCCATTCACATCAAGATTCATTTTCAATTCTCTTTATATACAGAAGATCAATTTAGTATAAAGATTTCAACAGTTTGCACCCACATAGAAACACAAAGTGAAACATACTGTTTGAGTACTAGTTATAGCATTAAATCACGATGTACAGCACATTAAGGACAGAGATCCCACATGAGGAGCAAGTGCGCAGTGACTCCTGTTGTTGACCCAACGAATTGACACTCTAGTTTATGGCGCCAGTAACCAACCTAGGCTGTCATCATGAGTTGCCAAGGCTATGGAAGCCTTCCAAGTTTGCCGACTCTGATCATATTTAGATAGGAATGGGGCCCAAGTGCGCTAGACAGGGTCTAGAACAACCGAAAGAGTCATTATTAGAGGAGCTAAGAAAGGTGCTGTCTAAGCTACAATTAAATTTTCTGATTGAGAGGCAAATAGAACCTGATAGAAGGGGCTTGATAATAATCTGTTGGGCTTTAGGCCTTGTAAGTTAAGAGGCCCAGACCTATCTATCTCTTCACATGGGGTATATCCTAAGGGAGGTGTGGACCTCCTAGGGGAAGGCACTCTGTTGACTTTCATTACTTGGCTGGCCTGGGAGGAGAGCTGGCCAGGTAAAGGCAGGGGGCATCTCTAACAAGAAATTTACAGTTCTGCCTGCAATGTTGCTGACCCTACTTGGCCATCCTTTCAGCTGCAGTGGTCACTTTGGAATCTGGGCTGAGTGAAGGGCTTTTCAGCTTAGAGCCAATAAGATCTGTGGCTCTGACCTGGGCATCCTTCGACTCCAGGGCAGGTCCATTTCCAGTGATCCAACTCTTGGCAGAGCTGCCAGGGCTCTTCACAAGCTGACTTCTGCTGAAGCCCAGGCTTACCACATTGAAAGCCACTGCAGTGGACTGGCCTGTTGGGTCTCCTTGAGGGCAGATCACTGTACAGATCAGCCATTAATAGGCCTGCCACCCATTGCTTCTGATGCCTAGTTTTCTTTTCCTCCTGGTTTTTGTTAAAGCAGACCAGAGGATGCAAGTCAAGGGAGTGCCCAAGTCCCATCTCTAATCTTTGGTGGCCTGAACTACAAGTCTATATTCACAGGCATGTTCTGTAGTAGTTTTTCGAAGGTAGACAATGCCCATGAGGAAAATTATATTCTCACTTAAAAACTTTCTTTCCCTTTGGTCTGAAAGGGAGGTTTTTTCTACTTACTGTTTACATTGCTGATGGCGAAGTAAATCTAGCTATGAGATTATAATTTAAGCTCTTGTTTTGGCTATGTTATTACAGAAAAATGTTAGCCATCTCTTTTATAAGGTCTAAAGATTAAATTGTGCGTCCTACAGATTCCTTCATAATAGAATTAGTTTCCTACCTTGAGGAGAATAGAGAAATGAAAGAACAAGTTGGGCTTAGAATAGAGAAATGAGGGAGCAAGTCCTAGATTGCTTGCTGACAATAGCAATATTACATGAATACTTAGCAAACTGTTTCAACCATTAGATAACAACTTAAGAATGCATTTACCAGAAGGTCCAATGCCTTCTATAAATTTTAAGAATCATGTATTTGAAAACACCTCTTAAATATCTAACATGGTGTAGTTTGTTTAACCATTAAACTTAAGCACAACCATCTAAAATGTTTTTAGTTTCTTTCTACCAACAAGTATAAAACATATGATGCAGAGATTCAGGTCACACGAATTAAAATATATCTTTGGTGAATTTTAGCAGCTTAAATTTATGGACAATCTTATCTATAAGCCAATTAAAATAAAACACTTAATAAAATTTTCCCATGTGGACATACAATATGTACACACATATAACATAACATAATAGACCAATATAGCAATTTTAATAATAGCTTTTAAAATCTTTAACTCTTTTTGTAGATTGCCAATTGATTTGAATTGCTTTTTGGTTTTAGTAACCTCAGTTAACCATACTTTCTCTCAGTTGGTACTGTTAATACGTTATTGGCTTCATCTGTTTACAGAGCCATCCCAAAGTACTGAATACAATAGAAGTGGCTGGAAAAGTCCATAGGAACCTACAGGAGGACAGCTAAACACAGAACCAACAACGCTTTAGTTTTATGAGCAGCAAATCATATATAACTGTGGATGACAAAAGACTTTAAGTCGCCATGTTTAAAATTATAAACTCATCAGCCAACAAGAGGCACTTGCTTACTTCACAGTATTTTTGAAAGCATCTGTAGGATTTTACAAGTATTTAACCCTTTAGGCCTCTGGGGCTTTCTCATTAAGATAACTATCATGTCTAGTAACACAAGATCATTAGACTTTTTAATTCTCAAACATTTGTATTAATAGCATTTTCCATTATAGAAACTTAAAATTCAGTACCACATCACATCTTGACAGTACTTCTAATATAATCCAAGTAGCCCAATTAGCTGGTGTCTCTATAAGATGAGAGACATAGGTCTTTCGATTTTTTCAGTTGGGCCCAAAATGGAAAAACCGAAGTCCAAGATTTACTGGAAATTTTAGAGTCCAGATTGTTTGAAACTTTGATTTTTTGAATGCCTGTCAAGAATGCCAAGAAGGCTCAAAATCCAAAATATCTGGTTGAAATAAGATTCCTTAATATCATGACATAACATAGACCAAATTTGATCATTGTTACAAGGTGATTATTCAAGTCTTTGAAAATCAGCACATATTTAAATAACCCATAGCTCTTAATAAAAATTCAGCTGTTTTTGAACAATTAGAATTTAACAGACATCAAGAGAACATAATAGATTACTTTAACACATTGTTTTAACAGAAAATCAGATTTTAATTCTATGTCAAAGAGAAATTGAGCTTCCTGTGATCTTTTGCTGTGAGGTTTCCTTCCTTTACCTTCTTTCATATTGATGACCATGTTTCTGTGTTTCTGTGTGTAACACATCTTTAAGCATCTTTTGCAGGGCAGGATGAGTGGCAACAAATTCTTTCAATTTCTGTTTGCTATGAAAAGTCTTAATTTCACCTTCATTCACAAATGAGAGCTTTGCAGGATATAATATTCTGGGCTGGCAGTTTTTCTCTCTTAGTACCTGGGCCATGTCTCTCCATTCCCTTCTAGCTTGTAGGGTTTCTGATGAGAAGTCTGCTGTGAGTCTAATTGGAGATCCTCTGAGAGTAATCTGACGTTTCTCTCTTGCACATTTTAGAATCTTTTCTTTCTGTTTCACTGTGGTGAGTTTGATTACAACATGTTGTGGTGAGGATCTCTTTTGGTCATGTTTATTAGGGGTTCTATAAGCTTCCTGTACTAAGATGCCTCTGTCCTTCTCCAAACCTGGGAAATTTTCTGCTAGTATCTCACTGAAAATGCCTTCTAATCCTTTCTCCCTCTCCATGCCTTCAGGAACTACTAGAACCCGAATGTCGGGTTTTTTAATAGTATCCTGTAGATTCCTGACAATATTTTTTAGATTTCTAATTTCCTCTTCTTTTCTTTGGTTTGCCTGTTTCCTTTCCTGTTCTCTGTCTTCTAATTCCGATATTCTCTCTTCTGCTTTGCCCATTCTGTTTTTAAGGCTCTCTAATGTGTTTGTCATTTGATCTATTGAATTTTTCATTTCATTATGATTTCTCATCACTATCAGAGTTTCTTGTTCCAGTAGTTGTTTCATTTCATTTTGATTCCTCCTTAATATTTCATTTTCATGAGAGAGTTTTTCTATCTTGTCCATAGGATTTCTGTAGTTCAAGAATTTGTTTTTGAGAACTTCTTAATGTTCTTATCAATTTTTTGAGATCTGCTTCTTGCATTTCTTCTATCTCATCATCTTCATAATCTTGAATTGTGGTGTCTTTTTCATTTGGGGGCGTCATAGTGTCTTCCTTGTTCTTGTTACCTCAGTTTTTGTGTTTCTTGTTTGGCATGTTGGAGATATTTGGTTTCTTCACTGTGGTGTTTTTTCTTGTTACACTATGGCTCTATATTAAGTGAACTGTCTGCTTTCGGTGGAGCCTTAGAGGCTTGAGATGAGTGTGGACTGAGAGCTGTGTTTGGTTCCTCAGGGCTGAGGGTGTGTCAAAGATGACACTCCCAGGTTAGGCGTGGTAAATCTCTCTTCCTTCCTTCCTTCCTTCCTTCCTTCCGGAAGTAATTCCGCACAGCTGAACGTACTTGTAGGTAGTTAGCAGGCGAATGATATACCCACAGGAGTCAGAGATTGGAAGCTCTTTCCCAATGACCACACAGGGAATCTCTGCTGCCCTCGGTGTGGGCTCCAATTCTCCTGCAGTCTCCCAGTGGGTTGCCAAGTTAGATCCTAATCTCCTGTTATTTCACCCCTCCCCCCAGAGTCAGGTTTTTCTGCTAGGCTCAGGGCCGGTGCAGAGCTGAGGTCGCCCTGCTTATGACGTATGTCCAAAATGGTGCCTGCTCTTTGTCTTGCTATCTTTTGAGGGGTGAGCGGAGAGAGAGAATCTCGTGTCCGTATCATTCCCTTTTTTATTTCCTCTCTCTCTTCTAGTTAGCCTGGTGAACTTTTCCCCACGGAGTTTCAAGCCTCGTTCCCTCTAGTCTCCTCTTTCCTCTTTCCCGCTGGTGTCTCGGGGTATTGAGGTTCGGCTCACCTCGGGTTCCAGCGCTGGTGTGTTGATTCTGCCGCTGATGTCCCGAACTTGGGCTCCCACGCTCCCCACGCAAGTCCACTGTGAATCACTAGTTCCGGAAGGGTTTCCTCTGCTGTTTCTTCCCCTACTCTTCCTTGAACCTGCAGTGTCTCCACTTTTATTAAACTGTGTCTTCCCGGACTATCAGTGTGCTACCTTCCTATTCCGCCATCTTGCCGCTCTCAGAGTAGTATTTTTTTTAAAGATTTATTTCTTTATTTGTAAATCCGAGTCACACAGAGGGAGAAGGAGAGGCAGAGATAGAGTTAGAGAGAGAGAGAGAGAGAGAAAGAGTTCTTCCACCTGCTGGTTCACTCACTCCCCAGTTGGCCACTATGGCCGGCGCTGCGCCAATCCGAAGCTAGGAGCCAGGAGCCAGGAGCTAGGAACTTCTGGATCTCCCACATGGGTGCAGGTATCCAAGGACTTGGGCCATCTTCCACTGCTTTCCCAGGCCATAGCAGAGAGCTGGACCGGAAGTGGAGCAGCTGGGATTTGAACTGGCGTCCATATGGGATGCTGGCACTGCAGGCAGCGGCTTTACCCACTATGCCATGGCGCCAGCCTCAGAGAATAGTGTTAAGTGAGGTAACAAAGTTTATTTCTTTTTTTTTTTGATAGGCAGAATTAGTGAGAGAGAGAGAGAGAGGAAAAAGATCTTCCTTTCTGTTGATTCACCCCTCAAATGGCTGCCACTGCCAGCACGCTGCACTGATCCGAAGCCAGGATCCAGGTGCTTCTTCCTGGTCTCCCTTGCAGGTGCAGGGCCCAAGCACTTGGGCCATCCTCCCCTGGCTTCCCAGGCCACAGCAGAGAGCTGGAGTGGAAGAGGAGCAACCAGGACAGAATCCGGCGCCCCACCCAGGACTAGAACCTGGTGTGCCGGCGCTACAGACGGAGGATTAGTCAAGTGAGCTGCGGCGCTGGCTGGTAGCAAAGTTTATGAAGAGAGTATACATGACAGACCATGTGGGCATCTCAGGAAAATACTGAGAGGCCAGTGTTTATTCAGACTGGAGTTTTTATGGATATGGGTATAGGCCATCCGTTTCTCCTCCCCCCTCTATTCTTGTTATATTGCTGGGTGGAGGGTTCTCTGGGCATGGTGTTTCTGAAATTCCTCCCAGGTCTTTATCAGTACAGTATTATTGGACCTAATAGCCACCTTGGTGCAGTGTGTGTGTGTATGTGTGTTTGTGTGTGTGTGTGTGTGTGTGAGAGAGAGAGAGAGAGAGAGAGAGAGAGAGAGAGAGAGAGATATTCCCCTTAGCTGCTCGTGGGAGAGGGCTAGTACCCACCTAACAAGGTTATTGAACAAGGACAAGACTTTTGATGTGCAAAATGCTGTTCTGCTTCCATGGCTTGCTTCTTTCTTTCCTCATTGAACTACATACAAATTCTCATTTTCTTAAAAAAAAATTCCCATTTCCTTCATCCCTTCTTTTTTATTTTTTCTTTTTAAGATTTATTTATTTATTTGGAGGGCAGAGTGAGAGAGAGAGAGATCTTCCATCTGCTGGTTCACTCCCCAGATGGCCGCAACAGCCAGAGCTGCGCCGATCCGAAGCCAGGAGCTTCTTCCAGGTCTCCCATGTGGGTGCAGGGGCAAGGACTCAGGCCATCCTCCATGCTTTCCCAGGCCATATCAGAGAGCTGGATCGGAAGAGGAATAGCCAGGACTAGATCCCATGTGGGATGCCGACGCCTTAGGCCAGGGCTTTAACCCACTGCACCACAGCGCTGGCCCCTCCTCTTTTTTTTTTTTTTTTAAAGATTTGTTTTATTTATTTGAAAGACAGTTACGGGGTTGGGGGGAGGTCTTCCATCCAATGGTTCACTCCCCAAGTGGCTGCAACATTTGTAGCCTATCCAAAGCCAGGAGTCAGGAGCTTTCTCTGGGTCTTCCATGTGGTTGCAGGGGTCCAAGGACTTGGGCCATCCTCTGCCACTTTCCCATGCGCACTAGCAGGAAGCTGGTTTGTAAGTAGAGCAGCCGGGACTCGAACCAGGTGCCCTATGGGATGCCAGCGCTGCAGGCCAGGGCCTTAACTCACTGCAGCCCAACGCCAGCCCCTATGTCTTCATCTTCCAAATGAGTATATTCATTTGATTATACGAGACAGAGATGCCAAACTGATATCAAAGTATGTTGAGACATTCCATGTACAGATATGACAGACCTTACCATTCTACCTAGGTGAACAGTGCCATGTCTTGCAATTTGTAGATTAGAGCCTCATCAAAACAATGTCATTTATACATAACTACTAGAAACCATACACACTCCTATTCACCACCCAGAACCGCAGTAAAGTGCCAAGGCTTCCAATCCTTGGTTCTCATATCATGCTACCTTAGACATCATCACAGCTCCTCAGGACAGATCTGTGAGCATTTCAAACAGGCCTATCATCTACAACAGGCCCAAAGAGAACCTTGTTACTATTAAAAAGTCTTAGCCACAACATGTGCGTTAATCTCCTCACTAGTCTAGTTAAACTACCATTAAATAAATATACTAGTAATTGCTCTTCTGTCAGAAAAGAAGGTTCTTTTTTAATTTTTTAATTAATTTATTTTTTGGCAGGCAGAGTTAGACAGTGAGAGACAGAGAGAGAAAGGTCTTCCTTTACTGTTAGTTCACCCTCCAATGGCTGCCATGTCCAGTGCGTTGCACTGATCTGAAGCCAGGAGCCAGGTGCTTCCTCCTGGTCTCCCATGTGGGTGCAGGGCCCAAGCACTGGGCCATCCTTCACTGCCTTCCCGGGCCACAGCAGAGAGCTGGACTGGAAGAGGAGCAACTGGGACAGAATCCGGCACCCCAACTGGGACTAGAACTCGGGGTGCCAGCGCTGCAGGTGGAGGATTAGCCAAATGAGCCACAGCACCGGCTGAAAGGAAGGTTCTAACCAATAACTACAAGAAATTAATCTATGTGTAATAATCTCCCTAGAGGCTTCTGGTTTTTGTCAGTGAATCTGGGAATTAAAAAAGAAATGCCATAACAAAAGGAAGGGAAAGAGAATTTCACAATGCAGAGTCAAGGGGCTTAGTACCACTGACTGAGTACATCAGCCTTCATCAGAATGATCAGCTTTTAAAAATTTGTTTATTTATTTGAAAGAGTTACAAAGAAGGAGAGGCAGAGGCGTAGAAGGAGAGAGAGAGAGGTCTTTCTTCCACTGGATCACTGCCCAAATGGCCCAAACGGCTCGGGGCTGGACCACCCTTAAACCAGGAGCCATGAGCATCATCCAAGACTCCCATGTGGATGCAGGGGCCCAAGCACTTGGGCCATCTTCTACTGCTTTCCTAGGCACATTAGCAGGGAGCTGGGTTGAAGGTGGAGCATCTGAGACTCGAACCAGTTCTCATATGGGATACTGGTGCTGCAGGTGGCAGCTTTACCTGCTATACCACCACAGTGCTGGCCCCTACCTTAGCTTTATTAACTGTGGAGGTTAACTAAATTTCCTGAGTGAGGAAACAAAGGACTTACATGCACTACATATAAGTAATAGCACAGGTAACTTCTTTAGACTGGATTATAAGAAAAAGTGCAAAATGAGAATGATTTCAATATTCTACCTAGTAAAGCAAGGAGTATGTTACATAATTGATAAATAATTCCATAAACATATTAAAAATAATTCAGAACTTATTTACTGTACTACTCTGTAATAGCAAATACACAGGTCTTTATAATTTACTAGACTAATACAGATTTATTTGTGTGGGGCAATAGATCAAAAGACTAAGAACAAAAATTTTTCAGTGTTATCAAAGTTATACTAAAAATAATTTTCCTCTTATGCCTTAAAATGTTTATTAAAAGCTACTAACATACCACTAAACAAATAAAAAATACCATAAAACAAATTATAAAGTCTAAATATTTTCTGAAAGCCATTAAAGGATGCATTGTATAAATAACAGTATAATTTTTTTTAAAGATTTATCTATTTTACTTGAAAGAGTTACACAGAGAGAGAAGGAAGGAAAGAGAGAGAGAGAGAGAGAGAGAGAGAGAGAGGTCTTCCATCTGCTGGTGCATTCCCCAGATGGCCGCAACAGACGGAGTTGCGCCAATCTGAAGCCAGGATCCAGGAGCTTCTTCCGGGTCTCCCACATAGGTGTAGGGGCCCAAGGACTTGGGCCATCTTCTACTGCTTTCCCAGGCCATAGCAGAGAGCTGGATCAGAAGCGGAGTAGCTGGGTCTTGAATCGGTGCTCACATGGGATGCCGGCACTGGAGGCGGCAGATTTACCCGTTATGCCACAGTGCTGGCCCTAACAATATAAATTTAAGAATTTTTTCTACCTTGATTAAAATTAAAATTAAAGCATAGGTCACATGCTTTTTTTTAAAACAAATTTTATTTATTTGAGATGTAGAGTTAGAGAGAGAGAGAGAGAGAGAGAGAGGGAGAGAGAGAGAGAGAGGTCTTCCATCTGCTTGTTCACTTCCCAGATGGCTGAAACGGCGGAGCTGGGCCTATCTGAGGCCAGGAGCCAGGAGCTTCTTCCAGGTCTCATACGTGAATGCAAGGAGCCCAAGCACTTGGGCCATCTTTTACTGTTTTCCCAGGAGAGAGCTGGATTGGAAGAGAAGTAGATGGGACTTGAACCGGTTCCCATATGGGATGCTGGTACCACGGGCAGAGGCTTAGCCTACTGTGCCAAGGTGCTGGCCCCTCACACTTTTTAAAAAAGATTTATTTTTATTTTTATTTTAAAGAGTTACAGAGAGAAGTAAAGATGAAGAGAGAGAGAGGTCTTCCATCTGCTGGTTCACTCCCCAAATGGCTGCAATGAGCGGATCTGAGCCTATCCGAAGCCAGAAGCTGGGAGCTTCCTCTGGGTCTCCCAAGTAGGTTCAGGGGCCCAAGGTCTTGAGCCGTCATTTAGTACCCTCCCAAGGCCTTAGCAGAGAGTGGGATCAGAAGAGGAGCAGTTGGGACTAGAACCGGTGCCCATATTGGATGCCGACGCTTCAGGCCAGGGCTTTAACCCTCAGTGCCACAGTGCAGACCCCCTCACATTTTTTTTTAAAGTCTTAGGTTATTTGTCATCATAGGAATAAGGAAGATTAAATGGAGTGGCCACATTTGGTTTTCTGAAGAACATAGTGGAAGAACCTTAAGGGGGATAAAGTTCTTTCTTTAACTTTGAATGTATGCAGGATGTTTCCTGTAAGTAAAATCGCAGTTTCTGTGATGATGTTTTACCTTTGGTGGTTGATAGATCTTTTTTTTTTTTTAATTTTTTTGACAGGCAGAGTGGATAGTGAGAGAGAGAGAGACAGAGAGAAAGGTCTTCCTTTTTGCCGTTGGTTCACCCTCCAATGGCTGCTGTGGCCGGCGCCATCTCGCTGATCCGAAGGCAGGAGCCAGGTGCTTCTCCTGGTCTCCCATGCGGGTGCAGGGCCCTGGGAACTGGGCCATCCTCCACTGCCTTCCCGGGCCATAGCAGAGAGCTGGCGTGGAAGAGGGGCAACCGGGATAGAATCCGGCACCCCGACCGGGACTAGAACCCGGTGTGCCGGCACCGCAAGGTGGAGGATTAGCCTGTTAAGGCACGGCGCCGGCCCGATAGATTTTTTTTTTTAATATTTATTTATTTTTTTGAAAGTCAGAATTACACACATAGAAAGGATAAGCAGAAAGAAAGTGGTCTTCCATCTGCTGGTTCGCTCCCCAATTGGCCGCAACGGCCAGAGCTGTGAAGTCCAAAGCCAGGAGCCAGGAGCTTCTTCTGGGTCTCCCACATAGGTGCAGGGGCCCAAGGACTTGAGCCATCTTGTACTGCTATCCCAGGCTATAGCAGAGAGCTGGATCGGAAGAGGAGCAGCTGGGACTAGAACCAGCGCTCATATGGGATGCCGGTGCTTCAGGCCAGAGCGTTAACCCACTGTGCCACAGTGCCAGCTCCTGATAGATCTTGTAATATGAAACTTTAAACTATAAAGGCTGTAGCCTCTAACAATATTACATATTTATAGGGTACCATGTGATGTTTTGATATATGTGTACATTGTATAATGTCCTATCAGGGTAAATGTGTTTATTCCTCAAACATCTAACATTCAAACTCCTGTCTTCTAGTTTTTTTTAAATAGAGAAATATGTAGCACATTAACATTATAGTCACCCTACTGTGCAATAGAACCTCAAAATGTGTTACTCCTCTATAGCTATAACTTAGTACTTATCAATCAGTCTTTCCTGATCTGTCCTGCCTCTCTTTCCTTCCCCAGCCTAAAATAATCATCACTTTATCTTCTATGAGAACACTATTTTTAGAGTGCACATGTGAGTGAGTTCATGTAATACTTGTATTTTTGTAGTTGGCTTATTATATTAATGTAATGACCTTCAGTTCCATCCTTTAAAAATATTTCATGCTTTTTGATGGGTGAGTAGTATTCCATTTTGTACATGTACCACATTTTCTTTATCTGTTCACTAGTGGATGGAAACTTAGGTTGTTTCAATTTATTGATTACTGTGAATAGTGCTGCAATAAATACAGCATTGCAGATGCTTCTTCAATAGATCAATTTCATTTCCCTTTGATATATACCCAGGACTGGGAATGCTGGATCATTTGGTAGTGCTGTATTTGCTTATTGAGAAACCTTCATATTTTTCACCACAGTGAGTTCACTAATTGACGTTCCCACCAACAGTGTGCCAGTATTCTCTTTTCTTCACAACCTCACCAACACTTACTACTTTTTGTCTTTTTTGATGATAGCCAATCTAATTTGAGTGAGGTGATATTTCACTGTGGTTTTGATTTGCATTTCCCTTATGATTAGTGAA
Source organism: Lepus europaeus (assembly GCF_033115175.1). Classification (NCBI taxonomy): domain Eukaryota; kingdom Metazoa; phylum Chordata; class Mammalia; order Lagomorpha; family Leporidae; genus Lepus; species Lepus europaeus. The sequence continues at coordinate 57,241,270 of NC_084850.1, forward strand.
GTTAAGCATTTTTTTGCATACCTGTTAGTTATTTGTATGTCTTCCTTTGAGAAATGTCTTTTTTAGATCTACTGCTCATTTTTATTTGAATTAATTTTTTTTTTGCTATTGAGTTACTTGAGTTCCTTATATATTCTGGCTATTAAACTCTAACTGTTAGATGTATGGTTTGCAAATATTTTCTCCCATTGTTTTTAGGTTATTTCTTCACTTTGTTGATTATACGCTTTGCTGTACAGAAATGATAAGATATTGAAGTTATGATAGTTAATTAAATTTGCTAGCTAAGCTTGTGATAAGAAAACCTTTTTCTTTTAAAAAGGATTTTGTTTATTTCAAAGGCAGAGGTATAGGGAGAGATATCTATCTATGTATCTATCTCTCTCTCTATCTTACAACCACTGGTTCACTTTCCAAATGGCCGCAATGGCTAGGGATGGGCCAGACCAAAGCCAGGAGCCTGGAGCTCCATTCGAGGCTCCTGCGTAGGTAGCAGGGGCCAAGCACTCCACTGTCTTCACTCGTATATTATCAGGGAGCTGGATCAGAAGTGGAGTGGTCGGGCCTTGAACTGACGCCCATGTGGGATGCCAGCGTTTTAGGCGGCAGCTTAAGTTGTTGCGCCAGCCCCAAGGAAGCCTTTTTCTATGACCTCACTGACCTTATTAAAGTTTGCCTGGCCAAAACGTAGACCATATAAGTTATCTCACTAGTTAGGAAAATGGCTGAAGTGAGACATTTTCCTTCTTGTGGGTTATTAAAATAAAATACTGTTTACAGCAAATAGTTTTTCAAAACAAAGTGATAAAAATTTGTTTTTTTCCCATATAACTCAGAAGTGAATAGCAAAAATAAATAATTTAAGAACTCAACATTAGTCATGGCTATTTCTAGACTTAACCCTGGGAAAAATTCACTGGTTCCTTCTACACTTCAAGTTCTGACCTACTAACATTACATACTGGGTCCCATCTCGCCTTCCTTTGACATTTTCTTCTCTCCTCATCTCCTTTGCCTCCCAGATCTGAAATATCTTGACATTTCCTAAAGAGTGAGATTCTTCATAATTACAGACCTTAATCCACATTGCATATTATCATATATATGGTATCTGTGTGTATATGTGTGTATGTGTTTAGACACTAGTCTGATAGAATGAAAGGCTGATATCTTATTTTTTTATTGTAGGAACAAATACATAGTATTTATCTTTGTCTAAATAATATAAATAATATTTAATATCAGTAACATTAAATTTATTCATAATATCATGTAAATATCATCCCTATCTGTCCTAGTTCATTCAGGCTGCTATAACAAAATAAAACAGAAACTGATTTCTCATAGCTCTGGAGGCTGGCATGTAGAAAATTAAGGCATCAGCAGATTTGTTGTCTGGTAATGGATTTCCTCATGGATGACCCTTTCTCTGTCTTCACATGGCACAAGGCAGGAACACTGTACCCTCACATGGCAGAAGGGGCAAACAGGCTCCCTTAGACACTTACAAATATTTATTTATGTATTTATGTATGAATGTATTTATCCATTTATTTGAAAGGGAGGGAGGGAGAGAGGGAGAGAGGGAGAGAGAGGGGGGAGAGAGAGAGAGAAAGAGAGAAAAAGAGAGAGAGAATCTTTCTTCCACTTGTTCATTCCCCAAATGGCTACAATGGCTGTAGCTGAGCCAGGCTGAGGCCAGGAACCTAGAACTCTATCTGGGTCTCCCATGTTGGTGGCAGGGCCTTATGTACTTGGGCCATCTTCTATTGCTTTCCCAAATGCATTAACAGGGAGCTGGAGCCAAAGCAGTGTAGCTAGGGCTCAAACTGGCACTCTGGTGTTGCATGCAGTGGCTTAATTGCCTGTACCAACAATTCTGGCCCCTAGATCTTTTTTTTTAACTTTTATTTAATGAATATAAATTTCCAAAGTACAGCTTATGGATTACAATGGCTCCCCCCCCCTCCATAACTTCCCTCCCACCCGAAACCCTCCCCTTTCCCACTCCCTCTCCCCTTCTGTTCACATCAAGATTCATTTTCAATTCTCTTTATATACAGATCAGTTTAGTATATATTAAGTAAAGATTAAAAAAATATTTTTTTTGACAGGCAGAGTGGACAGTGAGAGAGAGAGACAGAGAGAAAGGTCTTCCTTTGCCGTTGGTTCATCCTCCAATGGCCGCCGCGGCCGTTGCGCTGCAGCCAGCGCATTGCGCTGATCCGAAGCCAGGAGCCAGGTGCTTTTCCTGGTCTCCCATGCGGGTGCAGGGCCCAAGGACTTGGGCCATCCTCCACTGCCTTCCCGGGCCATAGCAGAGAGCTGGCCTGGAAGAGGGGCAACAGGAACAGAATCCGGTGCCCCAACCTGGACTAGAACCCGGTGTGCTGGCGCCGCAAGGCGGAGGATTAGCCTGTTGAGCCACGGCACCGGCCTATTAAGTAAAGATTTCAACAGTTTGCCCTCACATAGCAACACCAAGTGAAAAATACTGTTGGAGTACTAGTTATAGCATTAAATCACAATATACAGCACATTAAGGACAGAGATCCTACATTATATATTTTTAAGAATTGATTTTCTATGCAATTTCCAATTTAACACCAAGTTTTTTTTTTCATTTTCAATTATCTTTATATACAGAAGATCGATTCAGTATATACTAAGTAAAGATTTCATCAGTTTGCACCCACACAGAAACACAAGGTGTAAAAATACTGTTTCAGTACTAGTTATAGCATTACTTCACATTGGACAACACATTAAGGACAGATCCCACATGAGACGTAAGTACACAGTGACTCCTGTTGTTGATTTAACAATTTGACACTCTTGTTTATGGCGTCAGTAATCTCCCTAGGCTCTAGTCATGAGTTGCCAAGGCTATGGAAGCCTTTAGGGTTCGCCGACTTCGATCTTATTCTGACAGGGTCATCGTCAAAGTGGAAGTTCTCTCATCCCTTCAGAGAAAGGTACCTCCTTCTTTGATGGTCCCATCCTAGATCTTTTTTAAAAGGCACTAATCAGGGGCCAGTGCTGTGGCGCAGTGGGTTAACGCCCTGGCCTGAAGCGCTGGCATCCCATATGGGCGCCGGTCAGGACCCGACTGCTCCACTTCTGATCCAGCTCTCTGCTATGGCCTGGGAAAGCAGTAGAAGATGGCCAAAGTCCTTGGGCCCCTGCACCTGCATGGGAGACCCAGAAGAAGCTCCTGGCTCCTGGCTTTGGAGTGGCGCAGCTCTGGCCATTGTGGCCAATTGGGGAGTGAACCGTCAGATGGAAGACCTATCTCTCTCTCTCTCTCTCTCTCTCTCTCTTTCTCTCTCTCTCTCTTCCTCTCCTCTCTCTGTGTAACTCTGACTTCCAAATAAATAAATAAATCTTTAAAGGCACTAATCCCATACATGAGAGCAGAGCCCTTATAACATTATCAACCACCAATACCTCACGTATTAATACCATACCTTGGAGGTTACATTTATTTCTTTTTTTTTTAAAAAAGATTTTATTTATTTATTTATTTGACAGAGTTACAGGCAGAGAGAGAGAGAGAGAAAGGTCTTCCTTCCATTGGTTCACTCTCCAAATGGCTGCAACGGCTGGAGCTGTGCCGATCTGAAGCCAGGAGCCAGGTGCTTCTTCCTGGTCTCCCATGCGGGTGTAAGGGGCGAAGCACCGGGTCATCTTCTACTGCTTTCCCAGGCTATAGCAGAGAGCTGGACTGGAAGAGGAGCAATCGGGACTAGAACTGGCGCCCATATGGGATACCAATGCCGCAGGTGGAGGATTAACCTAGTGCGCCATGGCGCCGGCCCTGGACATTACATTTCTTTTGTTTTTTAATTTATTAAAATCTTGAGTTTATTTCACGTGTATATTTTTGTTTCTGCACCATTTCCATGTCTGACCACCACTACTACCAAGTCCTGTCATAACATTCCGAACATACTTAAAACCAAGCAAAGGGTAGGAGTTCTATCTTTAAAAACTAAACTGGCATTTTGAACAACACATTCTTGGCAATGGACCTGGACAGCATTTTTCAAACACAGTAGGGACAGTTCTCACTCTGTATTATAAAAAGGACAGCCAGATATCAACTGTTATAGAAATGAAGTAAGATGGAAAATTTTAATAATCTGTTTAAACTATTTTCTTAAAGCGATTTCTTCCGCTGCCAAAGATCTTGGATAGCCTCCTGGTCAGTCATCCAGAAGCAATTCTTCACAAAGTTGATGAATTTGGTTTCCATTTTGGGAAGAGAACTACTTTTTTCTATACTTAACTTGCAGTTTTGCTTTACTGTCTTTCTACAGAACTAGGTCCTTTTGGTGTTTAAGTTTTTTTTTCTTCTGCTTTTTGAAGGATTCTTGACCTTTTGTTCTTGGTGTTGATTCTGATTTAATTTTTGTGCATTTTTGACAAGGGTATCAAGGGTATCTTATATAGATTTGTTCACCGGAACTTTTTCTTCAGTTTCCTCCTCATCACCATCATTGTCTTCTCCCTCTTCTTTTTCATATTAATCTTCATCAGCAGCAAGCTTTACTTTTTTCTGTGGTACCTTGCTGCCAACTCCAGGGCCAGATCGCTTTCCAGATATTCTTTTATTTTTTTTTAAAGATTTCAACAATTTGCACACACACACACACAAACTGAGAACAAGTTTTACAGTTAATTCTCATAATACAGCTCATTGAAGACAAAGGTCCTTCATAGGAAGTAAGTGCACAATGACTCCTGTTGTTAATTTAGCAATTAACACTCTTATGTCTGATGTCAGTGTTCACCCGAGGCTCTTGACATGAGCTGCTAAGGCTATGGAAGCCTTTTGAATCCACAGTCTCTGTCAGTATTTAGACAGGGCCATAAGCACAGTGGAAGTTCTCTCCTCCCTTCAGAGAAAGGTACCTCCTTCTTTGATGGCCCCTTCTTTCCACTGGGGTCTCACCCCTTAGTGTAGGACATTTTTTTTGCCACAGTGTCTTGGCTTTCCATGCTCCAGAGATTCTTAATAGTTTCATGTCCTCCTCATCCTGTTGATCTCCTGACTCTGCATCTTCCTTCACAGCTGCTAAGGGCTGTCCACTAATGTGCACAGGGCCAGGACCACATTTCAGCCTTAAGACTACAGGTGGTGTTATTCCAAAGCCCCCAAGGGAAACCGCTGGCTGTACAGACTTTTTCAGAGTTGCTAGTGTTTCTTTACTTGGACTGCCTTCATAATTCATTGCCTCTGCCTTTACAATGTGCAGTTCATCCTTTGCACCAGCACCTAAACTGACTATTATTAAGGATAACTGGTACTCATTTTTCATCATCGTCTACTTTAATGTGATAATCTTTACCAGCATTTAGTTCATGACAGAAAAGATAGTTATTGGTCGTCAGGGGGCTCATGTCCATGTCTGTCGAATCTTCGATGGCACGTACTTAGATGGGAGAGAAGGTGGGTGGAAATAGACTGTCACTGCTGCAAATAACAGCTGTGTAGGACAGAATCACACCAGGGGTGTGGTTAGGATTTAATGTTTGAATTTTGGCAGGAAACTAGCATTCAGACCATAGCACTGTTTATGCCTGCAATAAAAAGTCATTCTGGGGGCTGGCGCTGTGGCATAGCAGGTAAAGCTGCCACCTGCAGTGCTTGTATCCCATATGGATGCCACTTTGAGTTCTGGCTGCTCCACGTTGGATTCAGCTCTCTGCTGTGGCCTGGGAAAGCAATATAAGACGGTCCAAGTCCTTGGACCCCTGCATCTGTGTGGGAGACCGAGAAGAGGCTCCTGGCTCTTGGCTTTGGATCCAATCGGCTCAGCTCTAGCCATTGTGGCTATCTGGGGAATGAACCAGTGGATGAAAGAGCTCTCTCTCTCTCTCTCTCTCTGCCTGTGCTTCTCTGTAGCTCTGCCTTTCACATAAGCAAATAAATATTTTTTTAAAAAGTTATTCTGAACAAAAACTCTCTACCTGATAAGAAAAATAGCACCCTCTCCTCCAAACCCCTGATAACTTCTATTCTACTTTTTTTTTTAAATAGGAATTTGCCTATTCTTTTTTTTTTTTCTTTTTGACAGGCAGAGTGGATAGTGAGAGAGAGAGAGAGACAGAGAGAAAGGTCTTCCTTTGCCGTTGGTTCACTCTCCAATGGCCGCTGCGGCCGGCGCATCTCGCTGATCTGAAGGCAGGAGCCAGGTGCTTCTCCTGGTCTCCCATGCAGGTGCAGGGCCCAAGGGCTTGGGCCATCCTCCACTGCCTTCCCGGGCCATAGCAGACAGCTGGCCTGGAAGAGGGGCAACCGGGATAGAATCCGGCGCCCCAACCGGGACTAGAACCCGGTGTGCCGGCACCGCAAGGCGGAGGATTAGCCTGTTAAGCCACGGCGCCGGCCTGGAATTTGCCTATTCTAGGTACTTCATATAAGTGGAATCATGTATTTGTCCTCCCATATCTGACTTATTTAACTAAGCAGGATGTTTTCAAGATCTGTCCATGGTGTGGAAGCTATAAAAATTTCATTCCTTTTTATGACTATTATTCCATGGTATATATTTATCATATTTTATTTATTGCTTTGACACTTGTGTGGTTTCTACATTTTGTCTATTGTGAATAATGCTGCTATGAACATGTACAAGTATTTGTTTGGGTCCCTACTTTCAATTCATTTGGCTATAGGAGTGAAAATTATGGGCCATATGGTAATTAATTTTTTAACCCTTTGAGAAGTTTTACTAACCATAACATTCAACAAGTAAAAAGTAGGAAGACTGCAGTTCCACAGGAGTAGAAACAAGGGCTAAAAATGATAATCATATTCCAAGATGTCTGTTTTATTCCTATACTCTTTTGTGTTCTATATTAACTGCCACATATCAGAGAAAACATGATATTTGGCTTTTTGGGACTGGCTTATTTCACTAAGCAAAATGGTTATATTTATGCCTTTTGTTACTATCCATTTTTTGTTTCTATTTTTTTAAAAAAGCCTGAGCCACTTTGTGGTTCTAGTCACAATTAAATGAACATCCTTTTTTATTCCTAGAATTACTTTTGCTTTGTTTGTTTGCCACTTGTTTGTATAAAATGAGGACCATGGAAAATTGGCATTTCCTGTGAATTCAAGAGACTCTATGAGCAGGGCCCAACCCAGCAGGATTAGGCAGGTAAACCCAGTTTGGGAGCAGATATACTAGGGTGCCGTGGGCCAACCTACAGTTTACATGCATGTCTTGTCCTAAGTATAAGGATCTTGTAGGTTTACTGGGGTGAGGTGGGACCATCTGTAGGATTGGGTGAATTGTGGTATAGGAGGCAGTATAGAACATTCATAAATTAAACACCTGGTTAACTGCTTTACTGAAAATGGTTTATGTTCTAAAACCCAAAAATCTATGTATTTTTTCTTTTTTAAAAATATTTATTTATTTATTTGAAAGTCAGAGTTACACAGAGAGAGAAGAGGCAGAGAGAGAGGTCTTCGTCCAATGGTTCACTCCCCAATTGACCGCAATGGCCGGAGTTGCGCTGATCCGAAGCCAGAAGCCAGGAGCTTCTTCTGGGTCTCCCATGCGGGTGCAGGGGCACAAGGATGTGGGCCATCTTCTGCTGCTTTCCCAGGCTATAGCGGAAAGCTGGGTCAGACGTGGAGCAGTCGGGTCTCGAACCGGCGCCCATATGGGATGTTGGCGCTTTAGGCCAGGGCATTAACTCACGGCGCCGGCCCCTATATTTTTTTCTTTATCTCTGTTTAACTTGTGAAGATTCAGGTCACTAATATGTTAATCTTCCAGTTCAAAATGAAAGCAACTGGAGATGGTAATGTACAGAAGACAGCTGAACTGTACCAGTATATTTAGAATTTTAAATTATATTCTGAATTACCACATTTATAAAAGTATATGTCAGTATACTAAATACTCAAAAAGATCCAGGATATGGGATATTTAAAAATATATATTTCTCTTAGATCAGCATCAAAAATATATTTTGTTTCTGTACAACCCATGATAAATTCCTAAATATACTTAAATTCAAACTGAGAAAAACCACAAACTTCACAGAAATCATTAAAAATATATCCAAACAACCCTCAAATATGTTTTGATAGCAATATCAGGCAGTTCACTTGGATGAACACTAATGTGAATACCAATGATTTTTTCTTCAGTAAGACACTTGATGTCAACTTTGTATTAGGGGAATATTTTGCATCTCACACAGAGGAGGCACCAGTACTTAGACACTTAAGAAAATTACTAGAACCATTAAGGTGGAGGTGAAGAATTTGTACAGCCTTCCAGAGTTTCAAGCCAGTAGCAATAGATATGTGTCCTACTGGAGATATCAAGCACAGTTTCTTTCTTTCTTTTTGTTTTTTAAAAATTTATTTATTTACTTTGAAAGTCAGAGTTACACAGAGAGAGGAGAGGCAGAGAGAGAGAGAGGGAGAGAGAGAGGGAGAGAGGGAGAAAGAGAGGTCTTCCATCTGCTGGTTCACTCCCCAATTTGCAGCAACCCACACAGCGCTGGCCCGCAATTGCAGTTTCTCTGAGGTTGTCTTTCAGGTCTGGTTTTCATATAATGGTTCATGAGGATGAGTTCAAGGGCGTCTTTACTGTCTCAGTTCCCAGTAGCAAGGTACAAGGGAGTCAAGAGGCCTTTGGGCATTGATACCCACATCATGCTGAAGTAAGAAAGAAGCCACGGTGGTCTCTCCTCTTGTAAGCACTGTGCAGGGGTGTCCAGCCATCCACAGTCACTGCATGCACACCTGCCCCTTGAGCAGTCAGCTCAGGTCCTCTATCCAAGTGTCCACTGCAGGCTGCTCGATGAAGGGGGGTACACTGGTCTTCATCCCTAGTGTTCACAGGAGTGGCCTTTCCATCAAGTATTCTCTGCACTGCAGTAAGCTTAGAAGCTTGTCTGCAGGTAGTGATTTGTAGTTTGGTGTGGTGTGTAGTTTGTAGCTCAGGGGAGCTACAGTGTGCTCTTGGGTTAAAAAGCTGGTTGTTTTCAGCAGCCCCAAGAAGCAATTTGCTTGGATCCTTTTCCACTTTTTTTCTTGAAGTTGATACCCTTCTTCATTTTTTTTTTATCTTGCTCTTCATCTTCATCAGAAGTGTAGAGACTGTGAGTTCCAGTCTAGAGACTGTGAGTACCAGTGAGAATAAACTGTCCCGGTGTTTCCAACAATTCAAGTTGGTTAAAGTGCTTAGAAAAGTCCAAGACACTCTTTGGGTCTAGTTTTCTATCATCATGTATTTTATCTTTTTTCCATTTTTACAACCACTCTACATTAAAAGGCATTTCAAATGCCAAGGTATAAATAATCTTCCGAGAGATGAATTATATCTGCTTTGTTTTATTCATAAAGATCTTTAACAGCTGAAAATTGCCATTGCTAACTTTGCAATAATCCCTTCTTAAGTAAAAACAAACTAGGGGCTGGTGCTGTGGTGTAGAAGGTTAAGCCTCTGCCTGCAGTGCTGCCATCCTATATGGGCACCAGTGGAGTCGTGGCTGCTCCACTTCTAATCCGCTCCCTGCTAATGTGCCTGGGAAAGAACTGGAGGATGGCCCAAGTGCTTGGACCCCCTGCAGCCACGTGGGAGACCCAAAAAAAAGCTCCTGGCTCCTGACTTTGAACTGGACCAGCTCTGGCTATTGCAGCCATTTGGGGAGTGAACCAGTTGATGGAAGACTTCTCTTTCTCTCTCTCTCTGTAACTTGGCCTCTCAAATAACTAAATAAATCTTTACAAAACAAAACAAAACAAAACAAACAAAAACCAAAACAAAACCCCAAACCAAAGTATGGCTGCAGGAGGAGAGGGAAATTTCCAAGTTATTGTCAACATAGATTGTTTACTTCAGGCCTTATATTTGTAGTTGTATATATAATGTATCAGAGCACAAAAACACTTGCCATATGGCTCTCTTTTGATACAGATACATCAGAACAGTAGTCTATGTCCATTGAATGGTGTCCTCCCTGGATGTCTTTACAATTGGTGTAGGTTTGAATTCAAGATTTCCATGGGTCTGTCTCAAGGACTTTTCTTTCTCTTCAGTACTTCTATCCCCTTATTTCCCTTCTACTTACAAAGAATTGGCATTCTTCCATCTAACATCCAGTTTTCACCACTTGGCTCATGTCAGTTCCTTGAAATGTTATTGCAAGTGAATCTTGACCTGCACTTTTTGTAACAGAAGCTAAAAGTTGTAGATATCACAATTTAACAGTTATTTTAAAAACAGAAAATAAAAATTCAGTTGCCAACTTAGAGGATTTTATACATTATTAAGTATTCTATTATAATTCCACAGCCTGAATTTAGTATTCTATTTTATTTCCATGGCCTGAATTTTATTTCTTACTTGAAAAAACACACTTCATTTCTAAACATTTATTTTATCTTTCTTCAGTCGAAACAGTTTTATCTTTGGCAAAAATGTCACTGGCAATAAAATAAATCCCTTTCCATATTAGAGCACAAGTCTTACTTAAATGTCACTAATAATGAGGATAGAATGGTAGTTTTTGAAATTTCATAAAAGCCGCTGTTATTATGATGATGGTTTTGGCAGTTTTGCAGATGGTCCACCTGAACTAGTTCTGTCATCAGCGTTGTTTTCATCTTCTGCATCGTTTTCATCACCACTGTCTGAGACCTTGTCTAAAAGATGTTGCCACCAGGTCCTGTGCCTCCTGTTGCACCAGCAGGCCAAAGAGTTCTGTTACCAGTTCCCTCATCTGGGCCACGTCTGACAACACGCCCTGGAGAGGGTCAGCTTCATCTGGCAACTCACAAGACATCTGCAGCCTCTGCAGCTTCTTGTCATGGTTGATGTACTACTATCACTAACTCCATGGCCTATGTTTCTTTTTTTCTTTTTTTTAAATGATAACCATCCTAGTAGGTGTGAAGTAGGATTTCATTGTGGTTTTGGTTTGAATTTCCCTAATGATTAATGATATTTAATGTCTTCATATGCTTATTGGACATTTGCATATCATCTTTGGAGAAATGTTTATTAAAGTCCTTTGTCCATTTTGTATAGGATCATTTTTTTTTGTTGCTGAGTAGTAGGAGTTCATTGTAGGTTCTGAGTATCAATCTCTTATAAGACATGTAATTTACAAAAATATTCCTCCATTCTTTTCCTTTTTAAAGTGTTATTTGTTTTAAAAATATTTATTTATTTATTCATTCATTCAAAAGGCAGAGAGACAGAGACAGAAATAGAGAGCCTGTGAGGCCTGGGCCAGACTGAAGACAGGATCCAGGACTTCATCTAAGTCACACATGGATGACAAGGACCTAAGCGCTTGGGCCATTCTCTCCTGCTTTTCCAGGCACATTAGCAGGAAGCTGGATACGAAGCAGAGCAGCTAGGGCTTAAACCAGCACTCCGATATGGTATGTCAGTGTTGCAATTGGCAGATTAACTTGCTTTACCATGATGGTGTACCCTCTTTTTAATTTCTTGATTATCTTCTTTATTCATAAAAGTTCTTTTTATATTACATTTTATATGTTTATTTTTACTTAGAGAGGCAGAGAGACAGAGACAGAGACAGATCTTCCAACTACTGGTTCACTGCTCAAATGCCCACAACACCTAGGGCTGGGCCAGACTGAAGCCAGGAGCTTGGAACTCAATGCAGGTCTTCCACATGGGAAACTTGAATTGAAGCAGAGCCCCAATTCCAACCCAGGCACTCTGAAATGCGATGTGGGCATTTCAAGAAGTTTTTTAACTGTTGTACAAAATGCCTGCCCCATAAAAGTTAATTTTCATGAAGTCTGTTAATTTTTTATTTTATTGCACTTGCTTTTAGTGTCATATCTGTGAAATTATTGCCAACTTTAATGGCATGTAAATTTCTCTCAATGATTCTAAGAATTTTATGTCTTTTTCACTTATGTTTAAGGTCTTCAATCCATTTGAGTCAGTTTTTGTATATGGTGTAGGGAAAGAGTCTATATTCATTATTTTGCTCATGGATATCCAGTTTTCTCAGCATCATTTGTTGCAGGGGGAGGTGGAGAGGGAGAAAGAGAAAGAAATCTGTCTGCTGCTTCACTTCCCACATGGCTACAACAGCCTGGGCTGTGCTCAGCTAAAGCCAGGAAGCAGGAACTCCATCTGGGTCCCCCATGTAGGTGGCAGGAACTGGTGCCTCTAAGGGTGTGCATCAGCAGAAAGCTAGATTGGAAGTGGTGTAGCCAGTACGCATACCAGGCAATCTGATATAGGATGGGCATTCAGAGTATGGGTGTTCCAAGTGGTGGCTTAACATGCTGTGCCTGGTGTCCTTGTTGAAAATAAATTTCAGTATATATGAAGGTTTATTTTTGAACTCTGTATTTCATTGGTCCAGATGTCTGTCCTTATGCTGGTGTCACAGTTTGCATTGCTGTACCTTTGTACAGTCTTGAGTTGGGTAGCATAACTCCTGCAAATTATTGTTGTTTTTCGAGATTGTTTTGGCAGTTTTGTACTGCTTGTAGTTCCTTATTAATTCTTTAAACATTTTATTGAGATTTGATTAACATGAAAAAGCTATACCTAAGCATACACCAGAGAAACCATTATCACCATCAAGGCCATAAAAATATACATTACTTCCTGCTCCCTTTATTATTACTATGATTGTTTTGTGCATGTATGTATGGTAATAAAACTTAACATAAAAATCTAGCCTCTTTGCACATTTTAAATGTACAACAGTTAGCTATCTGCATTCTGTAATATGGAAGTCCTTCAGAACCTATTTATCTTGTATAGTGAAAACTTTGCATCATTTGACTCTCACCTCCACATTTCTCCTTCTCCCCAGCCCCTGGTGACTATCATTCAACTTTCTGCTTCTGAGTTTTATTATTTCAGATTCCTCATATATGTGAGATCATGCAGTGTTTATCTTTCTGTGTCTGTCCCTATGAGTTTGAAGATCAGCTTTCCCATTTCTGCAAAAAGGACCGTTGAAATTTTGCTAGCGATTGCACTGAATCTGTATCTTACCTTGGTAGTGTTGGGATTTAACAATGTTCAGTCTTCCTGTTCATAAACTCAGGATGTGTTTTACTTATTTAAGTCTTCTTTAATTTCTTTCAGCAGTGTTTTGTAATTTTCAGTATATAGATATTTCACCTTCTTAATTATATTTATTTCTTGGTTATGTTGTATTCACTTTCTTGGTTATATTTATACTGAATTATTTAGATACTGTTATAAATTGAGTTTCTTTTTAAAAAGATTTATTTATTTATTTGAAAGGGAGAGAGAGAGAGAGAGAAAAATATGTATCTTTCATCTGCTGATTCTCACTCCTCAATTGGGTGCAGTAGCCAAGAAAGGGCCAGGCCCGAGCCAGGAACTTGAGCTCCATTCTGGTCTCCCAAGTGGGTGGCAGGGACCCAAGTACTTGGGCCATCCTCCGTTGCTTTCCCAGGGACATTATCAGGGAACTGGATCAGAAATGGAGCTGCTAGAACTTGAACAGTTTTTGATATGGGATGCCAGTAGGGCAGTGACTTAACCTACTGTGCCACAATGCCAGCCTTGGAATTTATTTCTCAGTTTTATTTTTGGATTGTTTATTGCTGCAATATAGAAAGGCAGCTGATATTTTTGTTTTTGTTATGCCCTATGGCTTTGCTGAATTCATTTATTCACTCTAGTAGCATCTCATGGATACTTTGGAATTTTCTATATTTAGGATCAAGTCATCTCTGCACAGGGATAGTTCTGTCTCATTCTTTCCAATTTGAGTGCATTTTATTACTTGTCTATTAAATTTGAATAGGACTTTTAGTACATTATTGAATAGCAGTAGTGAAAACAGGTAACATTGTCTTGTAGATCCTGATCTTAGAGGGAGAGTTTTCACTCCCCAAATGGCCACAACAGCCAGGGCTGCTCCAATCTAAAGCTAGGAGCCAGGAGCTTCTTCCGGGTCTCTCATGTGGGTGCAGGGGCCCAAGCACTTGGGCCATCTTCTGCTGCTTCCCCAGGCACATTAGCAGGGAGCTGGATTGAAGGTGGAGCATCTGAGGCTCGAACCAATGCCCATATGGGATGCTCGCATCACAGGTGACATATTTACCTGCTGTGCCAGAATGCTGACCCCAAGCTTTCAGACTTTGATCACTGAGTGTGATGTTAGCTGTGAGCTTTTTGTAAGCACCTTCTATGATGTTGAAGAATTTTCCCTATATTCTTAGTTTTCTGAAAGTTTATATCATGCTGGATTTTTTCAAATGTCTTTTCTGTGTCAATTAGAGGATCATGTGGCTATGAAACTTCATTCTTTTGATGTGTTATATTATATTGATAGATTTTCTTATGTTGAACCACCCTAATGTTCAATTTTTTTTTTTTGACAGGCGGAGTGGACAGTGAGAGAGACAGAGAGAAAGGTCTTCCTTTTTCCACTGGTTCATCCCCCAATGGCCACTGCGGCTGGCGCGCTGTGGCCAGTGTGCCACACTGATCCGAAACCAGGAGCCAGGTGCCTCTCCTGGTCTCCCATGCGGGTGTAGGGCCCAAGGATCTGGGCCATCCTCCACTACACTCCTGGGCCACAGCAGAGAGCTGGACTGGAAGAGGAGCAATCGGGACAGAATCCGGCGCCCTGACCGGGACTAGAACCCAGAGTGCTGGTGCCGCAGGCGGAGGATCAGCCTATGGAGCAACGGTGCCGGCCCACCCTAATGTTCTTAAGATAAACCCCACTTGGTCATGTTGAGTAATACTTTTAAAATGCTGCAGAATTCAGTTTGCTAAGATTTTGTTTAGAAATTTTTGTATTTATATTCATAATGTAAATTAGTGTGTAATTTTAATTGACATTCAATAATTGCACATATTTAGGAGTCCAGTGTGCTACTTTGACACATGTGTATGTTGACATGTGTGTGTATTGTGCAATGATGGAATCAGTAATTAGCATGTCCATCACCTTAAAGTTTCATTGTTTGTTCATGGTGAGACCATTCAAAATCCCTTTCTCCAGATACTTTGAAAGTCATATTATGTTGTTATTAACTGTGATCACCCTGTTGCATAACAGGTAATTGGATCTTACTCCTTTTATTTAATTGCAGCAATGTTTTCATTAACTAACTTCTGCTTCATCCCTTTATCCCTTCTACCCTCCCTAACCTCTGTTAACCACTGTTGTATTCTCTACTTCTATAAAAACAGCTTTTTTAGATTTCATGCGAGTGTGATTGTGCAGCATTTGTCTTTCTTTTTCTGGCTTACTTAACATAATGTCCTCCAGTTCCACCCATGTTTTTTCATGTTGTAGGATTTCATTAGTTTTTATAGCTGAATAGTATCCTATTATGTACATTTTCTTTATTTATCTATTGATGGACATTTAGATTAATTTCATATCTTGGATATTATAAATAATGCTGCAGATATCTCTTCAACTTTCTCATTTGGGATTACCAGTAGTTATATTTTTAATTTTTTGAGGAACCTTCATACTGCTTTCCATAATGGCTGTGCTAATTTACATTCCCACCAACGGTGTGCAAAGATTCTCTATCCATATCTTCACAGAACTTGTGATTTTTAATCTTTTTTGTAATAGCCCTTGTAATTGTAATGAAGTGATGTCCCATTGCGATTTTGGTTTGCATTTTCCTGATGATTAGTGATGTTAATAAGTTTTAAAATATTTGTTGATCATTTTTATCTTGAGATATATCTATTCAAGTATTTTGTTCACTTTTTATTGGATTATTTGTATTTTTTCCTGTTGAATTATTTGAGTTCCTTATATATTCTGGATATTAACAACTTACCAAATATGTGGTTTGCAAATATGTTGTTCCATTCTGAAAGTTGTCTCTTTACTCTGTTCAGTGTTTCCTTTATTGTACAGAAACTTTTCAGTTTGATGTAATTCCATTTGTCAATTTTTGCTTTTTCTGCCTGTGCTGTTGGGATCATATCCCAAATGTCTTTTGCTCAATCCAGTGTCATATAGCACTTCCCTTGTTTTTTTTTTTTTTTTTTTTTTTTGGTGGTAGTTTCATCATTTCTGTTTTTAAATTTATTTATTTATTAAAGATTTATTTATTTTACTTGAAAGAGTTACACACAGAGAGAAAGAGAGGAACTGAGAGAGAGAGAGAGAGGTCTTTCACCCGCTGGTTCACTCCCCAATTGGTCACAATGGCTGGAGCTGCGCCCATCCAAAGCCTGGAACCAGGAGCCTCCTCCTGGTCCCCCACGTGGGTGCAGGGGCCCAAGGACTTGGACCATCTTCCACTGCTTTCCCAGGCCATAGCAGAGAGCTGGATTGGAAGTGAAGCAGCCGGGTCTCAAACTGGCACCCATATGGGATGCCGGCACCACAAGTGGCGGCTTTACCTGCTGTGCCACAGCGCCGGCCCCTGTTTTTAAATTTATTTATTTATTTTTAAAACATTTATTTATTTGAAACTCAGTTACACAGAGAGGCAGAGAGAGAGAGAGAGAGAGACAGAGAGAGAGAGAGGTCTTCCATCCGATGGTTCACTCCCCAGTCAGCCACAACTGCCGGAGCTGCACCAATCCAAAGCCAGGAGCCAGGAGCTTCTTCCTGGTCTCCCCACGCAGGTGCAGGGGCCCAAGGACTTGGGCCATCTTCTACTGCTTTCCCAGGCCATAGCAGAGAGCTGGATTGGAAGAGGAGCAGCTGGGACTAGAACTGGCACCCATATGGGATGCCAGCGCTTCAGGCCAGGGCGTCAACCCGCTGTGCCACAGTGCTGGCCTGTTTTTAAATTTAAGTCTAATCTGTTTTGAGTTGATTTTTATTCAAAGTGGGAGATAGACGTCTAGCTTCATTTTTCTTTTGCAGATTCCGGTTTTTCCAACATGATTTATTGAAGAGACATCGTTTTTCCCCAGTGTGTGTTTGTGGCACTATTGACAAAGATCTGGTGGTGTCGGTGTATGACTTTATTTCTGGACTCTGTATTCTATTCCATTAGTCTATGAGTCTGTTTCTATGTCAGTATCATGCTGTTTTGGATACTATAGATTTGTACCGTAGTTTGAAGTCTGGTTGTATGGTGCCTCTAGCTTTGTTCTCTGCTCAAGAGTGGTTTGGCTATGTGGGGTATTTTGTGATTTTCTTAATATTTTAGTATTTTCTCGCTATTTCTGCAAAGAACATCATTGATATTTTAATAGGGATTAAATTGAATCTGTAGATCTATTTATGTAATATGGATATTTTAACAAGTTCCATTTTCCAGTCCACAGGATATTTTTCTGTTTATCTTTGGAAGCTCATCAATGTTTATACTTTTCCATGTAGAGATTTCTCACCTCTTTTGTAATATTTATTACTGAATAATTTATTTTTTGTAACTATTGTGAATGGAATTTATTTACTTTTTTAAAAAAGTTGCACTCTTTTAGAATTTATTTTTTATTTATTTGAAAGGCAAAGTTACAGAGAGAAAGGAAGAGATAGAGAGCAAGAGAATGAGAGAGCGAGCGAGCACTTCCATCTGCTTGTTCATTCCCCAAATGGAGTTTCATCTGGGTCTCCCATGTGGGTAGAAGGGGCCCAAGCACTTGGGCCATCCTTTGCTGCCTTCCCAGGCATTAGCAGAGAGCTGAATCGGAAGTGGAGCAGCTGGGACTCAAACTGGTGCCCATATGTGATGCTGGTGTCATAGGCGGTGGCTTAGCCTGCTGTACCAGAATGCTGGCCTTGATTTCCTTTTAAAAAAAGATTTGTTGATTTATTTGAAAGATATCAGAAATATCAAAGATATCAGAGATAAATAGCAAGTGAAAGAGAGAGAGATCCATCTTCCATCTGCTGATTCACTCCCTAAATGCCTACAATAGCCAGGAGCCAAGAATTCCATCTGGGTCTCCAATCTGGGTGGCAGGGACCAAAGCATTTGAGCCATCAGCTGCTTCCCCCCAGAATGCATTACCAGGAAGTTGGATTGGAAACAAAGTATCTGGGACTTAAACTGATACTCTGATATGAGATGTGGTCATCCGAAGAGATGGCCTAAACCACTGTGCCATAACACCTGCCTCAGATTTGATCTCTAGTTCTTTTTCAGAGAGTTAACTATTAGGGTATAGAAATGCTACTGTTTTTTGTATGTTGATTTGTGTCCTCAAACATGAAATTTTTTTGTTGTAACATATTTTTGGTGGAATCTTTAGGATTTTCTATACGTGAGATCATGTTGTCTCCAAATAAGGACAATGTGACTTCCTCCTTACTGATTTGGATGCCTTTTCTTTTCTTCTCTTGCCTTGTTCCTCTGGCTAGTACTTCTCGTGGGGTGCTGCATAAAAGTGGTGGAAATAGGTGTCCTTGTCTTGTTTCAGAACTTACTGGCAAAGCTTTCAGATTTTCCCTGCTCACAATGATGTTGGCTATGTGCTTGCTGATATGTCCTTTATTGTTTTGAGGCACCTATCTAACTTATTCAGAATTTTTATAGTGATGGCCTATTGAATTTGGTCAAATACATTTTCTCTATTGAAATGAACAACTGCTTTTGTCCTTTCTGTTGATGTGGTGTGTCACATTTATTGATATGCATGTTGAACCAGCCCTGTATTCCTTGATAAATCCCATTTGATCATGGTGTATCATTTCTTTAATGTGTTGTTGAATTCAGTTTCCTAGTATTTTTTCTGAGCATTTTTTTGCATGTATGCTCATCAACGATACTGGCCTCCAGTTTTCTTTCTTTCTCCCTCTTTTTTGGTTGTGTTTTTATCTGGTTTTGGTATCAGGGTAATGATAATAGCATTTCACTAAACAAGTTTGGAAGAATTTTTTAGAATTCCCTTTTTGAAAACAGTTTGATGATAACTGGTATTAGTTATTTAAATGACTTATAAAATTCATCTGTGAAACTCTCAGGTCCCTGACTTTTCTTTGGTGGGAGACTTTTGGCTGCTGTTTAAATATCCTCACTTGTTATCGACCTATTCAGATTTTCTATTTCTCCCCAACTCAATTTTGATAGGGTATATGTGTCCAGGAATTTATCCTGGGTTCTTCTGGGTTTTCTAATTTGTTGGCATATATTTGTTTATAATAGTCTCTCATAATTGTTTGCATCTCTGTGGTATCAGCTGTAATGTCTTCTATTTTATTTCTGAGATTATTTCTTTTCTCTTTTTTCTTAGTCTCTATTTTTTTTAAGGTTTGTTTATTGAGGCCGGTGCTGTGGCTTAGCAGGTAAGGCCGCTGCCTGCAGTGCCAGCATCCCATATGGTGCCGGTTCTAGTCCTGGGAAAGAGGTTTTAGTCCCTCTCTTCTATAGCCTGGGAAAGTAGTAGAAGATGGCCCAAGTCCTTGGGCCCCTGCACCCACGTGAGAGACCCAGAAGTTCCTGGCTCCTGGCTTTGGATCGGCTCAGCTCTTCGTTTATTTGAAAGGCAGAGTTACAGAGAAGCAGAGAGAGAGAGAGAGAGAGAGAGAGAGAGAGGGTCACTCTTCTACCCACTGGTTCAGTCCCCAAATGACAGCAACAGCCAGAGCTGGACTCATCTGAAGCCAGCAGCCAGGAGCCAGGAGCTTCCTCCAGGCCTCCCACGTGGGTACAGGGGCCCAAGGACTTGGGCCATTCTCCACTGTTTTCCCAGGCTATAGAAGAGAGCTGGATTGGAAGTGGAGCAGCCTGGACATGAACCGGTGCCCATATGGGATGCCAGCACTGCAGGTGGCAGCTCTACCCACTATGCCACAGTGCCGGCCCCTTTTCTTAGTCTTCAAACATTTGTTGATTTTGTTTATCTTTCCAAAAACCAACTTTGTTTCATTGATATTTTGTATTGTTTTAAGTCTCAATTTCAATTATTTCTACTCTAATGTTTGTTATTCCTTCCTTCCTTCTTCTTCTTCTTTTTTTTGACTGACAGAGTTAGTGAAAGAGAGAGACAGAGAGAAAGGTCTTCCTTCTGTTGGTTCACCCCCCAAATGGCCGCTATGGCTGGCGCGCTGTGCCGATCTGAAGCCAGGAGCCAGGTGCTCCCTCCTGGTCTCCCATGCAGGTGCAGGGCCCAAGGACTTGGGCCATCCTCCACTGGCTTCCCGGGCTACAGCAGAGAGCTGGACTGGAAGAGGAGCAACTGGGACAGAATCTTGCGCCCCAACCGGGACTAGAACCTGGGGTGCCAGCGCTGCAGGTGGAGGATTAGCCAAGTGAGCCATGGCGCCGGCCTGTTATTCTTTCCTTCTAATAATTTTGAGGTATGTTTATTCTGCTTTTCTAATTCCTTGAAGTGCATCATTTGAAATCTTTGTTTTTTTCATTGAGGCATTTGTTTCTATAAATGTCCCTCTTAGTACTGCTTTTACTGTTTCCCATAGGTTGCTTTTTTAATATTTATTTTTATTTGGAGCCAAAATTGTGGCACAGGGGGTTAAGCTGTGACAGTGGCATCCCAAATAGGAGCACTGGTTTGAATGCCGGCCACTCTACTTCAGATCCAGTTCCCTGTCAATGCACCTGGGAAAGCATCGAAAAATGGCCCAAGTACTTAGGAGACCCAGATAGAATTCTTAGCTCCTAGTTTCAGCCTGGCCCTGCCCTGGCAATTGTGGCCATTTGGGGAGTGAACCAATGGATGGAATATCTCTATGTCTCTGTCTCTTCCCCCTTCTCTATCACTCTGCCTGTCAAATATTGCTCACTGTGAACCAAAGCCAATGCACCCTACCCAACTGACAAATCTCATAGCAAAAATACTTCCACAATGAAAATCACCCCCTTCAAATGAGTATTCAAAGTGTTGAAAGGAAAAACATATATATGCCAGATGGTTTATGGCAGGTTTCTTCAACCTAACTATTTTTTTTAAAGATTTATTTATTTATTTAATAGGTAGAGTTACAGAGCTAGCAAGAGACAGAGAGAGAGGGCTTCCATTAGCTGGTTCACTCTCCAGATGGCCACAACAGCTGGTGCTGGGCAGATCTGAAGCCAAGAACCAGTAAATTCTTCCCGGTCTCTCACAAGGCTGCAGGCACCCAGGGACTTGGGCCATCTTCCACTGCTTTCCCAGGCCATAGCGGAGAGCTGGATCAGAAGTGGAGTAGCCAGGACTTGAATTGGCGCCCGGTGGTAGCCTTACCCGCTATTCCACAGCATCAACTCATTTAAAAAATATTTTTGTAAAAATGTATTTGAAAGACAAAGTTACACAGATAGGGAGAGAGAGAGAGGAGAGAGGAGAGAGGAGAAAGGAGAGAAAGAGAATGAGTCTTCCATCTGCTGGTTCAGTCCCCAAATGGGCATGATGGCCAGCTGTGCCAGGCTGAAGCCAGGAACTAGGAGCTTCTTCCAGGTCTCCACCTGGGTGCAGGGGTCCAGGCACTTGGGCCATCTTTTGCTGCTTTCCCAGGAGCATTAGCAGGGAGCTGGATCAGAAGTGGAGGAGCTGGTTCTCAAACCAGCACCCATATAGGAATGCTGGAGTTGATGGTAGTGACTTAGCCTGCTATTCCACAATGACGGACCTTTAATTTATTTTTAACATTAGAAATATCATTTTAAAATTTTCATCATCTTCTCATAGCCATCACCATCATGACCATCAGTGTCACCAGTCTTTCCAGCATCAACAGCACCAGCATCATCTTGAATATCTTACCATCATCAATATCTTCATCATCATCTTTTACTTTGTCATCACTATCGTTCTTTTCTCCATTATTTGTACCATCATTAATGTAATCTTCATTTTCACTGTCACTATCATTACCTGCATCAAAGGTACCAAAATCATCTTGAACATTTTGAGTATCATCATCATCACCACCATCATCATCTTCAACATTGTCAGCACCATCAATATCCATAATACTATCACAATAACTTTTATTTAATCTAGTCATTATATTCATCATGATCATCATCAGCATTGTTATAATCTGTGTAACACGACAGTCATGATCATCTCACCATTACAATCTTCATCATTTTTATTATTACTGTCATCCTCTTCATACTCATATTTTTAAAGGATTTGTTTATTTATTTGAAATTCAGAGTTACATAGAGAGAGAAGGAGAGGTAGAGAGGGAGAGATATCTTCTATCCATTGGTTCACTCCCCAGTTGGCTAGAACTGTGCTTATCTGAAGCCAGGAGCCAGGAACTTCCTCCAGGTCTTCCACGTGGCTGCAGATGCCCAAAGACTTGGGCCATCTTCTACTGCAGCTGGGACTTGAATTGGTGCCCATATAGGATGCTGGCACTGCAGGCGGCAGCTTTACCCGCTAAGCCACAGCACCAGCCCCCTCTTCATAATCATATTAATGAATATTTTGCAGCTGGTAATAGTGATGACTGAACAATGATGGAGATGGTGATGGTGATGATTGTTTTGAGAATGTTGATAATGAAAGTGATCATCATGATAAATATAGTGACGATGGTGTTAGTTATAGGGATGGTGCTGATAGTGACAATGATTATGGAGATGAAGTTGCTGATGATGACAGTGATAATGCATGAGGATGACGGATATGGTGATGATGATGATGAAGGTGATGATTGTGATGATAATTGTAATGAAGAAGAAAATAATGATAGTGAATATAATGATGGTGAAGAAGATATAAAAACAATTAAGATGATGGTGATAATCTTGATAGTGAAAAAGATGATAATGATGATGATAATGTAGACTATGCTGCAAATATGGTTATGAGGAAGATGATGATGGTGGTGACAGATGGAGAGACATAAGGATTTGTGGGGGAAGCATGGGAAATTTTTAGTTCATTAAACTACTTTGTACGCTATTTTAATAGTGAATAATACCATTATATACTTGTGAAAATGCATAGAATCTACTAAACCATGAACCTTAATATAAATTATGAACTTTAGTTAATAGTAATATAGCAATAGTGCTCCATCAATTCTAATTAATGTAATATGCTCTTGTAGGGTATTGATAATAAGGGAACCTGGGTATGTCTGGGGTGGGGGCATAGAGAGTGTCAGGATATATGAAAAATTTATACACTTCTCAATTTTTAGTTAATTCTAAAAGTGCCCTAAAAGGTAAAGTCTGTTAATTAAAAAAAAAAAGCAGTCTAAAATGTCCTAGAAAAAAAGAATGATTGGGGCCAGAGTTGTGTTATAGTGGGTAAAGCTGCTGTATCTCATATGGGTGCCATTTCGAGTGCTGGCTCCTCCAGTTTCAATTCAGCTCCCTGCTAATGTGCCTGGGAAAGCAGTGGAGTATGGCTCAGTGCTTGGAACCTTGCACCCATGTGGGACACCCGGATGAAACTCCTGGCTCCTGGTTTTGGCCCTGCCCAGCCCTGCCCATTGCAACCATTTGGGGAGTGAACTAGTGAATAGAAGATCTCTCTCTTTCTCTTTCTATGTCTTGCCTCTATCTCTGTAACTCTGCCTTTCAAGTAAATAAATAAACCTTAATAATTAAAAATGAATCTTAATGAAGAATGGGATGATAGAGGGAGTAGCAGATGGGATGTTTTGCGGGTGGGAGGGTGGTTATGGGGGGGAAGAACCTCTATAATCCAAAAGTTGTACTTTGGAAATTTATATTTATTAAATAAAAGTTTTCTATTGAAAAAAAATCTTAAAAAAAGAGAAGGAATAGATCACCAATGAAGGACTCAGGTGGTAGAATTATATCCTTTTCAGTAGCATTCTGGATGCAAGAAAGCAGGAACATTTATTTCTTAAATATTAAGGGAAAGATGCTTGAATCCAGACTTTAATCAAATTGTTATTCAAATGTGGGGATAATAAAAATATTCTCTTCAGTATTAGGACTCTGGGCATCAGCTACATATGAATCTACTTTGAAAACTGGTCCAGAAAAGTACTCAGACAAGAAGAGAAACAAATCCAAATAAGAGTACAAGGAATTAAAAAAAAAAAAGAGTACAAGGAATATAACAAGTTAGGATTATCAAATCTCTTTTGCTAAATTTATTTCTATTTTTTACTTAAAAGTAAATGTAAGTACAATTTTAATACTAAAGAAAAATATATTCATCATGCGTATAATTAAAATAATAGACTGTTAATATAATGGAGATGACAGGAGACCAAATTGAGTTGTAAGCATGCTGAATTCTTTACTTTGCTAGGGAAAAATGGTATTAATATAGAAATTATATAAAGTAAGTAAACAGAATAATTTTGAAGAATAAGGACAATAGGACATTAAAATTACAATCTTCACAACACTGTCCAATGGAAAGCACTTAATGGAGATAGGAGAAACAAAAATAAAATCTGTAGTATAATCAGATTCCAGACATTTCATAAAAGCTCATCCATCAATATAAATTCATTAGATTTAGTCCACATGCAAGAAAATCAGATTCTCTCTTCTTTCAGATATTACTTTACCAAGCACGGAGTTGTCCATTCCCATTACGTTAATGTTACATGGAGTTCCCTGTGCTCAGCTTATTAAACTAATTAGTGTGTTTTCAGCTGGTGTCCAAATAATGATATCCAGAATTTGTGTTCTGATTCTGCTACAGCACAATGCTATATTATCAGAGAAACAAAACAAGATACATACGTGTGTGTGTGTTCGTGTGTAGTTATTAAGGATAAATATGAACATTTTTATACTTAAAGGCATCCTACTGAAAAAAGAGAAAGTGCTCAGGAGTAGTCTGGCAGCTACTCTCCTTTTGAGCACTAGAGGGAGATCATGATTCACTTTTACTCAAAAATAAATGCAACTTTCTCAAAGAAAGGGACTTGTTTTTTTTCCATCCTTCCTTCTTGGAATCAGTTTTTTCTTTCCAGGGAATTACTGTCCTTCCGCTTGGTGCAGAGGCTTGAAAATTCTAGGTATGGTTGAGAGGATCAGTCTGTGACTGAGGACATAATAGAAGCTAAAGAGAGGCCAAATGGCTATGCCATAGCTCGTCCTGCTAAGCTTGCTGCAGTGAAAGCACTGTCTGGCTGCCTGAGCTACACAGGCCCCTTCCCCCTCCCCTTCACAACTGGACACACACACACACACACACAATTATCGTTGTAGGTGTTTGAGCCTGAATTTAGTGAGGCAGCAACCTGTGAAGGAAAGTTTGGTTTTCCCAGTTACTTTACCCCAAATTCTGTTTCAGTTCAATATCTGCAAGAGTATAGTAATTTTCTATAACCTGCAACAGGAAAGCAAAGACTAATTCTTTTTTGAAGTAAGGATTTTACAGTTGTTACATGATTTTATCCCTAAATGTAGCCATGTCTAGGAAATAAACAGCATAGGAGAGTCACAATTAAAACATTCATCACCTTCAAAAGTCGAACTATGTTAGGATTCAGTCTGGGAGACTCAGCAAGGTGCAGAGATCCTTTGGTCCTTATACTGATGAGACACCTTGAGGAATAAAAACATTAGATGAGTCTAGAGCCTGAGATATCTTGAATGAGGCAGATGTTGGAGGACAGACTCAGAGTCAAGTGATAAAAATAATCTCAGCTGAGATGGTAGAAAGTACAGAGGGAAGGTGTCATTTCTAATTTCAGAGGGAAGGTGTCACAAGTGGACTTGTATGCGAGTGGGTGTGGCATTGACTTGAGTCCTTGCTATCCGTGTGGGGGATTGGGATTGAGTTCCGGACTCCTGGCTTCAGTGTGGCCCAACCTGGGCTGTTGTGGGCATTTGGAGAGTGAACCAGTGGATGGGAGACTTCGCCCTGTTCTGCTGCCTCTCAAATAAAAATAAAACATACTTGTATTGTTGAAGAATATTACTTTTGGAGAATGTTTTCATCCTTGGCTAAACTTCTAGGAGTGTGGTATTCAGAACACTCTATTTGTGATAGATAACAAATGTAGTGAAGGTAGATTATGGATGTGGGATATTTATGTGCCAAAGGATAGGCAGAAAAAAAAAACAATAAGGAGGTTTGAAGAAGCTGTGAATAAGTGGGGCACAGTATTGCAGAATTCGTTAGACTCACATGATAGTGATTTGTTGATGAAATGACCTAAAGCTTTTTACAACCCTCTTTTATTTTTTTTAAAAAATATTTTATTTATTTGAAAGGCAGAGTGATAGAGAGAGGGGAGGAGAGGGGAGAGGAAAAGAGAGGGGAAGGGAGGGGAGGGGGAGAGGGGAGAGGTGGGGAGGGGAAGAGAGGAGAGTAGAGTCTATCTTCCATTTGTGGGTTCACTCCCCAAATGGCTGTAATGGCAGGGCTGGGCCAGGCTGACGCCATGAGCCTGAAACTCCATCCAGGCCTCCCACATAGGCAGTAGGGTCTCAAGTACTGGGCTGTCTTCTGATGATTTCCCAGATGTGTTAGTAGGGAGCTGGCCAGGCCTGGAACTGGTACTCATATGGCATGCCAGTATTGCAGGTGGTGGCTTAACCTGCTGCACCATGACACCGGCCCAGGTTCCAAAGCCTGGAGGAGAGGCTGCTGGTTCAGGCTGGTGGATGTGACCAAGGAAGATTGGAGGCAGGGAGACAAGGGCCTTGTCAACTCAAGGCTGGTGATACTGCTTTTTCTGCATGGTAGAGCTCTGTAGTTCTCAATCCTGGCTATGCATTACAGTCTCCTCTAGTACTTTTGAAAATAGAATCGTTCTGAAAAACTCTTGGGTAGCATATGTTAAAGCTGAACATAGCACACACTGCAGTTTCACTCCTAGGTGTAGAGCAGTGTTTCTCAGCAATTTTACTTTGTTATCTGACATTCCCCTCTCCCCTCCACCCCAATATCTGGAGCTTTTTTAGACATAATTTTCTTTATCATGGCCACCCCTCCATGAAATTTTAATATTATAAATATACTGTATATCTGGTTATGCTATTTATCTATTGTGGCCTTTTGTACTCTGAATTTGGGAGGGCCACAAATCTTTGTAATAGCTACTATTTTTTTGCTTCCCCAAGAACGAATTTTCATCCCCTTGAGGGAGCTATTGCTCTCCTTGATACTCTGTGATTTAAAGATGAGAAATAAGGGCCTCTGCCCTTCAAAAGACGTATATAAGAAATGTTCTTAGTAGCTTTGTTCATATTTGCCTCAAACTAGAAACTACCCAAATGTGCACTAACTAGGGAATGGTTAAACCGATTGTAGTATACCCATATAGTTAAAATAAAAGAAATAAAATAATAAAGAACAAGCCATAGATTCATACAATTGTACATTTTTTTTATGAATGTTTCTGTGAATGTGAAGGCCCAATTCCCTCCTCCCCCATCTGCCTACAACTGGACGGCTGGATCCGAATCTCTGGGAACAGGGCTTGGGCAATGGTAAGCTTCTACAGCTCTCCCGATGATTTTAATGTTCATATTAAATGTGAGAGATGCTGGTGTGGTAGAAGGGGTATGGCCTTTAGAATCAGAGTGTGGATGCAAGTCATGACTCTGCCACCCTCTACTTGTTGTGTCTTTGAGACTGTCGAGAGAATCTAGTAGCATGTTACAGCAGAGGCCCCACAATATAGGAAGTATTCCATAAATGCTGGTTTCCAAATTCTTTCCTCCTTTCACCATTGTGGATAATGGGAAGAGTTTAATAACTGTTGCAACTACCATGGCCTCCAGGATTCTTGCCCTTAGAATTGTTTCTATATACACGTAATTGCCTGAATTATTTACTTTGGGTGTTGTGTTATAACCCTCCTCTAGCAGGTACCCCATGTGGAGTATCTTCATTAGTGATTCACTTTGTAAGCCTGTGGTATTTCTACCTCTTCACACTCCTACTCACTCTTTATATCATTGCTATCCTATTTCCTAATCTCTTTGTCACCATCAAAGCAGGAGAGGACCATATCAAACATTTAAATACATCATTTCAGGGACTTGGCCAATTACTTGGTATGATTGGTTTATGCTGTGCGTATCTCTTGAATTATTTCATTATATCCCATAAAATGTGTAGACATTTCATGTTAATTCCAAAATTTAAAGCATACATTAAAGAGATAAAAATCTTAATCTACAATGATACGTTAGTCATAGTGTAGAAGCTAAAAAAGTTGATCACAAAAAAGATGAAGTTAGAGATCCCTAGAAGGCACAGAAGAAGGTAAGATAGAGGTTAGATAACAGGTATCAAAATAGTATTAGATAGAATTAGTGGTAATGTTCTGTAGCACACTGGGGTAACTATAGACTACAATAGTTATTACGTATTTAACAATAACTACAAGAGTGGATATTTGGTGCAGCAGTTAGGATTCCACTTTTGGGAAGCCTGCACCCCATAGCAGAGTGCCTGGGTTCAAGTTCTGTCTCAATTCCTGATTTGTTTCCTGCTTAGTGTGCACCCTGGGAGGCGGTGGATGATGGCTTAAGTACTTGGATTACTGTCACTTACATGGAAAACCCAGATTGAGTTCCTGCTTCACGGTTTCTGCCTTGCCAACCTCAGCTGTTGAGGGCATTTGTGAAGTGAACCAGCAGAATGGATATCTCTCCCTCTGCCCTCCCATCTTTCTTTCAAATAAATAAATAAAAATTAAACACAAAATAACTAGAGGAGAAAGTTTGAAGGTTCCCAACACATATGATTGATAATATTTAAAAAGATGAAAATGCTAGTTATCCTGATTTGATCATTACACATTGTATATGTGTATCAAATTATAATATCATACCCCATATGTAAGTCGAAATATTTCATGCACAGAAAGAAAATAATTAGTGATGTAGATCACAAGTACATGTCCATAGTTGCTTTTCTTCTCTTGCTCCTTGCCATTGTTTGAACATGACTTGGCTGCCAATTTTAATCTCCAAAGTCACAGTTAATAATACTAAGAGGGTGGAAACTTAATTCAATTATGATGTTTAGGAGGTAGGCTTACTGGGAGGTCCTTATGCTATTGGGGGTGTGCTCTTGGAAGGTAAGTCTTATGAGGGAGGTGGTTGTAAAAACTTAAGTCAAATCTAGCCATCAGTCTCTGCCTCTTGGCTTGCCATGCTATTGTTCCTCTGCACATGCTCCATCAATGCCACTCTCCGGCTACATCAGACAGCCAGACCAGTGGGACCTGCCCAGTCTTGGAACCTCCAAAGCCGTGAGCCAAAATAAATCTTTTCTATTTGTAAAGTTAATTTTCTCAGATATCTCATTGTAGTGATGAAAAGCTAACGAATGCACTCCCTTAAATTAGATCAGCTGTGGCTTCTGGAAGTCCATTTCTATCCCTTCTCGTTTTCTAGAAGTTCTTATAGCTTTCTCTGCCCTACACAGAGCCACATAGCAATCTCTTCCCTGTAGACTCTTTCCATAGGCTCTCAGCACATAATTTTGTTTCTCAGGACATTTGCCATTGTTTTAGCTTGCATTGAATCATTTTTTGTCTTTTAAATATTATTTTCACTCTATTTGAAAGAGAGAGAGAGAGAGAGAGAGAGAGAGAGAGAGAGAGAGAGAGAAATATATTTCATTTGCTGGTTCATTCCTCAAATGCTCACAATACCTTGGGCCGAGTCAGGAGCCTAGAATTCACTCAATCCAGGTCCCCCATGTGTGTGACAGGGACCCAAGTACTTGAGCTGTCATGTGCTGCCTCCCAGGGTGTTAACAACAAGCTGGAAATGGAAGTGGAGCTGGGACTTGAACAAGGAGCTCTGATACGGGATGTGGGCATCCCAGGTGGCATCAGAACTACTGCACTAAATGCCTGCTTCTAATCATTTTTTAAAATATCACTTTCATTATTTGATAGATTGGAATGTATTTCAGTATTGTTTCTCAGAATGGAGTTTCCTTTTTTTTCTTTCCTTCCTCTCTCCTTCATTCACTCTCTCCCTTCCTTCTTCCCATTTTGCTTAATTTTTAACGTTATATGAATTGAATATTAATTTCATACTTTTTGTATCTGGCTTCCTTTAGTTATGTTTATCAGTTTCATTCATTTTTAATGTGTAGTTGGATTTCATTGTTATATGATTTTCATTGTTTGACTATATCATAATTGATTTATCCATTGTATTGTTGAATGATATATGGGTTATTTCCTGTTTTGGGGATTTGTATGAAAGTTCAGGTTGCACATTGGGAAAAAAATGGTGATTTTTCTGAGTGAGTCTTTTTTTTTTGATGTGTGTGTATATGTGTATGTGGTGGTTGTGGCATGTAAAAGAAATGAGTGTATGAAGGCCATAGTGGTAAGGAAGAAGAAGAAAGATGTCTAAGACTGAGCTATTTCTTTTTTGACTGTAGGGGCATTGGTGTCCTGTGGTACCCAAGATTCAATAATTAAGAGAGCTGCAAGATTCAGGGGAAACTAACTTTACTGAAATGAAATTGCCTGTGTAATATTTTGTCACCACTTCTCATGTGTCACAAGAAAAGGAACAGGGGAGACTGAAACTGGGAAGTAATCTAAACCCAGGCTTTGCTCCAAGTGTCTGAATTCCTTTCCCTGTTCTGCAGAGTCTTCTGGCTTCTGTGTCCATGTGTGCGGAGGGGTGGGGAGTCTGCTTCTGGACATGAGGCCTCAGTGTTCCTTCCCAAGGCCTCTCTTTTGTCTGGGCTTCTATTCAAGGTTCTTCTTCTTTTTTAATAAAAGATTTATTTATTTGAAAGGCATTGTTACAGAGAGGCAGAGGCAAAGAGAAAGTCTTCCATCCTCTGGTTCACTCCCCAAATGTCTGCAACAGACAGAGCTGTGCAGATCTGAAACTGGGAACCAGGAGCTGTTTCTGGGTCTGTCACACGGATGCAGGGGCCCAAGCATCCATGCAGGGGCCATCTTCCACTGACTTCCTAGGCCATAGCAGAGAGCTGGATTGGAAGTGGAGCAGCTGGGTCTTGAACTGGTTCCCACTTGAGATGCTGGCTCTGCAGGCGGTGGCTTTACCTGTTCAGCTACAGCTCCTGCCCCTCAAGTTTCTTTTCAGGTCCTTATTTCACATTAAAGGAGGGCAAATACAGAAAATCTGTTCCAAATTAGTATGTGTGTGTGCACATGTGAATGACTAAGGCTGTGTTTGAAATGTTTGGATAAAATCCGAGATAGTGAGTAGATGTGTCTGTTAGATTAAGTAGTCTCAGTCATATTTTTTTCACAACAAGATCCAGAAGCTAAAATAGGAAAGGTAACAGTATTTGAATTGAAAAATTTATAAAATCATTGCTTTGGAAATGATATTAATAATAAAAATATTAATAGCTGTGATTTACTGTAAGTTCTTAAAGAGATAAAACCAAGAAAGCATAATAGATAAAAGAAAAAACAACATGGATAAGCAAATAATGGAACAGGAAATCCAAATGGTCCATAAATCAATGCAAATATGCTAAACTACTCTAGTTATCCAGGAAATACAACATAATGAATAATACTTCTGAGCTTACAGTTTGGAAAATATTAAAATTGAGTTAACGTTCACTGCTGGAAGAGATCAACAGAAATGGTTTTCATACACTGCTGGTACAAGCACTATTTTTAAAAACTTTTAGTAAAACAATTTTATAAAAATATAGTTTGGCTCATTAAACTTAATTCTGATAATACATTAAACAGATAGAAAACTTTCAGTATAGTAGTAGAGAAGAAGATCATGCCAGTTATTTCTTTGTAATGACAGCATATTGGAAAAATGTTTAATTCCCCTCCACAAGAGAATTATTGAATATACATATGGCACATTCATATATATAAAATATAAAGCAGCCAGAAAAAGGATTCATCTAGTTCTATAGCAGTTGACTTAGCCACATTTCTGACACAAGTGGCACACTCTTAACCCTGAAACTATAACTTTTTTGTCTTTTTTTAAAACTATAACTACTTTAATTGATGAAAACAATTGAAGCACCAGACTTAAAGAGACCTAGATTCAAAAATCTGACTTTTGAAGATAGAACCCTAATATTATTATTATTATTTTAAAGATTTTAAAGATTTATTTATTTGAAAGGCAGAGAGAGAGAGAGAGAGAGAGAGATCATAGTTCACTCCTGAGATGGCTTAAATGGCCAGTGCTGGGCCATGCCCAAACCAGGAGGCAAGAGCTTCATGCAGGTTGCCCACATAGGTAGCAGGGGCCCAAACACTTGGGTCACCCTTTGCTGCTTTTCCTAGGCCATTAACAGGGAACTGGATTAGGAGTGGATCAGCTAGGACACAAACTGGCTCCTATATGGGATGCCAGCGCTGCAGGCAGTGGCTTAACCTGCTACACCACAAAGCTGGCTACATATTATTTTAACTTCCTATTCTCTTAGTAAGACTAAATATTTGGTAACAACTTTGATATAGTAATAGAGATATATTTCCTTGATATTGGGATAATCTTTTTGTAAAGGCAAATACTTACTGAAAAATATTCAAGATAAAATATTCATCACCATCAGATTGTATTTCTTTCTAGTCCCAGATATAGAATAATCTAATCTAGGACTTGAAATTGTCCTAAAGATAACCTAGTCCAATTTCCCTATATAGTATTTGAAATTTCACAATATTCTTTTAAGCAGTATTGAATTTCTTTTTTAAAAAAGTTTTTATTTATTTATATGAGAGTTAGAGTTAGAGAGAGGGAGAGACAGAAAGAGGTCTTCCATCACCTGGTTCATTCCCAAAATGGCCGCAATGGCCAGGTCTGAGCCAGGCTGAAGCTAGGAGTGAGGAGTTTCTTCTGGGTTTCCCACATGGGTGCACGGGCCCAAGCACTTGGACCATCCTCCACTGCTTTCCAAGGTACATTAGCAGGGAGATGGATCAGAAATGCAGCAGCCGGGACTCCAACTGGTGCCCAAATTGGATGCCAGTGTTGCAAGTGGTGGCTTAACCCGCTATGCTACAATGCCAGCCTAATATCGAATTTCTTTTGACATACCTTCAGTGATAGGCAGTTTGTTGCCTCTCAAGGGTACCCCATACCACTTTTCTTTATCTGGCTCTGATTGCTGTTAAGTAACTTGATAGTTTTTTTAGGAGGTTTCCAGCACTAGAATTCTATGTTTATGAGGGTTTTTGTGATATTTGGCAGAGGGCAGTGCTACCTAAAACATGATCTGTGTACCTTCTGCATTCGAATCACCTGCGAATGCTTTGACAGATGCAGATTTCTCTCTCTCTCTCTCTCTCTTCCTAGAAACCTTTTACTTAAGGTATACAAATTTCATGCATTTCATATTTACAAATTTAGGAACATAGTGATTCTTCTCACTGTACCCTCCCTCCTGCCCACCCTCCTACCCTTCTTCCTCCTCCCTCTCCTATTTCCATTCTTATTTTTTACTAAGATCTAATTTCAATGAACTTTATATACATAAGATTAACTCTACACTAAAGAGTTCGAATTGTATATATATATATATATATAATATATATATATATAAACAACTGTTCCTCAACAATTGAGACAAGGGCTGTTCAAAGAAGAGATGCAGATTTCTAAGCCTCCCCTCACATCTGCAAGGTATTAATCATATTTCTATAGGATATAGAGGTGGTGGCATCATCTGTCCCTTAGATTGGCCTTCATGTTCAACTGTTCATTTTGACCTGAATGTGCATGGGAGTGAGATAGCAGAGAGAGTAGGATTTGCCCAAGACTCGGAGTCCCTATGATAACCTTGCCCTTTCCTTTTTCTGGGAGCATTATGTCCTTGTCTGTACATTTGGTGGTCAAGTTCAGGGTCCAGCCCCATTGTCCTTTGCTCTGGCATCACTCTTCTTGGAGTGTTTCTGGCTTCCTTCCTGGGATAGTTAGGAAGGCAGAGGGTTCTCTCAATGTCTCTCTGGAAGTGGCTATTTTAATAACTGGGGAGAAATATCTCTTTTGACCAATGCTTTATGTGAGTTTTTGAGGTTATGTTTTTAACCCCACAAAAAGTGAACCCAGGGGTAAATTATATGCCATTCACTTTGGGTCCATTCAAACATATCCAGCTCTAGATTGATTCAGCCTGAGGTGACTGAATCCTGGGAGCCAATGTTTATAAAGTTACTAAGTTGCTCATTGTTTATTTTCAAATAATTTAAATTTCCTTACCCAGTCAAGCATCTTATTATCATGATAAAATGATGAAGTTTATATTTCATTTTCCTCAGAATTACCAAAAGAAATATAGAACTTAAGAAATATTTGTCACATTCACCTGTAGTTGGTCATCCACACTCAGGAAATAGCCTGTCATGGCTCACTCCAAATACGCCAGGTGAAGGCAATGATGAATAATCTGTCCATGGCAGCAGGTAGAGTGGAAGCCATAGCTGTTTGGATGTCCTTCTGTTCATCATAATTTGCCAGTCAGACAGGCAGCAAGGTGTTGCTGAAGTCTTGGCCAAGCCCCACTAGTTGACAAGGAACAGTGCAGAATAATCCCTGGCCTATGCCTTCTCTCTGTCAACACAGTCCAGCCAGTGTACTGAGACAGTTCTAGGAACTGGAGCTTGAAAAGCACTTACCTCTGTGGGGTAACCTCGGGGGCCAGGATGACTTGGGAGGCTTGTTCAGTTTTTATGCCTGAAGAGGAGACACGATTTTTATTAGATGAGAAAATGCAAAATGGAGGATTTGCAGAACTCGTTTTTCTACTCCTATTTCAATTTATTACATCAATCAAGTTGTTAAAATTTTAGATTTTTAAAGACTCATGGGGGTGTACAATCTGAGTAGAATTTAAAAGTTTTGGAAGAAAAGAGATATGAAAAAGCAAAAAGATTTGATGATCATTAGAGTAATTATTTTGATTGACTTTAAAAGTCAGAGTATTAATATGAAGATACATCAACAGCCAAGTTTTGCTAAGATGCATCTGTTCAATTCACAAGGGAATTAAATCATACCGAATAAAATAACTCATCAAGCCAGTGTGGTCTATTCAAAGCTTGTGGAGGGTAGTTGGGTAGGTGAATGTCCTGGCTTTAAAATGTACCAGCAAAAGCATTTGTGTGATTTGTGGAAATAGAAGACATCACTATCATGGCAGCAGAATGCTTAACTTTGTTTTGTTTTTGTTTTTGTGTTTGTTTTACAGAGAGCAATCCCTTCTGAAAAGAATTTGTGTTACCAACATATAAATAAGTTTACGGAGGCAGACCACACACAAGGTAATGCAGAAATGATAAGACACAGCATTTTGAAGGATTGAGTCACTAGACTGGATTGTTGTCAGTGTGTGATCTGTAGCTTGTGTGTACTCTGGGCCCCTGATGCTCACCTGTATGGCAAGGGCTATCTCAGAGGAATGGTCCAGGTCCCCCTTATTGGAGGCTGTACTGCTGCTTAATAGTGGCAAACTTCCCTCCCTAGACATATACCATGTTTCCTCTCTGGGGAAGGGGGGTGGCTGTAGCATATTTGGGCAGGACACATCAGCCTAGGGACAGGCAGGAAGGGAGCAGGTTATACCTCCTGACCCATCCGTTGAAGAGGAAAGGAGAGGTCTGAATCAGGCTATTCATTGGTAAGAAGGTGTTGATTCTGGAAGAGGGGTTTGGTGGGAGTGTGTGGCAAAGGGGGCAGAAGCACAACTATTAAAATGTGTTCTAGGTACAACAGGAAGCTTTGAGTGAGGTTTGAAACAATTTTGATTTTTTTTTTTTGTAAAGCCTGTCATTTAACAATTATTTTGCTCTTTTGGGCAACTTTTCTCACCTTACTGGGATGAGCCCAGTTAGCTCATCCTAGTAAAGTAACAGTTGTAAACAGCAGCAAGTATGAACAAGATGAAACAAAGTAGGAGGAGGGGTGGAAGAAGACACAGACCTGGAGGCATTGGTACTCAGGCCTGGTTTGCATAGATATTCTTTATAAGACAGTGGAGGTTTGGTAAATGAAAGAAATCCTTGATGACATGATGCAGCTTGGTTTCTTTTTTTTTTAATTAATTTATTTGACAGGTAGAGTTACAGACAGTGAGAGAGAGAGAGAGAGAGAGACAGAGAGAAAGGTCTTCCTTCCGTTGGTTTACTCCCCAAATGGCTGCAACTGCTGGAGCTGTGCCGATCCGAAGCCAGGAGCCAGGTGCCTCCTACTGGTCTCCTGTGCCTTCCCAGGCCACAGCAGAGAGCTGGATCAGAAGAGGAGCAACCGGGACTAGAACTGGCGCCCATATTGGATGCTGGCGCTGCAGCTGGAGGATTAACCTAGTGTGCCACGGCTCCGGCCCCTGCAGCTTAGTTTCTATAACAGGACCTATCGGAAGTCAGGCAGCACTTCAGTTACGCAAAGTACAGTCCAGCTAATGGTAAAGTAATACAAAAGTGACCAGAAGTATGGATTCTTGTAAATCCTCAATTACCTTGCATAGGTACATAAAAAAAATGCTCTTACAGAAAATGTAAGTTTGAAGTTGATGTGAAAAGGAAATCGCAACTTGGAGTTTTAGTCTTTTCTATTCCTTAAGTATTCTATACCTTAAGTCTTTCCATTCATTTGTTCCTTCATTGTTTTATCAGGTATTAATTAAGTACCTACTATGCATTAATTAGGATACTGGGTATTAGAAATACAGAAATGAATATCAACAAGGGACAAGTGTTGTGGCACAGATTAAACTGCTACTCAGGATGCCTGCATCCCACATCAGAGGACTGGTTCAAGTTCCAGCTCCTCTGCCTCCAATCCAACTTCCTGCTAATGTGCCTGCGAAGGCAGTGGATGATGGTCCAGGTGTTTGGGTTTCTGCCACTCACGTGGGAGAACCAGATGGTGTTTCTGGCTCCTAGATTTGGCCTAGCCCATTTCTAGCTGTTCTCAGTGTTTGGGGGGGTGAATCAGCAGATGGAAGAGCTCTCATTTTTATTCTCAATCTGCCAGTCTGCCTTTTAAATAAAAATAAATCTTAAAAAATCAACCAGTGAAGCATTGCCTTTGGGACTTTACCATCTGATAGAAGAATCATACCAAGTAAGTTGATATTTCTAAATCAGTGTGATGGGTGCAGTGATAAAGACATACATAGAATACTGAGGGTGCAGAATAGGAGAGTCAGGGAAAACTTCCTAGAGTTAAGTCTTGAAGGAAAGGTTAAAAGCCAAGCAGATGATGAAAAAAAAAAAAAGATTAGGAATGTGGACTAATTCCACACAGAGGAAACAGCATGGATGAAAATATGGAATGCAATGGTGCAACACATTCAGGAAAGGGCAAACAGTTCAGTATGGCTAATGCACAGAGGGCATGGGAGGAAGAATAGGAAATGAGACCAGCAAGATTGGTCAGGACATGTGCATCATGTTTCTTTTTCACTTCTGTTCTGAAATCTATGAGGAGCCATTGAAGGCAAGTGACCCAATCGGATTTGCATGTTAGAAATTTCCAGTGGGAGTTCTGTGGGAAAATGAATTGCCCAGAGCCAAATTATGATAAGATATCACTGAGAGACTTTGTTTCTTTTATTGACAAGGTAATGGCTTTGCTGTTTCTCCTTTGCATTGCTTTCTTTTAAGATCTGGAGTTACAGGACCTGGGTGAAAAAGGGGGGAACGGAACTCAGAATGACTCCTTAATCTTGAGTGTCTGTGTAGATTTTGATGTCATTAATGGAGAGGGAAATAATAAGTTGAGGGTGAGGGGATTCAGTTTGATATATGTGAAAGAGACTATCCTTTCTCCAGGGATTTTTAGCTAATTTGCCAAAGATTAGTTGGTTGTAGATGCATGGACTGATTTCTGGAGTTTATATTCTGATACGTTGGTCTACAGGTCTATTTTTGTGCCAGTACCAGGCTGTCTTGATTATAACTGCCCTGTAGCATGTCATGAAATTCACAGTGCCCTTAGATTATCCAAATAGAGATATCCAGTAGACACTTGGATATGAGTTTTTGAGCTTGAGAGAGAGGCCTGGGTTGTAGACCATAGTTTATAAATAATAGCTGAAGTTTTATATAAGTGCATTGGTCACAAGGCAGAGTGATTAATATAAGCAGTATACAGCAGAGATTGGAGTTCTGTGTAATAACAACATTTAGTTGGTGAGCAAAAGCATTGCTTCAAAAGTGGCTTAAAAGTCAACAACCATAAAGATAGGAGCATGGGTGCCTATCTACAGAAGAGAGTGTGGAGACAGGAGGAATATTCAACACTGGGCAAAAGCTTCAGCCATCAAACAAGGTAAGGGTAAAGAGTGCTTACTGAATTTGGAAATATGGAGTTTATTGGTGACCTTATAAAATGTTTCAATGAAGGGGTAATGATCTGTTACAACTCAGAATATGGAGGAGTAACTGCAAGACCAGAAAGTAAATACATGGAGTGTATGTAGACTGCTCTTCAAGAAATTTGATGGTAAGAGTGGCAATAAGTAGCATTATAGCCAGAAGGGTACTTGAGGTTGAGGGAAGATTTTTTTTTAGATGGAATAGACTTAAACATGTTGATATTTTGAGAAGGAAGAATATAAATACACAGAGAGAAATATTGGAGTCATGAGAGGGAGGTAAAGGTGATGGAATAAAGCTCGGGCTCAAAGCGTAAGAAGAAAGGCTGATAGCAAGGGAATGGACACTAAGGTGGGAAGAATTCATCTTGAATGGAGGAGACTTTAGATTAGAATGCATGGTAATTCAAATACATTTATAGGAGGTAGAGGAACAATCTGAGGAACCTCACACCTGACAGCCTTGATTTTCTCAAAGACCAGAAAGCAAAATTACCTCTGAAAAGGAAACAAGAGATCGACTGTATAGTTTGAGATGAGTGGCAATTCTTTGAAATAGCCATTAGAGAAATAGGAGAGGGTGATATTAGGGACTTAAGGCTCAGCAAAACTGGAGTTGATGAATTTGTAGTGTGTGTCATCCTGTCCAGCAGTCTCTTCACCCTGGAGAAGCCCAGTGATTGGATTGGTCTAGGGGTGAGATTTGGTAAGCAGGTGTGAGAGAAGGACAAAAGAACATATGGAATGAAAATCACTTCCAGAGAGGCAACAATATAATGGGCCATGAAAACAAAATAGGCCCAGAAAGGAGCTAACACATTTGAAAAATAGCCAAAGGATGAAGGAACTAAACACCTTGTTGAGAAGTAATGAGTAGATTTGTGGGAAAGAAGGCCTAAGGCGATTGTACTAATCTGACTCCACAACACCACCACCACCAAACATAAAACTAGAATAGTGGAGGGGCCGGTGCTGTGGCGTAGCCGGTAAAGCTGCCGCCTCCAGTGCCGGCATCCGAAATGGTCACCAGTTCGAGTCCCAGCTGCTCCTCTTCCAATGCAGCTCTCTGCTATGGCCTGGGAAAGCAATGGAAGATGGCCCAAGTCCTTGGGCCCCTGCACCCACGTGGGAGACCTGAAAGGAGCTCATGGCTTTGGATCGGTGCAGCTCTGGCCGTTGCTGCCAGCTGGATGGAAGACCTCTCTCTCTCTCTCTCTCTCTCTCTCTCTCTGCCTCTCCTTTCTCTGTGTGACTCTGACTTTCAAGTAAATAGGTAAATCCTTAAAGAACACTAGAATAATGGAATTTAAAATTAAATTTTGAAGGTAGAATGTTTCTGTTGTTTAAGAGTGGGTGGCCAAAATGGAGGATGTTGAAATTAATCAAGTTCAGCAACTGGGAGGTCAAAGAGTTAAATGACAGAATTGTGGAAAAGGAAGCTGAACCTCAGTCTTCAGTAACGTGTAGGGGCTTGATTACACAAGAGCTGCGCGGAGGAATGGAGCAGGGATTCACAAAGGCCAACATTGCAGAGGCTTTCAAGTGAGGGAAAGAAGCCGAATTTAAGATGGGACGCCCCAGCCGGCACGCAGCCCCCCGGTGACAGTTGCCATTTGGAATATAGGTCTATAATTGCTAGAAATTTCTTTTTAACATTAAATACGTGTACATTTTTAGGTGTACAGCGCAATATTTTATCACATGTACACAGCATGAACTGGTCAAGGCAGGTAATTAGCATTTCTATTTCCTTAGCTTTGTGTTTGGAGCATTGTTAGCTCTCATACTTGTTTGTAAAGCATGTATTGCATTATTTTGAACTATAGTTGCCCCACTGTGATGTGGAACACTGGAACTTATTAATTCTTTCTATCTGTATTTTCGTACCCATTGTCCAACCTTCCTCTATCCCCCCACACCCACAAATTTCCATTTTGAAGACAAATAGTGAATCCTGTTTAAAAATTGGAAATCTCCCATTTTCAGATACTGGCAATTTAAAAAAAAATACTGTAGGGCCAAAGAAAGCATATCTGCAATGTGAACCCCACCTATGAGCTGCCAATTTACAACCTCAAGGATAGACAGTAGGATGCCCAGATGTCCTGAGATCGAAAGCCAGACAGACTTGTAAATGATGGTATCTTCGCTCCTTTTTCCCTAGGGCAGACATCAGTGATCTGATCAGGTATGCGAGGCTTCAGGAATCAACTACCAATGAGCTATATTTGACACACAAGATGAAACCTAATTTGCCATAACCTTTCATTTTCAAGACAGTTTCTGAGTCTTTGAACTTTCTTTGGTCTTCGTAAAAAGACCAGGCATGCTGTAATGTTCTAATTAAGTTTTGCCCTCGTAGGATTTTCAGGTGGGCTCTCTTATTGAATGTGTGCTTTGTGTGTTTTGAGAAACCTCTTCACACCGGTAACTGTGTTTTCAAAATTTCCAGTAATGTGCTCAGAGGTCCTGAGTGGGAACTAGTGTAACGTTGAAGGTGAACAAACGAAACCTTTCATCTGTTCCCAGGTATGTCTGGCCTCTGGCAGCTTTGCCATTAATAGTTGAGGGCCTGTTTGCTGCCTGGAACACTGGAGGACTGTTAAATAGCTCTCTGCCTTTTCAGAAGAGTGGGAGATGATTGGGAGGCTTCTAGACTGGGGCAGGAATTGAAAATGTCATGCATGTTTAGCTCTATGGTTTATTAACTCGTTTACTGAAGTGTCTGCTTGATTTCTGGTACATCTTTTTAAGCTTGGGCATTCTTGCTTTTGAGAATTTTTTCTTTGGGGTATTTAAATACCCAATAGCTTATTCATATTCAAATATCTCCTCTAGCACATTTTTAATTTCCTTTGTAAGCAAAACATACTCTCTCTCTCTCTTTTTTTCTTTGCTGGAACCCTTTGGAGCTCTTCACCCCCACACCCTGCACTTAGCCAGCTGTTTCCATTGCCTGTGCTGTAAGCCCCTAGGCCAGATTCACG
This sequence comes from Lepus europaeus, assembly GCF_033115175.1. NCBI lineage: Eukaryota > Metazoa > Chordata > Mammalia > Lagomorpha > Leporidae > Lepus > Lepus europaeus. The sequence continues at coordinate 57,282,374 of NC_084850.1, forward strand.
TGGCAGGAGGGGAAGGAGAACAGCTGAAGCTGGAACAGTGAGCTGCCTTAGCTGCCAAAGTCCACTTGATTCTGACGCAATGCAATTGCATTCTCCATTTCTAATTTGTTCCTGTTCTGCTTTCGGTTTTCAGCCTCTACCCTTACCCCCTTATCCTCCATTCTCTGCCCACTCCCCACAGGTTCCTGAAGTAGACTTCAGAGAAGCTTGACCTTGCAGGGCTTCCAATTTGCCTGGTTTGCCATGACTCACTGTTTCTCCTGATCACGCTCACTCTTGCTCCTGAGTCCGCTGGCTCTGCTCAGGACTGCTCTCCACCCATTACTGTCTCTTGATCCTGTTGTCTGTTTCTGGCTGCTTGCCTGACATATCCTGCCTGGTGTGTCAGGGATCGGCTGATTTTTTCCTGTGGCATCTGAAAGAATAGAAGCTGAAAAACTGATGACTTCTCTGTTTAATTGTGTTTTTCCCCAGTTTCCCTTGTTAGCTATGACGTGGTCAGGAAATCTCACACTAAACTTTCCCATCAACCTATACTTTAGTTAAATTGGCAGAGTCAGGGTTAAGATTGGTGAGTGTTATAATACAGCAACATTTGCCTAGACATCGTGGACAATCTTTTATTTATTTTTTAAAGATTTATTTATTTATTATTTGAAAGGCAGATTTACAGGGAGGCAGAGGTGTGGGGGGGTGTCTTCCATCTGCTGGTTCGCTCCCTAAATGGACACAACGGATCCTGTGCTGATCCGAAGCCAGGAGCCAAGAGCTTCTTCCGGGTCTCCCACGTGGGTGCAGGGGCCCAAGGACTAGGCTCATCTTCTGCTGCTTTCCTAGGCCATAGCAGAGAGCTGGATTGGAAGTGGAGCAGTTAGAACTTGAACCAGCACCCATATGGGATGCCAGCACTGCAGGCAGCAGCTTTACCTGCTATGCCACAGCTCTGGTCCCTGTGGATGATCTTGTTTATAATGATTCCTAGGTGAGGAATTATCCTCTGGGCTTGGGGAAGATGTATGTGTGCACATGTGTTGTTGTAGTGATATCTTGCATTCTGGCCTTCTGATTATCAGGCCTTTATAAACTATGGGAATGTGAAGACAGACTTTTAATTATCACTGGTGGTGGCTGGCTTGCCTCAAATTTTTTTTTTTTTGTTAATGTAGTAATGAATTACAATTCAGAGACACGAAAATAGGGACAATAAAGCAAAGTTTATTAAAGTACATTTCAAGGGAGGAATGGGCCAGTCAAGAGAGCGTGTAGCCCCCTTTCTTCCTGGTTTGGGGCTTTTATCTCTAAAGTATGAGGGATGTTGACTGGTGATGGGGCAGTGATGCTCATGATTGGCATTTGCGATTGACATCTGGGAATTGTGAACATTTGGGCTTTCTGTACTTGTGGTTACAAGCTAGATTTTTCTGGTTTGACAAAGCTTCAATTTTATTCAGATACTTTAACCACAAGTTAAACAACAAAGTGGGTGGTCTTGGTTGGGTCTCAGGGAGAGTAGAGACCTTGGTTTCACCCTGGAGGAGGGTCTTTTGGCCCCTCCCTAGTCTCTCATGTCTAATTATCTGCCTGACAGAATGATGATGGCTCTTTAGCAAATTGATTAAGTATGCTTCTTAATTTTAATCTGTCACATTTTTGTTTTCTGAAATGACATATACTGCTATTATTTGCTTATAAATGAACATATTCCTATTCTAATTAGATCATCTTGATTAGTTTGATTTTTGTCTTCATTGAGGTTGAATTAATTTTCATTTGATCTGAATTTTTGGATATGTCAACACCATGCTGAATATTACAGAGATCTTGAAATTTTAAAATAATTTATTATTTATGTTTTATTGTAGAATTGGGAAATTATTATAGATATGCATGGATTGCAGTTTTTATATCAAGTAAACTTATCTTTTATTTTCCATGAACTTTTCATGAACCTTTGTATAGCAGTAATAAAGATGGTAAAAATATAAAGAGGTGGGTAGTTGGCCTAGTGGTTAAGATGTCAGTTAAGACTCCTGTGTCCCATATGAGAATGCCTAGATTTGATATCCAGCTCTGGCTCCTGACTCCAGCCCAGCTTCTTGCCCGTGCAGATCCTGGGAGGCAGCAGTGATGACTCCAGTGTTTGGGTTTTTGCCACCCACGTGGGAGACCTAGATGGAGTTTCAGATTGCTGGTTTTGTCCTGGCCCTGTTCAAGCATTTGAGGAGTGAACCAGTGGATGGGAGCTTTCTTTCTCTTTCCGCTTTTCAAATCTAATATGATTGAGCTTTTGCTATGGGCTAGACACTGAATTAAAGGCTTTACTTGCATTTTCTAATCCTCTCAACTATCATTTAATAAGGACTGTATTGGCCGGCGCCGTGGCTTAACAGGCTAATCCTCCACCTTGCGGTGCCGGCACACGGGGTTCTAGTCCCGGTTGGGGCACTGGATTCTGTCCCGGTTGCCCCTCTTCCAGGCCAGCTCTCTGCTATGGCCCAGGAGTGCAGTGGAGGATGGCCCAATTGCTTGGACCCTGCACCCGCATGGGAGACCAGGAGAAGCACCTGGCTCCTGGCTTTGGATCAGCGAGATGCGCCGACCGCAGCGGCCATTGGAGGGTGAACCAACGGCAAAAAGGAAGACCTTTCTCTCTCTCACTATCCACTCTGCCTGTCAAAAAAAGAAAAAAAAAAAAAGAAAAAAAAGACTGTATTGCTACCTATTTTATAGCCAGGAAAATTGGAGCAAAGTGAGTTTGGTAATTTGCTCAAGGTCTCAAAACCTAGTTAGTACCAGAACTGGAATTTGAGCCCAGGTGTGTAGGTAACTTAAAGTCTGAGCCTCTGAATTCATTGTATATCATTTCTCATAAATAAGTTTATATATTTTTCCATCTACATTTCTTCCATATTTGAGTATTTCTTTTACCTTCTCACATGGTCATATTTAAATTTACCCTCTCATTTTAATAAATCAATATACTCATAGAAATATCTTATGCACTACAAGGAGTTGCATTAACTGTTTAAGAAATCAAGATTTGAAGTCAGAATGCCTTGGATAATATTGCACTTCTGCCACTTATTATTTGTATGACTTTGAGAAAGTTATTTCTCCAAGCCTCCATTCCCTTAATTGTCTAGCATTTAGTTCATTTGGGGATTATGAGGATGAAAAGAGATAATACATAGTGCCTGCATGAAGCCAATATTGTGGCACAGTGGGTTGAGCCACTGGCTGTGACACTAGTATCATATAGGAGCACCAATTTGGGTCCTGGTTGCTCTACTTGTGATTCAGCTTCCTGTTTATGCACCTGGGAAAACAGCAAAAGATGGCCCAAATACTTGGATCCCTTCCACCCATGAAAACCATATGGATTCCAGGCTTCTGGCTTTGGCCTGGCCCAGCCCCAGCCGTTGTGGCCATTTGGGGGAATGAACAGTGAGTAGAAGATTTCTCTCTCTGCGTGTCTCTCCGTCTCTGTAACTCTGCCTTTTAAATAAATAAAAAAACTTTAAAAAATAGTGCCTGTATATAGTAAGTGTTCAAAAATTACTTAAGTTACAACTTACAGATAATGTAAATATTCTACAGTATAGTCAAATTATTGTCCTTTTGGTTCCATTCATCTGTTCATCTATCCATCTATTCATGTATTCATTCACTCAATGATTCATTTTACAAGTCCATGTTGAGTATCTGAGGAAGATGTTCACATCTTTAGTGTGAAATTGTAAAATTTGTTTCTTCTAGTTGAACTCTTGCTTAGAACAGAAGGTTGTAAGAGTCTTGATTGATTCATAGAAGATTAATTCTTTGCACAGGTCAAATGGCAAATAGGACAAATTACCAAAGTATACATGGAAAACCATTTTCTATTTACCACCTTTCAAGATACTGATACGGTTTATAGATACTTCAGAGATAATAATTTTATGAAGTTCACTAAAAATGCTGTATAGGAGATAAGCTATCACCTAAAGTGGTATCATTTTCAAATGGTAGCTTTACTATGATCCAGGTAATACTGGAAAGAGATGACTTTTTCATGGGATGTTAGATGTGTTAAATGAATAGTTGGCATCTATGCACTAGTGAAGGGCCCTGGACATGAAATTAGGCCTATGAAGTAGGCCTAGTTGGCAAACACGTGGCATTGGACTGATTTTATGATCACACATGTGATTTCTGACCTTTCCACATAACAGCTGTATCACCAAGACCCTGGGAACTCTGGCCTAGTGAAGACAAAATGTTGGAGTCTTCCAGGAGATACTGTTTGTGCTAATTGGAGATTTACAGACATGTAAACATTGGACATACTTATTGGGTACTATGTGATGTTTAGATACATGTATACATTTTATAATGTAAAATCAGGGTAAATATATCTCTTCATATATTTAACATATACTTGTGGTGAAAACATTCAAAATCCTATCCTCTAGTTTTTTAATATAGCAAAATATACAATACATTAACATTGTGATTTCTTTTTTCTTAAAAGATATATTTATTTGAAAGGCAGAGTTACAGAGAGAAACAGAGAGAAAGATCTTCAGTCTACTGGTTCACTCCCCAAATGGCCCCAATGCCAGGAGATTGATCTGGTCTTCCACATGGGTGGCAGAAACCCTATCACTTGGATCATCTTCCACTACTTTTCCAGGTGCATTAGCAGGGAGCTGGATTGGAAGTGGAGCATCTAAAATATGAACTAGTGCTCCTTTGGGATGCTGGCATTGCAGACCGTGCCTTAATGCACTGTGCCACAATGCTGACCCCAACACTGAGATTTCAGATAAGAATTAGAGGGTATGAGTTTTTCAGGAAGAAATTGTGAGCCTGAGGGCCTGGTGTTGTGGTGCTGCAGGTTAAGCTGTTGCTTGTGATGATAGAATCCCATATTGGAGTGCTGGTTCAAGTCTCAGCTGCTCTGCTTCCAATCCAGTACCCTGATAATGTGCCTGGGAAAGCAGCAGAAGATAACCTAAGTACCTGGGCCCCTGCCACTCACATGGGAGGCCTGAAGGGAATTCTGGGTTCCTGGCTTCAGCCTGAACCAGTTCTGGCCATTGAGGTCATTTGGGGAGTGAACCAGCAGATGGAAGACTGTGTGTGTGTGTGTGTGTGTGTGAGAGAGAGAGAGAGAGAGAGAGAGAGAGAGAGAGAGACTGACTCTGCCAATCAAATAACAAATCTTTTTTAAAAAAATAAATTGACAGCCCAATAAAAGGAAATAAAAGCAATTTGTAGTGAATGGCTTCAGCTTAAGTTCTACCAAGTAGATTTCTGTTGAGATGTTCTTATGGGACAGATTTCTACTGACACTATTGTCAGTGTCTAACACTCCCAGCTGGATCAATTTAGGTGTTCTGGATTAGAGTGTCTTTCCCAAAGTTTGCAGATACATCCCTATAGCTATTATTATGTCACTTTGAAGAAACTGTATTAGCATGTTGTGTTAGTCTGTTTGAGCTGCTATAAAAGAGTACCATGAACTGGCACAGCTGTTCAGGAGCTAGTGTGCACTAATTCCTCGAAGAGTTGTATTATGAGAGTTAACAGTAAAACTTGTTCTCAAAGATTTATTTCATTTTAGTGTACGAAGTGGAGGATATTCCTATGTCTCATAAGTTTTAGTTATGCCTAAGTGTCCAACTCCATTGCTTGTTTTCTTAGGTGCTTCCTTAATTAATGATAAAACTCATTCTCAAGGACTTACTTTCTTTTAATGTATTATGTGGAGGATATTCTTATGTCTCATAAGTTATACCTAGGTGCTTGCAAAAGATATATCATCTTGGGTGCTTCTTTAAAGTTAATTAAGTTTCTAAAAAAAGTGAAATTAACTTTGAGATGCAATGTCTTTGGACAGCCCTTGTCTCAACTGTTGAGGAACCGTTTTTTAAATTTTTTTTGTGTGTAAATTGTTGAACTCTTAGTGTAGAGTTGATCTTCTGTGTATAAAGTTAATTGAAAATGGATCTTAGTGGAGAATTGGACTGGGAATGGGAGAGTTAGGAGGAGAAGGGGTGAGAGTGTGTGTGTGAGGGTGGGTATGATGGGAAGAATCAGTATATTCCTAAAGTTGTACTTATGATATGCATGAAGTTTGTATTCCTTAAATAAAAGGTTTTTTTGGGGAAAAAAATAAAATAATATTATGAACTGAAAGGCTTATAAATGACAGAAATTTATTTCTCATAGTTCTGGAGGCTGGCAAGCTCAAGATTAAAGCACCACACACTCCATGTTTGGTAAGAGCCCACTTCCTGGTTTATAGATAATACCTTCTAACTCTGTCTTTGAATGACAGAAGGGGCAAGGGAGCTCTCTGGTGTCTCTTTTATAAGGGCACTAATCCTGTTGGTGAGGGCTTGCGCTCATCACCTCAACACCTCCTAAAGGCCCCATCTCTTAATGTCATCACATTGGGCGTTAGGATTTCAACATGTGGATTTGTGGAGGGGAACACAAATGTTCAATGTACAGCAGATAAATAACAGAACTACGTGTTGCTAGACACTGCTTCGCATTTACAGAATGCTACACTTGTGAGGGATCACCCAATATTTCCTATTGCATCTTCTGCTCTCTGTCTGTAGTGCTTTACTCTCACTCTTTTCTTGGCCAGCTCCAACTCATCTTTCAAATCTCAGCTCAAACAATGCTTCTTTAGAGAAATCATCACTGATCACCCAATCAGAATTATGTCTTTCATCACTGTTCCTTATATTACGTTTCCTTTTGTTTATTGAACATATCACATTTTATAGTTATACCTTTGTTTAATTAGGTGACACATTTATTAAATTTTAAGTTATAAGGAGGTAGCTTTTCTTCATCAATGTTCTGTTAATGAGTATATATCCAGTGCCTTACACAGTCCTTGATATATAGGTCTTCAGCTGATACTTGTTTATTACAGATTGAGATACCTGCCCTTAGTATGAAAGAGAATTTGACAAGTATATATAAATCAAGACCATAAGACATTGTTGATGCTATGAGAGAAGTCTGTATGATACCAAGGGCAAAAAGTGGCTCATTCTACTTTGAAGGCAGAAATGGTCTACCTGGGTGAAGTAATTCTTGAGCTGATTCTAGAAAAAATCGTGTTAATTCCTAAGTAGATGACATAAAACTAATGCACCTTGATAAGTAATTTGTTTGGCTATTCAATGTCTATCTTCATCAGCTGGAACAACACACTAAACAAAGTGCCAGGAAAAGAGTAATCATTTGCTCACTTTTTTTTATACATACATAGATTTTAATGATCAAATTAGGATAATTAGCATCCATTGCTTCATATATTCAATATTTCTTTGTAGTGTGAACATTCAAAAGTCTTTTTTCTAGCTATTTAGAAAAATATAGTATGTTATTGTTAACTATTTTTACCATATTGTGCAATAGAACACCAGAGGGATTATTTTTACAATAAGAAAAAATACTTTCTAATTGAATGAGAACAAACCTTTCTGAGGTTTAATATATATATTTGAGAAACTTAAGTAACTTTGAAGAACCCAAGGATGATATGTCTTTTGTAAGCTCTTAGATGTAACTATAGCTTATGAGACATAAGAATATCCTCCACTTAATACGCTAAAACAAGGTAAATCTTTGATAACAGGTTTTACTATTAACTTTCATAATCTAATGCTTTGAGGACAGAGGTCCTGTATGGGAAGTTAGTGAACAGTGACTCCCGTTGCTAAATTAACAATTAACACTCTTATGTATTATGTCAGTGATCATCCAAGGCTCTTGATGTGAACTGCCTAGGCTATGGAAGCCTTTTGAATCCATGAACTCCTTCCATATTTAGGCAGGGCAATAGGCAAAGTGGAAGTTCTCTCCTTCCTTCAGAGAAAAGCAACTCCTTCTTTGATGACCACTTCTTTCCTCTGGGTTCTCACCCACAGAGGTCCTTCAGGTAGGTCACTTTTTGCCACAGTGTCTTTGCTCTCATGGGCTTTTCAGCTAGACCAGAATGTACTAAGGGCTGATACTGAGGTCAGAGTGCTACTTAAAGTGATTGTCATTCTATGAGTCTGCTGTATGGACTATTTCCCATGTTGGTTATTCATTTCTTATACACACTTGGCACATGCTATGTGGTATACAAGTGTTTACTGAATGAGTGGATCAGTGTCTTCTAAGCCTCCAAAGCAGGAAAGTGATGATTTTCTTTACTTGCCTATCTGCCTGTCCTCACCCCTTCTTCATTGCTTGTTAAAGTTACACTTGATAGAAGGTGGAGAAGGCAAAGTAGGTATTAAATCCCTGTGTGGCTGTGAATTTGGGAACAGCACCACCTCTAGCTTTGCTCTATCCTTCAACTAACAGTCATACGTCTGGCAGCTTCAGCTTAATGATGTCAAACTGCAAAATTACCACTTGGGGAGGTTGTTTCTGGCCTCCATTTCTGGAAATTCTGATTTGGGAGGTCTGAAGCCACACTTTGGGACTGGTATTTTCAGAGCTTCCCAAAGCATTCTGGTATAGGTGGTCCATGGTCTATGCTCTAGGCTAGATTCAATTACTGTTGTGTGACCGCTGCTGCTATCACTACTAATATTCAACAATTAGCTGATACTTACTGAGAAGTTACTTTAAGAGCTGGGTACAATGCTGAAGTGTTTTTGAGCATCACCTGATTATCTTCATTAACGAAGAGAAATTTGACACTTAGAGGAAGTAAATTACTTGCCAAAAATCTCATAGTGAATAAGTGGAGTTTGGTCTTTATCATCAGTTACTTCTTTTTTTTTTTGAAAGTTTTTATTTATTGAATACAAATTTCATATGTACAGCTTTTAGGAATATAGTGTTTCTTCCCCTCCCCCCATTCCCGCCCTCCCACCCCACTCCCATCTCATGAGCTACCAAGTCTATGGAAGCCTTTTGAGTCCACAAATTCCATTGCTATTTTGACAGGGCCATATGCAAAGTGGAAGTTCTCTCCTCCCTTCAGAGAAAAGTATATCCTTCTTTGATAACCCCTTCTTTCCACTGGTGTCTCACTCACAGAGATCTTTCATGCAGACAGTTTTTGCCACAGTGTCTTGGCAGAGTTTCAAACACAGTTCGCCTGGCTCTCCCACCTGCTGCTAATGGAGGACTCATAGCCTCACATCTCACCTGGTCTGCCCAGGGAGGGGAGGAGGGCGTGGCATCAGTTGCCCTACTCGGCTGTGTCTCTGTGACTCTTTGTTCCCTCTGTGTGATCCTGCTCAGTCTCTGCTGGTCTCCCAGGCTTCTCCACTTGAAATTCTCGTGATTCTGTCACCAGCACATATCCCCTTTCTTTATTAACTATCTATCCACCATCCCTCCTCTGTGACTCAGAACTTCTTGTTGCTATACTGCCATCTTGGCTCCCATCAGTTACTTCTATGTTGAAGCTCACTATCCCCAAATGCATACAATGTTATATTACACTTGAATGAGTTATTCTTACAAATTTACTACAGCTTGTCCATGCAATTCTTTTTAAAAAAATATTTATTGCACAGTGAACAAATTTCATGTATTTCATATATACAGATTTAGGAGCACAGTGATACTTCCTACCCTACCCTCCAGCCTGCCCATGCTCCCACCCTCCCTCCTTCCCTCCTTCCTTGTTCTTTCTTTTATTTTTTTAAACTTTTATTTAGTAAATATAAATTTCCAAAGTACAGTTTATGGATTACAATGGCTTTTTCCCACCCCCATAACTTCCCTCCCACTTGCACCCCTCCCATCTCCCGCTCCCTCTCCCATTCCATTCACATCAAGATTCATTTTCAATTATCTTTATATACAGAAGATTGATTTAGTATATATTAAGTAAAGATTTCATCAGTTTGCACCCACACAGAACATAAAGTGTAAAATACGGTTTCAGTACTAGTTATAGCATTAATTCACATTGGACAACATATTAAGGACAGAGATCCCACATGAGGAGTAAGTACACAGTGGCTCCTGTTGTTGACTTAACAAATTGACACTCTTGTTTATGGCGTCAGTAATCTCCCTAGGCTCTAGTCATGAGTTGCCAAGGCTATGGAAACCTTTTGAGTTTGTTGACTTCGATCTTATTTAGACAAGGTCATAGTCAAAGGGGGTCGGGGTAGGGGGCATCAGGCAGAGGGGAATTCCTGGAACTGGTCTTTCAGGTGTTCAGAGCAACTGGTCTTTCGTGTAGCTGTAAGGGGTGGGGTATGAAGGCAATAGGGTGTGAGACCCAATTGAGTTTCAAGGGCAAGGAATACATTCCAAAGTCTATCTATTTTGAGCAATAAGGGAGAATTGGCTGAGGCTTATGTCATTGTTCCATCTTTAGGTGTGTGTTGCATGTGGCCAGGGTGCTCTGTTCAGTATTCCAGGGTGGGGAAAGTATACAAGGTGAGACCTTCATTTGGCTTGGTATCTCTTCTCTGGTTAAGTGGCTATGGAGGAGTGGTTACCTCTGTTGGGTGACCAGCCCTTCTCCTCACAGCTGCGGGAGGCCCTGGTGTGCTTCATACTCATCTGCACTGCTTAATGAACTGATCATTTGATCTGCGGAGTCTTTTTTTGTGAGCACAGTTCCTTCTGTTATGAACTGTTCTGTGTAACTGAGGAGCTTGGAGAGTGCGGAAAACACGCTGTAGTTGCCCGGGGTCTAGCCACACTCTGTCTCCTCTTATGCAGTCACTGTTTTCTCAGAATTAGCTCCCAGGGCTCTCCAGGGTTGTGGATAGTCAGTGGGGCCACTGCACCCTTCTGTGTACCGGTGGATGGTTGGATTTTTCTTCTCTGGTTAGGTCTGTGGATCGTGGGCCTGCAGAACAACCACCCACTTCAACCTGGCTCACTTCTTGATGGTGCTGGGCAGGTAGAAGAGTCCCATAGACCGTGCTCCCCCTCCCCTCCCGTTGCCGGACAACTGGCATGGTACAGCTGCGTGGAGGGGTAGGAATTCCTCTGAATTGTTGTGGCTCTTGCTGTTTGGCTGGGAGACAACCACTGTTATTGCCTGGTGCTTGCACAGGAAGTGGGGGTGGCAGCTACCTGCAGGTCTCCGCTGTAGCAGGGAGGGGGGAATGGGAGAGACACGCACCTATTTTCCTCCCTCCTCTGCTGTCTTAGGGGGCTGACATGGAACTTTAAAAGCAGTTCACCAAGCTCTGCCTCCAGCTGTGTCAGCAATGCCATGGTCCCATAGACTTCCCCTTTCACCTGGTTATCTGGGGCTGGCATCTTCCTTCCTGAGTTCAAGATTTTTTTTTTTTTTTTTTTTTTTTTAGTATTTGCTCTTTCAGCAGGGATCTGGATCTTTTCTATTGCTTTTGCTGGGTCTCTTGCTGGGGCTCTCCCAAGGCTCTATCCTAGGAGTGTACTTTCTCCTCTTTTTAAATGTTAATTTTGCCCCTGGAGTCCTGTTGCTGTCCTGTTGCTATTCCACCATCTTGGAACCCCTGTGAATGTTGATAGCAATTTTTTCCCCCTGTAATGGTCCCAAACTGGAAGCACATCAAATTTCCTTCAACAGATATATGGACAAACAAAATATGACATATCCATTCAGTGTAATCCTCCCTCAGCAATAAGAAGGAATGAACTACTGATGCATGCAATGACATCATGTATTAAAAGCATCATGTTAAATGAAGAAAGCCAACCTCAAGAAAGTACATATGGTGTGATTTTATTTATATGAAGTTCTAGAATAAAAAACTGTATTTGCAGAAATAAGAATAGTGTCTGCCTGTGTGAATGAGATTGCAAAAGGATAAGAGCATGAGAGAATGTTCCTCAGTGGTAGAAATATTTTATATCTGGATTGAGTTGGTGATTTTTTCATACATACACACGTCAAACTCATAAGTGCACTGAAAATCTGCATTTAATTTTCTGTAAAGGATATCTTAATAGAGCTGGTTAAGTATTCTCATGATGCATGAAAATGCATCAGGATGATGCATGCAATAGGAGCACATGAGGCCATGGAGGTACAAGGTAAAGGTCCATAACTCAAGCTTAGATGGAGAGAGAGATACTGAAGTATTGAGATTTCTGGGAAAATGATTCCTTTATTTACATTTAATAAAACAGGAATTATTCAGTTGAAAGTTTGTGGAAATGGCATTGTGGTAGAGAAAATTGTTTAAAGTTGGAGGAGTGAGAGGAAAAAAATCACATTTGGGGAGCTTTAAGTAGCTCGAATTGATAGGGGCAAAAGATGCCAGTGCAGTAGAGGCCAGGGTGAGACTGAAGAGAAAGACAGGACTGCATGGTTTTATCAAGATTGAAATTTTATGTCATGCAAAATATGAAGTCATTGAAGGACTGGGGCTTGATCTCTTTGGGAAGAATAGACAAGAGTGTGAGGAACAAGGCCTAATTTATATTCTTAATAATATAATACAGCATATAACATCTTTGTAGGGCTGACATTAAAGTCTGTTATTCAAAGATGAAAGAATTGTCCTTTTTTTGTTGTAAAAAAATCTATCAATCCAAATCTTAGCATTTGATGAGACAAGGTAAAATTAACAGTTGAAGTAGAAAGATATGATAAAAGGAATAGATAATCTTCAATAGGACTTTCAGTGATTGAAATGCAGAATCTAAGAATGTAGATTAAAGTTGTAATTATTACATGCACATTGATTTAAAGTAACATCTGCATTTACACAAAACAACATCTGGGTTACCCCTAAAATGTGTTTGTAATTCTTTTGGATGGAAATATGGAGCCCTCTGACAGCAGTCTCCAGTTGGCTTGAGAGAAAATAAATGACCGTGGGAGGAACATTCCCAGGATGACCCTCTCTTCTCTAGAAAGGGGACTAAGGACTACAGAAAAAGATCTTCTGGCTTGCCAAAGTAAAATTCCAGGCAAAGGTTTGCTTACATGATGGGACAATTCAACCTTGTCAGTGCCTGATTTTTATTTGTTTGACCTTCAGTAAAAAAAATGAAGCTTAAAAATACAAATAATTTCAAGCCTCAAAAAAGAGTTGACAATTAATTTTTTTTTCTTTTGGATAGGCTTTTGGATAAAAAAGATTGGGTAACCATAAAAACAACACATAACATCTTTCTGATTTTAAATATGTTGTACCATTTCAGTAGATTTATGGATTCAACTGCTTATTCTTTACAGATGTGAAATTTTATTATACATTGCTAAGTAGTTTTGTTGTCCTTTTTCCAGTGGCCTATTTTTAGTCTAAATACTACCTCTGTAGTTTCTGACAAGGTTAACCACTTTTGAAATTCCTTTTCTTTTTCCTTGTGATGCTATTTTGTCTTATTTATCTTCCTGTGTTTCAGGGTCTCCTCCTCAGCTTCTTTTCAAGTATTCTAAGAGTCTACAGTTCCAGCAGGTGTTAACTGAGGCCTGTTACATTCTATTATTGCCGTTAAGTCTATCATCTTTTGTAGTTAGCTGATCCTGCCTGCCACCTAACTATGAAGAAACCCCAGAAATTCACCAACATTCCTTCTTAAAAGTATCCTAAGATGACAAGCTACCAGCCTCATCAGGTGTGTGACATCCATCAATCCTGTCAAAATCTGGAACTTCAACTTTAAGCTCCACCATAAGTTTCATCTTTATCACCATCCATCATTGCTCTAAATGCAAATATCCAGATGTTTTCTTACTGTGCTTTCCTTTTTACCCTGTCTTCCAGTTTCTTGTGCTGGCCTCAATTCTGTTTTCTTTTTTAGTTACTTGTGGGAATAAGCATGGGATAAATCTTACTTTTCAATCTATTTTATTTTTTTAAAACTATTTGAGATGAAGAAGGAGATAGACAGTGAAGAGCTTCCATCTACTGTTTGACTGCCAAATGCCTGCAGTAGACAGGGCTGGGCCAGGGCAAAGCTGGGAGCCTGGAACTCAATCTCGGTCTTTCACCTGAATTGAAGGGAAGCAAGCACTTGATCCATCACTGCTTCCTCCCAAGGTGCACATTAGCAGAGAGCTGAAATTGGGAGGAGAGCAGGCACTGAAACATAGGCACCTTGTATGGAATGTGGGCATCCTGAGTGACATCTTAGCCATTAGGCCAAACGCTGGTCCCTAGTCTTTTCCAGCTTTACTCTGTGAAATCCTTATTTGTGGATAAATGAGTCCTATCCATGTTAAACTTGCTTAGGGAATACTGTTTCCAGCTCTTTGCCTTACATCCTCTGAAGGAATAGACTAGAATTTCCAACTATAGTTGTCTCTTAAGGAGTAGCACATGCAAGGGCTGGCACTGTGGCATAGTGGGTTAAGCCACTTCCTGCAATGCCAGCATCCCATATGGGTGCCAGTTTGAGTCCTGGCTACTCCACTTCCAATGCTAGAGTCCCTGCATCCACGTGGGAGGCCCAGAAGGAGCTTCTCGCTCCTGAATTCGGCCTGGTCCAGCCTTGACCCTTGCAACCATTTGACGAGTGAACCAGTGAATGGAAGATTATCTCTCTGTCTCTCTCCCTCTTTCTGTGTGACTCTGCCTTTCAAATAAAATAATCTTAAAGAGTAGCACATGGAGATGGGGTAAGAGAATTGAATCCAATTTGACAAATGTTAGCATCCAAATCTGTCATTTACAATTAATATGTTGAAACTTAATTGCCAGTGTCATAGTATTGAGGTGAGGACTAGAGGACATGATGAAGTCATCTTGTCAGAACCTTCATGGACGTGATTAGGGCCCTTATAAAATGGCTGTGGGAGTAGATTTATCTCTGTCTCTTTGCCGCACGTAGACACAATGCTTGCCCCTCCACAGGAAGAAGCAACAAAGAACCATTCTGGAAGCAGAGACCTGGCCCTCGCCAGACATCAAACATGCCAGTTCCATCTTAACATTCATTTCCCAGCATGTAGAACTGTAAGAAATAAATTTCTCATCTTTATGAATTACCCAGTCTCAGATATCTTCTTATAACAGCATTAACAGACAACAGTATTATGGGCTACTGGTTTTGTGCCAGGCAGTTTTGGAAGTAAGATTGAATTTGTCTGTCATTCCCAATCCAAAATGGTTTCAGTTAGAAAACGTTCTACATTTATACATAGTTAGCTACCTAACTTTATTAAATGTGACCCTTTTTTTTTGCAATGATGGTTTTGTTCTCTACATGTTGCTCACAACATAATTTTTCACTTAGCATGAGAAGAGTTTTCTAATGTCATTAAGTATTTTATAAACAAAGGCTGTAAAAGATTCCTTATTATATATCAAGAGGATAAAGCATAATTAATTAATGCTGTATTGTTAGAGTTTAAATCTCCCTGTTCTATACTATGCTATAGCTATCAATCTTGTATACAACTCATTTGTGGCCATCTTTCATTAGAGAAATAGACCCTAAATTCTGATTGATACACACCTTTATGTGTTGAATTGTTAGGTCAAAGGGTATATATGTACAGTTGCAAGTCTTTTTGTTGTTACAGTAACAATAAATCAAGGTGAACTTGATTTTAAAAAATTTGTATTGGATATCCCAAGATGACAGTATAGCAACAGGATGATCCCAGTCACCCAGGGCAAAATAGCTGAAAAGGAGAGAAGATATATTCCAGAGATAGAGCCATGGTAAGTTTACAATGGGAAGCCCAGGAGACCAGCAGAGACTGTGCAGGTCCATGCTGAAAGAGCAAGGAAGAACGGGAAGCAGCAGAGGCGCAGTGGAGCCATGGACCCGGGAGGCTGGAGCCAGCCCCCAGTGGACCAGGTGAGACCGAAAATTGCGGGTCCATGGAGCTGCAAATAGCAGGAGGGAGAGCTTGGCAAACTGCTTTTGAAGTTCCATGTGGGGGACGGGGGAGAGAAGGTATAGAGGAACAAACAGAGAGGTTGGGCTCCCCGCTGCCCATCTCCCTCCCTCTCCTCTCCCCACCCAGACCTGCAGCCTGCTGGGAGAAGACATCTTGTTTATTCACATCTTCAACTGTAAGCAGGGGACTGCCACCCGTGTACACACCCATCAGTTGTGGGGGCCACCTCACCACACCCCTACGCAGGAATGAGGACCACAACATTTCAGAAGAATTTCATACCCACCATGCAAGCTGTACAACAAGAAGTCCTGAATATCGAACACTCAAGCCCATTCCATCTACCATTGAGAAGCAAGCTGGACCCCATTAGGCAGGGCTCTGTGCTTCCACTTGCAACACACAGACACATATTAGCTCATAACAGGGAAACCTCAACACAAGAAAATCTCCACAGATTACAGGTGCAGTTTTTTATTAAAGATTTATTTATTTTATTTGAAAGGCAGAGTCACAGAGAGGCAGACGGAGAGAAAGAGAGAAAGAGAGAAAGAGGGAGAGGGAGAGGTAGAGGGAGAGGAGAGAAAGAGGGGTCTTTCATCTATTGGTTCACTCCTCAGATGGCCACAATGGCTGGAGCTGTGCCAATCCAAAGCCAAGAGCCAAGAGCTTTTTCTGGGTCTCCCATGCAGGTGCAGGGGCCCAAGGAGTTGGTTATCTTCCACTGCTTTCTTAGGCCATAACAGAGAGCTGGATCAGAAGTGGAGCAGCCGGGACTCAAACTGGCTTCCATATTGGATGCTGGCACTGTAGGCTGCAGCTTTACCCACAGCCACAGCACCGGCCCCTAGAGATGCAGTTTGTTAAGCAAGGCTATGGCTGAGAAAGAACTTTTTTTTATTTTTATTTTTTTAACTTTTATTTAATAAATATAAATTTCCAAAGTACAACTTTTAGATTATAGTGGCTCCCCACCCCATAACCTCCCTCCCACCCGCAACCATCCCATCTCCCACTCCCTCTCCCATCCCATTCACAGCAAGATTCATTTTCAATTCTCTTTATATACAGAAGATCAATTTGGTATATACTAAGTAAAGATTTCAACAGTGTGCACCCACGCAGAAACACAGAGTATAAAGTACTGTTTGAGTACTAGTTATACCATTAATTCACATAGTACAACACATTAAGGACAGAAATTCTACATGGGGAGTAAGTGCACAGTGACTCCCTGTTGTTGATTTAACAATTGACACTCTTGTTTATGGCATCAGTAATCACCTGAGGCTCTTGTCATGAGCTGCCAAGGCTATGAAAGCCTCTTGAGTTTGCCAACTCCAATCTTATTTAGACAAGGCCATAGTCAAAGTGGAAGTTCTCTCTTCCCTTCAGATAAAGTTACCTCCTTCTTTGATGGCCCATTCTGAGAAAGAGCTTCTAAGATCAATCTTATTCACAAAAAAAAAAAAAAAATCAAAGAACTTGGAATAAATTTAACCAAGGATGTCAAAGATCTCTACAATGAGATTTACAAAACATTAAAGAAAGAAATAGAAGACAGACAAAAATGGAAAAAAACTTCCATGTTTATGGATTGGAAGAATCAGTATCATCAAAATGTCCATTCTTCTGAAAGCAGTTTACAGATTAAGTGCAAAACTAATAAAAAAAAACAGACATTCTTCTCTGATCTCGAAAAAATGATGCTGAATTTCATATGGAAACACAGAAGACCTCAGATAACTAAAGCAACCTTATACAACACAAACAATGCTGGAGGCATCACAATACCAGATTTCAAGACATACTACAAGGCAGTTATAATCAAAACAGCTTGGTACTGGTACTAAAACAGATGGATAGACCATTGGAACAGAAGAGGGTCGCCAGAAATCAGTCCAAGCATCTACAACCAACTTATATTCTTTTTTTAAAGATCTATTTATTTATTTGAAGGTCAAAGTTACACAGAGAGGGAGAGGGAGAGGGGGAGGGGAGGAGGGGGGAGGGGAGGGGGGAGGGGGAGGGAGAGATCTTCCATCTGCTGGTTCACTCCCCAATTGGCCACAAGGGCTGGAGCTGGGCCAATCCAAAGCCAGGAGTTAGGAGCTTCTTCCACGTCTCCCACGTGGGTTCAGGGGCCCAAGGACTTGGGCCATCTTCCACTGGTTTCTTAGACCATAGCAGAGAGCTGGATTGGAAGTGGAGCAGCCAGGACTTGAACTGGCGCCCATATGGGATACCAGCACTGCATGCAGAGCCTTTACCCACTACGCTACAGCACCGACCCCCAACTTATATTCCACCAAGGAGGTAAAACCAATCCCTGGCACAAGGACAGTCTCTTCAACAAATGGTGCTGGGAAACTGGATCATGATATGCAGAAATATGAAGCAAGACCCCTACCTTACACCTTACACAAAAATCCACTCAACATGGATTAAAGACCTATGAGTTGATACCATATAATTATTAGAGAGCATTGGGGAAACCCTGCAAGACATGGGCACAGGCAGAGGTGCTGGAGAAGACTCCAGAGGCACAGGCAATAATAGCGAAAATTAATAAATGGGATTACATCAAATTGAGAAGCTTCTGTACTGCCCAAATAGTCGGGAAAGTGAAGAAGCAACTGACAGAATGGGAGAAATCATTTGCAAACTATGCAACTGATAAAGGCTCAATAACCAGAATATATAAAGAGATAAAAAAATTCACTACAAGAAAACAAAGAACTCAGATAAGAAATGGGCAATGGACTTAAACAGACATTTTTCGAAAGAGGAAATCGAAATGGCCAACAGACTCTTGAAAAAATACTCAGGATCACTAGCCGTCCAGGAAATGCAGATCAAAACCACAATGATGTGAAGAAAAAACTTTTTATCAATATAAAGAGAACCAAATATTAAGTATTTTATAGGTACGATTCTAAGGGGATTACCGTATTTCCCTCCCTGCCTCTCTCCCTCCCTTCCTTAATTTTTTGTTTTTTAAATTTTTACAAAAACACAATTTCAATCTACTCTACAATCCCAGGCTTAAGGTACCACTACCCATAATATTCAACAAGTAGAAAGTAGAAAGACCACAATTCCATAGGCATATAAAGGAGATTTTTAGAATTAACATGTCTGGTTCTCATTGGAAAGTTAATCTATGTGATTGTTGATGGTTTGAAAACACAGAAGAAACAAAGAAAAATAAATGTAACATATAATTGTAAAAATAATGAACTTTAACACTATTTCTTAAGTAAAATTATAGTATTTCTTAACCCATTTTTTCACTGTATACATTATGAATGCTTTAACATGTCATTATACAATCTTCAGAAACATTATTTTGTAGTAACTGTAAATGGTTCTATCATATGGATTTACTGTAATTTATTTAATCAATCTACCATTTTAGAAATTTGGTATTTTCCTGACGGAGTTTGTGGTCGCTAAAGGCTTCCATTGCCTTGGCAGCTCATGGCAAGAGCCTTGGGTGATCACTAACATCATAAATAAGAGTGTTAATTGTTAAATTAACAACAGAAGTCACTGTGTACTTACTCCCCATGTAAGATCTCGGTCCTTAATGAGTTGTACTATGAGAATTAACTGCAAAACTTGTTTTAAGGCAGTACTTTATACATTATGGGTGTGTGTGGGTGCAAACTGTTGAAATCTTAGTATAGAGTTGGTCTTCTGTATATAAAATTAAATTAAAAATGAATTTTAATGAATAATGGATGGGAGAGGGAGTAGGAGGTGGGATGGGAGTGGGGGTGGGAGGGTGGGTGTGGCGGGAAGAACCACTATATTCCTAAAGTTGTATCCATGAAATTTAAATTCATTAAATAAAAGCTTTAAAACATGCCCACTTTAAAAAAAAGAAATTTGGTATTTTCTAAATTAGACTCTTATAAATAATGTTGCAGTAAATATCTAGGTCCATAAATCTTTGTGCACACTTACACTTTCTTATTTGGGCTAATTGATGGGTCATTTGTTTGATATTTTTGGTCATATAATTAGAGAAAGATTGCATCAAATTTCACTTCCCTCAGCAAGTTATTGAAGTGCCTGTGTATTCCTTGCAATTGCAAACATTGGATATTATGCTTTAAAAACGGTTACTTTTATAAGTAAATTTATTATTAATTTTAATTTGATGGTAAAGACAATTATAAAAATATTTATTGACCAATGTATTATAGTTGTAACATTAAAATTGGTTTTTAATTAAATAAATAATACAAAATTTAAATATTAAGGTTAACGGGTTTCTAAGTCCTTTTGTCATTTCCTTCATGTCTGATGCCATCCTTCTTTCCTACAGGTGACTGTGTTTATCAGTTTGATGCATATCTTTCCAGATATTTCTGTCTTTCCATGGAAGATTTTCAGTGTTATATGCTTATATGTACACATGTAACTGGTATCATTATGTATATGTAACTGGCCAAATTAGTTGTTTTCTCTCAATTATATCTGGTATATATTTCTGCTTTTTTAAAGTTAAGAAATATGTTTTCCAGCTTCATTGTGATATAACTGACAAATATAAAAATTATATATATATATTTAAGCTATACAGCATGATGATTTGATATACTGTATACATTGTGAAAAGATTAGCACATACGTTCATCACTTGGCATAGTTACCTGTTTTGTTGTGATAAGAACACATCAAATTTGCTCTTCAAAAATTCTGAATGTACAATACAGTTTTTTTTTTGGACAGGCAGAGTTAGACAGTGAGAGAGAGAGAGAGAGAGAGAGAGGTCTTCTTTCTGTTGGTTCACCCCCCCAAATGGCCGCTACAGCTGGCGTGCGGCACCGATCCAAAGCCAGGAGCCAGGTGCTTCTCCTGGTCTCCCATGCGGGTGCAGGGCCCAAGCACTTGGGCCATCCTCCTCTGCCTTCCCGGGCCACAGCAGAGAGCTGGCCTGGAAGAGGGGCAACTGGGACAGAATCCGGCGCCCCAACCGGGACTAGAACTCGGGGTGCCGGCGCTGCAGGTGGAGGATTAGCCCAATGAGCCTCGGCGCAGGCCACAATACAGTATTATTAACCATATTCCCTATGCTATACTTTAGATCACCAGAATTTACTGATCTGACTGAAAAATTTGTATTTTTTGCCCCAAATCTCCCATTTCTGGCATTCCTCAATCCCAGCTCTGAGAACTACCAGGCTCTCTCTGCTTCTTTGTGTCCTAAATTTTTAGCTTTCTTGTATAAAGTGAAAACATGTAGAACTTGTCTTTGTGTATCTAACTGATTTCATTTAGCATAATGTCCTCTCTAGGTCTATTTATAATGCAAATGGCAAGATTTCTGTTTTATTTATTTATTATTTATAGTTTTTAAAATTTTTACTAATATAAAGAGAACAGATTTCATGTATTTCATAGGTACAGTTCTTTTTTTTTTTTTAATTTCACAGGTAGAGTCATAGACAGTGAGAGAGAGAGAAAGAGAGAAAGGTCTTCCTTCCGATGCTTCACTCTCCAAATGGCCGCAACAGCCGTAGCTGCACTGATCCAAAGCCAGGAGCCAGGTGCTTCTTCCTGGTCTCCCATGCGGGTGCAGGGACCCAAGCACTTTGGCCATCCTCCACTGCCCTCCTGGGCCACAGCAGAGAGCTGGACTGGAAGAGGAGCAAGCCAGACTAGAACCCGGCACCCATATGGGATGTCAGTGCCGCAGGCAGAGGATTAACCAGTGAACCATGGCGTCGGCCCCCATAGGTACAGTTCTAAGATGATAACTATACTTCTCTCCCTCCCCCTCTCCTCCCATCAATCCCCCTCCATCCTTACTTTCTTTTCTTTAATTTTTCCAAAGACGTAATTTCAATCTCCTCTATACTCACAGGCTTAATTCACCATTAACCATAATATTTATTTTATTTATTTGAAAGTCAGAGTGACAGAATGAGGGAACAAGAGAGACAGAATTTTCCATTCTCTGGGGCCACAGACAGGAGCCAGGAACTCTGTGTCTCCCATGTGGGTTGCAGGAGCCCAAGTACTTGGGTCATCTTCTGCTGCCTTCCATGGTGCATTATTAGCAGGGAGTTGGATGAGAAGCAGAATAGCCAGGGCTGGGACAGAAACTCTGATGTGGGATGCCAGTGTCACAGGTGGAGGTTTAACCTGCTCTGTCATAATGCAAGCCTCTCTGTCTTTAATTACTGAATAATATTCTATATCACACAAACATATATCACGTTTTCTTTATTCAGTCACATGTTTACAGACATTTAGCTTGTTTCCATATACTGACTAATATATTAACTTCAAATAGTGAACAATGCTGTAGTGGATAGAATCTCTTTTAGATCCTGATTTCATTCCCTTTGGATAAATACCCAGTAGTGAGATTGCAAGATCATATGAAGTTTTATCTTTAATATTTTGAGGAAATTCTATGCAGTTTTTCATAATGTCTGTACTAGTTTAAATTCCCACCAGCAGTGTACAAATGCCTTGTTTTCTCTCCATCATGATCAACCCTTGTTCTCCTTTGCCTTTTTGATAATAGTCACTTAACAGTTGTGAGGTCATATCTCATTGCTTTTGATTTTAATTTTCCTGATGATTAATTTATGTTGAACAATATACCTGTTGGCTGCCTGTATGTCTTGTTGGGAAAAAAAATGCCTATTCAGGTCCTTTGCCCATTTCTTGTTGGATTATTATTATTGCTGTTTGGCTATAGAACTGTGTGAGTCTTTTTTTTTTTTTTTTTTGACAGGCAGAGTTAGACAGTGAGAGAGAGAGAGAGACAGAGAGAAAGGTCTTCCTTTTTTCCATTGGTTCACCCCCCTAATGGCTGCTACGGCCGGCGCGCTGCACCAATCCGAAGCCAGGAGCCAGGTGCTTCCTCCTGGTCTCCCATGCGGGTGCAGGGCCCAAGCACTTGGGCCATCCTCCACTGCCTTCCCCGGCCACAGCAGAGAGCTAGACTGGAAGAGGGGCAACCGGGACAGAACCGGCGCCCCAACTGGGACTAGAACCTGGGGTGCTGGCACCGCAGGTGGAGGATTAGCCTAGTGAGCTGTGGCGCCGGCCTGTGAGTTCTTATATTTTTGATATTGATCCCTTATAAATCATGTGGCTTCTAATATTTTCTCCCATTCTGTAGGTTGCCTTTTTGTTTTCTTCATTGTTTCCTTTGCTGCACACAAGCTTTCTATTTTGATGGAGTCTCAGTTGTTTTTAAAGATTCATTTATTTATTTGAATGTGAAAGTTAAAGAGCGAGACAGGGAGGGAGACAGAGAGAAATTGTCATCCTCTGATTTATTCCCCCAATGGCTGCAACAGTTAGAGCTAGGCTGGTCTGAAGCCAGGGACCAGGAGCTTTTTCTGGGTCTCCTTTGTGGATGCAGGGGCCCAAGCACCTGGGCCATCTTCCCCTGCTTTCCAGGTACATTAACAGGGATCTTGATCAAAAGTGGAGTGGATGGGGCTTGAACCCGAGTCCATATGCGATGCTGCCACTGCAGCTGGTGGCTTTACCTGCTATGCCACAGGACCAGCCCCATCAGTTTATTTTTGTTTTTGTTACCTGTGTTTTTTGGTTTATATCCAGAAATTAACATATAAAAATCAATTACACTTACATACACTAGCTATGAACTATTATTTGAAAAAGAAATTAAGAAAACAATTCATTTTATGATAACATCAAAATGAGTAAAATACTTAGGAATAAATTTAACCAAGGAGCTGAAACATCTATATATTGAAAACTATACAACACTGAGTAAAATAAATTTGAAGACACAAGTAAATATAAAGCTATCATTTGTTCATGGATTGGAGGAATTAATATTGTTAAAATGTTCATAATACTCAGTGTTATCTACAAAATGAATACATTTGCTACCAAAATTCTAATGACATGTTTTATAGAAATAGAGCAAACAATTTTAAAATTCACATATATTTCTATGTAAATTCTCACAGATACCTTAGTCTTCTTAAACCTTATGTCATAGGCACACGCTATAGTTTATTTTGCTTTTCAGTATGGAAATGGTTTGGTTTAAGCAGCCAATATGAATTTGTTTGGTATAATCATTTGCCCTACTTTTATCATGTTATTTGCAGTATAAAAACAAATATCATAATAACTGTATCTGTACAGCTCTTGTACCTATCTGGCTTTAATTACTAACTACATGCTGATGACTAATGATTTTTTGTTAAAGCTTTATTTTATTTAGAAGGCATATTGACAGCTATAGACACACACACACACACATACACATACACACACACAAACAGAAATCTTCCATCTGCTAGTTCACTACCCATATGGCCAGGGTTGGGCCAGGCCGAAGCCAGGACTCAGGAACTTCCTCTGGGTCTTCCATGTGGGTACAGCATTCAAAGGACTTGAGCCATCGTGTGCTGTTTTCCCAGGCACATTAGTAGGGAGCTGGATCAGAAGTGGAGAAGTCAATACTTGAACCGGCACTCATGTGGGATGCCGGCCCTGCACATGGTATCTTAACCTGCTGTGCCACAGTGCTGGCCCCAAGTATGAGATTTTAAAGATGATCTAAAAATTTGAAAATATGGAGGAAAATGAAAATTTTGTAAGAAAAGAAAAAAGATCAGTGTTGTATTAATAACCCTGGGAAATAGTCATAAATCAATAACACAATGAATATACTGAAAAGCACTCAAATTATGATGTTCACTAAAAAGTGAAAGAGATTTATAAGTTTCTGCTACTCCCCCAAACTTCCATGAAGAAATAACTTGCATCTTAAATAAGAAATTTCAGGATTAAATAGAAGTGTAAAGGATGCTTAATTTGTGCCTATAAAGTTAGCATAATCCTGTTAGCAAAATCTGACATAGATAGCACAGCAATAGAAATAATATTCCAATCTTATTTATGCATTTATATGGAAAATACCAAAGTATTTCCCAGCAAATTATTATTATTATTTTTTTAACAGGGAGAGTTAGACAGTGAGAGAGAAAGAGACAGAGAGAAAGGTCTTCCTTTTTTTTCCGTTGGTTCACCCCCTCAAATGGCCGCCACGGCCGGTGCATTGCGCCAATCCGAAGCCAGGAGCCCGGTGCTTCCTCCTGGTCTCCCATGTGGGTGCAGGGCCCAAGCACTTGGGTCATCCTCCACTGCCTTTCCCGGCCACAGCAGAGAGCTGGGCTGGAAGAGGAGCAACCGGGACAGAACCGGCGCCCCAACTGGGACTAGAACCCTGGGTGCCGGCACCGCAGGCAGAGGATTAGCCAAATGAGCCGGCCCTCCCAGTAAATTATTATCATTGTTATGAGCATTGCACACTATGATTAAGTAGGTTGTGTTTATAAATACCATTGGTGTTTCAGTGCTAGAAAATGTATTAGTAAGATTTATTTGAATTATACAAAATGTTTTAATTTGAAATTTTAATGAATGAAATTGAAGTAGACAGACAAAAATGGAAAGACATCTGTGTTCATGGATAAGAAGAATTAATATTGTTAAAATGTCCACATTACCTGAATAATTCTACAGATTCAATGTAATCCCTTTGGCAACCCTAATGACATTTTTCACAAAAGAAAAAAAAATCCTGAAATCCATATGGAACCACAACAGACCCTGAATTGTCAAAGCAATATTGAAGGAAAAGAACACAGCTGGAAGCATCATGCTACCTGATTTCAAAGCATACTACAAATTTGTAATAACACAAACAGTGTGATACTGTTATGAATGCAAAAATATAGACCAGTAATGGAATACAGTATCTGGAAATAAATTCATATATTTATGATCCGATGGATTTTTACTAATGCCACAAACACATAATGGAGAAAGAACAGTCTCTGCAGTAAATGGTACTGGAAAAGTTGGATATTCACATGTAGAAGAATGAAACATTAGGCTCTTATCATACACCATATGAAAAAGCCAACTAAAAATGGGGTAAAGAATGAAACATGATATTTGAAATTGTAAAACTATTCAAAGAATATGTAGGCAAAAACCTTCATGATGTTGGCATTTCAGGAGTAAACCCAATCTGTCTGGAAGCTGTCTCCATCTCTCAAATAAATAAATACAAAATATTTTAAAAGAGATACAGAAGATAAAAGCACTTCTTATATCTCAATGATATTTATCGTATAATAACAGTATTGTTTGATTTTTGTACATTCCTGGATTTTTTATGTATGTATGATTATATATAGATATAGATTTATATGTAGATACAGGTTTCCTTGTAGATGTTGAGATGACTATTTGAAAGGCAGAATGACAGAGAGAGAGGTTGAGATGGAGAGAGAGACAGAAAGAGACACACAACACACACACACACACACACACATACAGAGATCTTCCATTCGCAAGTTAACTCCTCAAGTGTCTGCTACATCTAGGGGTGGGCCAGGATGAAGCCAGGAGCCAGGAACCCCATTCTGGCCTCCTGCATGGGACTCAGGAGCCCAAGAAGTTGACCATCACCTGTTGCCTCCTACGCACATTAGCAGGAAACTGGATCAGAAGCAGAGTGGCCAAGACTCGAACTGGCACTCTGATATGGGATATGGGCATCACAAGTGGTGGCTTAGCCTACTGCACCACACGCCTGCCTTTGTGTAATTTGTTTAAATTAGGATCCAGAAATAGGTTGCTTGTTTGTAATTGGTTGTTATGTTCCCTCAATCTCTCTTTTAAGATCATATATTTTAAAATCCATATACAGTAAAATTTGTCCTTTTTTATGAAGTTCTGTGGAAAATAGAATTACGTTACTACCACCATGACCAAGCTGCAGAACGGTTCCCCACAACCCACCCCACAGATTCCCTTCTGGAGCTCATTCATAGTCAAATATTTTTTCCAGTTGTAATGTTGTTGGCAACTCCTTTGTCCCTATAGTGTTTCTTTTTCTAGAATGTTATATAAATTGACTCATAAATATGTAGCTAGTTTCTTTTTCTTTTTCTTTTTTGTGGTGAGAAAAGTAAAAATGTATTCTCCTAGGAACTTTCAAGTACAGATGGTCCCCAATGTATGATGGATGATTTGACTTAAGATTTTTCAACTTTATGATGGTGTGAACATGATATGCATTCAGTGGAAACTGCACTTGAATTTTGATCATTTTCTGGGCTTACTGATATTCTGTATAATCTTCTCTCATGGTACTGGGCAGAGGCAGCAGCCACAGCTCCTAATCACTGCCATGGTCACAAAGGGAAATGAATGAAACTCACACTGTGTGCTGTGATGTTAAGCTGGGATGTTTGGTATGTTAGGCATATTAAACATGTTTTTAGTTTACACTGATTTCGGCTTACAGTGAGTTTACTTGGACTTCACTTTATCATAATTCTAGGAACCTTTGATACAGGATACAGGATTTTTAGCCATAATCTTCATGCTGTAATTAGATCATCAGAACTTCTTTGTCTTATAACTGAAATTTGAATCATATGAACAACATCTGCCCATGACCTACAATTTTAACCCCCTGGAAACCACTTTTCTACATCTGTTTATATTAGTTCAACTTTTTAAGGTTGCTCATATAAGTGGGATCATTCATATTTGGCATTTTTAATTAGTGTAATATTCTCTAGGTGAATCCACGTTGTCACAAATGGCAAGATTTCCTTTTTAATGGCTGAATAAAATTCCGTGTGTGTGTGTGTGTGTTTGTGTGAGAGAGAGAGAGAGAGAGAGAGAGAGAGAGAGAGAAAGAGAATGTGTGTGTATATCCCATTTTCTTTATCCATTTATCTATCACTAGTGACTTATTAATATGTCTTGGCTATTGTGAATAATGTTGCAATGAACATGGGAGTGCAGGAATCTGTTCAATATCCTGAGTTCTTTAATTTTGGATATATACCCAGAAGTGGGATTGTTGCATCATATAACGTTTTTTTTAAAATTTATTGAGCAAATCCCATACTGTATTCCATAATGGCTGTACTGATTTATATTTCCAGTAGTGGTGTACAAGAGTTCTCTTTTTTCCACATCCTCATCAGTACTTGTTATTCCTTGTCTTTTTACTAATAGCCATCCTAACAGATCTGAGGTGATACCCACTGTGGTTTTGATTTGTATTTCTCTGATAATTAGTGATTTTGCCTATATATTATTTCTTTTCATATGGGTTTATTAAAGATCTTTACAAAGTAACATCCAGATTGGGTACAGCTGCCAAAGAGACCCTGTTATGCTGTGGGGACTGGCTGGGGCATGGCATGTGGCTTTGGCTTCCCACCCTTCTGTTCTGAGATGGGAAAGGTGGGTAGGATCTCATCTTTGAGATGCACAATGCTCATGTGGTCGGGCAGGGGCTTCTTAGGGCCAGTCTTACCGCATGGGTCCCGGGGTAGCAGGATCCTCTCTTGGATGCCCAGCACACCCTGTCTGAGTAGCACATGGTGTACTGTGGTGTCAACAAGTAGTTAAATAGCGTCCCCACTGTGGATCATCAGGCCATCCACAAACTTCATGGATTTAACCCTCTGCCTTGGAGCTTCTCAGACACCATGCCCTTGAAGCCCTTGGCTCTGTTCTCTATGGTGAACCACAGCACGCCATAGCAGGCATTCTGTACAGCAACCCCTCCTAGGATTTTGTAACCCAGAGACTCTGCTTCGGAAGTGGCACATAGATCTCTTTTGGGCACCTTTTCAGTGTAAAGCTCTATGCTGCCCTCTGGGAAGCCAAACCTCGTTGGAAGGCCAGCAGTCAATTCCCTGATTTGCCTGTCCTTCTCATCAAGGACATTCTGTGTCCTGGTGGCTGAAGTAATGATTTCTGTCCTGGTTGGTATAACTTGGACTTGAACTCAGAGTCGCCATCTCCAGGCAGCTCCTGGATGAGAAACTCATTCAGCTCAGCTTTGAAAATGCTATTAGTAACAAACTTCATCTTCTTGGAAATTTGCACTGCCATTTTGCCACTGTGCACAGCCACAAGTATATTTTTGTACACCTGTTGGCCGTCTGTATGTTTTTTTGGAGGAATATGTATTCAGATCATTTGCCCATTTAAAAATTGGATTACTTTTTTTAAATTATTGAGTTGTATAGGATCTTTATATATTTTGGGTATTAACTCCTTGTACATTATGTGGTTTGCAAATATTTTCTCCCATTCTGTAGATGGTCTTTTTATTTTCTTGACTGTTACCTTTGCTTATGTGAGAGCTTTTAGTTTGACACAATCCCATTTGTTTATTTCTGCTTTTCTTGTCTAAGATTTTGGCAATGAAAAGATTACCTCGACCAGTGTCAATGACCAATATTAATGTTTTCCTATGATTTCTTTGAGGAGTTTTATGACTTTAGGTTAGGTCTTATTTCTGTTTCAAGTTAACTTTTGTGTATATTGTAAGGCAGGCATCTAATTTCATTCTTTTGCTTATATTTATCCCGTTTTCCCAACACCATTTATCAAAGAGAGTATCCTTTTTTAATTATGTATTCTGAGTCTCCTTGTCAAAGATTTGTTGATCATGCATATCTGGGTTTATTTCTAGATTTTCAAGCTTTCAGCTTTGTATTCTATAGAAATGCAACTGATTTTTGTTTGTTGATACTGTATCAGACAACTTTACAAAATTCATTTATTTGTTCCGAATGTTTTGGTGGAGTTTTTAGCCTTTTCTTTATATAAGATCATGCTGTCTATAAACAGAGGCAGTTTTGCTTCCATTCTGATTTAGATGCCTTTCATTTCTTTTTCTTGCCTCATTGCTCAGACTATGACTTCCAGGAATGTGTTAGATAGCAGTGTTAAGTATGAGCACCCTCATGTTGTTCCTTATCTTAGAGGACAATTGTTCAGATTTTTCCAATGAATACCTGTTGTTGAGTGTACCAGTATTTTGCTACCCTTTACTGCTAAGTGAATAATACTCCATTTTATGGTCATATCATAGTTTGACCATTCCCCACTCAAAGGACATTTCACTTGTTTCCAGTGTGAATGTGAATAAAGCTAATGTAAATATACACATTTAGGTTTTTGTGAGCATGTTTCTTTCTTTCTTTCTTTCTTTTTTTTTTTTTTTTTGACAGGCAGAGTTAGACAGTGAGAGAGAGAGAGAGAGACAGAGAGAAAGGTCTTCTTTCTGTTGGTTCACCCCCTAAATGGCCGCTACGGCCGGCGCGCTTCGCCTATCTGAAGCCAGGAGCCAGGTGCTTCCTCCTGGTCTCCCATGCGGGTGCAGGGCCCAAGCACTTGGGCCATCCTCCACTGCCTTCCTGAGCCACAGCAGAGAGCTGGACTGGAAGAGGAGCAACCAGGACAGAATCCGGAGCCTCAACCGGGACTAGAACCCCTGGGTGCCGGCGCCGCAGGCGGAGGATTAGTCTAGTGAGCCGCAGCACCAGCCGAGCATGTTTCTTTTTATGTCTTGAGTGAAAATCACATAAATGGCTGGATCATATATATTTAAACTTTTTAAAAAAGATTTATTTTATTTATGTGAAAGAGTTATGGAGAGGCAGAGAGAGAGAGAGAGAGAGAGGGAGGGAGGGAGGTCTTCCATCTGATGGTTCACTCCCCAGATGGCTGCAATGGCCGGAGCTGTGCTGACCTGAAGGCAGGAGCCAGGAGCTTCTGGGTCTCCCACGTGGATGCAGGGGCCCAAGAACTTGGACCATCTTCTACTGCTTTCCCAGGCCATAGCAGAGAGCTGGATTAAAAGAGGAGCAGTCGGGATTTGAACTGGCTCCCATATGGGATGCTGGTGCTTCAGGCCAGGGCTTTAACCCGCCATGCCACAGTGCCGGCCCCACGTATGTAAACTTTTAAAGAAAGTGCTAAACACTCCAGAGATCTAGCGTACAGCATGAGGACTATGTACTCTATGGAATACTACACAGTGGTAAAAAAAAAAATGAAACTTTGTCATTTGCAACAAAATGGAGGAATCTGGAAAACATGCTGAGTGAAATAAGCCAGTCCCAGAGGGATGAATATATGATAAGTTCTCCCTGATCTGTGACAACTAACTGAGCACCTAAAAGGAAACCTGTAGAAGTAAAACTAACACTATGAGAAGCAATGACTTGATCAGCCCATGTCCTGACTGTTGAGGAACTGCTTACTATTTTATCTTTTCATTTTTTTAAATTAATTTTTTGTTTATTTCAATTTGATTATGATGTATAAGGGAGTTTTTTCTTGGAGTTTGTAATTTTGGGTATTTCTACCAAACTTTCCAACTCTGTAATTTTTGTCTTCAGTGTAATATAGATATTTTTCAGCTATAATTTCTTCACATATGTATTCTCCATATACTTTGTAAGAATCCAATGACATGAAATTTGGACATTTTGATATTGCCCCATAGATCTGATACACTCAAATTTTTTTTTTTTATTAAACTTTTATTTAATGAATATAAATTTCCAAAGTATAGCTTGTGGGTTACAATGGCTTCCCCCCTCCCATAACCTCCCTCCCGCCCGCAACCCTCCCCCCTCCCGCTCCCTTTCCCCCTCCATTCGTGTAAAGATTCATTTTCAATTCTTTTTGTATACAGAAGATCAGTTTAGTATATATTAGGTAAAGATTTCAACATTTTGCCCATATAGCAACATCAAGTGAAAAAGCTACCATTGGATTACTAATTATAGCATAAAATAGCAATGTACAGCACATTAAAGACAGAGATCCTACATAATTTTTTTTCAAAATAATTAATTTTCTATGCCATTTCCATTTTAACACCAGGTTTTTTTTTTTTTTTTTTCATTTCCAATTCTCTTTATATACAGAAGATCACTTCAGTATATAATTAGCAAAGACCTCATCAGTCTGCGCCCACACAGAAACGCAAAGTATAAAAATACTGTTTCAGTACCAGTCGTAGCATCACTTGGCTTTAGACGACACATTGGGGACAGATCCCGCATGGGGTGTAAGTACACAGTGACTCCTGTTGCTGACTTAACAATTTGACACTCCTGTTCATGGCGTCAGTAATCTCCCTGGGCTCTAGTCATGAGTTGCAAGGGCTATGGAAGCCTTTAGGGTTCGCTGACTTTGATCTTATTCCGATAGGGTCATAGTCAAAGTGGATGTTCTCTCCTCCCTTCGGAGAAGGGTACCTCCTTCTTTGATGGCCCCGTTCTTTCCACTGGGATCTCACTCACAGAGATCATTCACTTAGGTCTTTTTTTTTTTTTTCCCATGGTATCTTGGCTTTCCATGCCTGCTATACTCTCATGGGCTCTTCAGCCAGATCTGAATGCCTTGAGGGCTGATTCTGAGGCCGGAGGATACACTCAATTTTTTAAAATTATCTTTCTATATGCTTTCCAGATAAGATCATTTCATTTACCTATTTTCAAATATATATTTTCTGTCATTTCCATTGTGCTTGAACCCATATAATGAAGTTTATTTTCAGTTTTCTATAGTTTCTTCTTCTAACATTTCAGTTTACTTTATAGTTATTTTTCTGCTAAGAAATTTTAATTTTTTATTTAATGGTGTTTATATTAATCTGATGGAGAATGGCTATAATATCTATTAAAGTCTTTGTTAATTCTGTCCCCTGGATAACTTGACTTCTTTTCATTATCTTTTTTCCTTTAGAATTGCTAATGTAACTCACTCTCTCTTTCAAAAGCTCATTGAGATGAAGTTCATATAACATAAAATTGGCCATTTTAAAATGTACATTTAATATGTTTGCAGTGTTTCATAAGCACCACCTTTATCAATTTCCAAAATACTTTCATCACCCAAAAAGAAAACTTTGTCTCATTTAAGCAATCACTCCCCAATTTGTCTATTTTCCCAGCTCCTGGCAACCACTAACTAACTTTTTGTCTCAATGGGTTTATCAGTTGTGGATATTTCATATAAATGGAATCATACAAAATGAGATACTTTCTGGCATCTTTCACTTCACATAATACAATCAAGGTTCATCCACATTTTGGATTATTTTCAATCAATGAATAATATTCCATGGTATTTATCTACCACACTATGTTTATAAAGCTCTAGATGGCCATATGAATTGTTTCTACTTTGTGACTTCTGTGAATAGCATTGTATAAACATTCATGTCTAAGGATTAGTTTGAGTACTTGCTTGTAATTGATTTGTGTATATACTTAGGAGTGTGGTTGCTGTGACTTATGGCAATTCTTTTTGAACTTTTTGAGAAACTGTCACACTTCTCCAGAGTGGCTATGCTATTTCACGTTGCCTGCAGAGTTACTCAAGGGTTCTAGTTTCTTCCCATTTTGTTAATACCTGTTATATTTTGTAGTTTGTATTATAGCCATCCTAGTGTATGTGGAGTCATATCTCATGGTGATTTTGACTTTAAATTTCCTAATGACTAATGATGTTGAGTATTTTTTTCTTGTGTTGTTGACCGTTTGTATATCTTATATGGAGAGATGTCAATTCATGTCCTTATACATTTTTGAACTAAGTTGTTTAACTTTTTGTTGTTGAATTTTAAGAGTTTTAAAAAATAAATTCTGAATACTAGAGAATTGTTGGATATATAACTCAAAGATTTTCTCTAATCCTGTAGGCTGTTATCTGACTTTGTAGATAATATTCCCTGGTACACAGAAGTTTTTAATTTAGATGCAATCCAATTTATCTAACATGTTCAAATCCAAGGTCATTAAGACACCCTTATGTTCTATCCAAATAGTTTTATGGATTTTTTAAAAGATTTATCTATTTATTTGAAAGGCAGAGTTACAGAGAGAGAGAAATAAATCTTCCACGCACTTGGTCACTGTCCAAATGGCTGTTAAGTTTGAGGCTGGGCTAGGCTGAAGCCAGGAGTCAAGAACTCCATCTGGGTCTCCCACATGAGTGGCTGAGGTTCAGGTACTTGGGCCATCTTCTGCTGCCTTTCCAGGCACATTAGCAGGGAGCTGGGACTTGAACTGATGCTCCAATAGGGATGCCGGGGATGCAGGTGGTGCTTTTCTATGGAAACTCTAGTAAATTAATACATTGGCTTTAGCTCAGAGTTTGTTATTTTTTCAAAGATTTATTTATTTATTTGAAAGTCCGAGTTACAAAAAGAAAGAAGGGGAGGCAGAGAGAGGTCTTCCATCTGCTGTTTCACTCCCTAATTGGCACAATGGCCGTAGCTAGAGCTGAGCTGATTCAATCTGAAGCCAGGAGCCAGGAGCTTCTTCTGGATCTCCCACATGGGTGCAGGGGCCCAAGGACTTGGGCCATCTTGTACTGCTTTCCCAGACTATAGCAGAGAGCTGGATTGGAAGTGGAGCATCTGGGACTCCAACCTGCACCCAAATGGGATGCCGGCATAGCAGGCGGCGGCTTTACCCGCTATGACACAGCACCAGCCCGAAAGTTTGTTATTTTTATTGTACTTTTTAAGGAAACAACTTAGTTTTATTGATTTTTTTTCTGTTGTTTTTCCTATTCTCCAGTTCATTTGTTTTGACCTTGATGTTTATTATAGCCTTCTTTTTTTTTTGACAGTCAGAGTGGACAGTGAGAGAGAGCGAGAGACAGAGAGAAAGGTCTTCGTTTTTGCCGCTGGTTCACCCTCCAATGGCCGCCGCGGCCGGCGCGCTGTGGCCGGCTCACTGCGCTGATCTGAAGGCAGGAGCCAGATGCTTCCTCCTGGTCTCCCATGGGGTGCAGGGCCCAAGGACTTGAGCCATCCTCCTCTGCACTCCCGGGCCACAGCAGAGAGCTGGCCTGGAAGAGGGGCAACCGGGACAGAATCCGGTGCCCCGACCGGGACTAGAACCTGGGGTGCTGGCGCCACAAGGCGGAGGATTAGCCTATTGAGCTGCAGCGCCAGCCTTATTATATCCTTCTGATATTTTTGTCTTTCTTTCCTTCTTTTAAAAAAGTTGATTAAATTATAAAGTTAGGAAAGGTGTGTATAGCTATAAATTTCCCTCTGAACTCTGCTTTTGATGCATCCTATAAGTTTTGGTATGTTGCATTTTTGTTCTATTTTATCTAAAACTATTTTCTAAGTTCATTTACAATTTATTTTTGACTCCCTTGCTTAACAGCATGTTTTAACAAATACTTATATATTTGTGAATTTTTCATTTTTTTCCTGTTATTGATTTTTTAATTCTCATTGTGGTTTGAGGTTGTTCTTTTTGTGATATTAATATTTTACAATGTGTTAAAACTCTTCTGGTAGTCTAACCTATTCTATCATCTCCTATCTGAAAAATGTCATATATTTGGTTGAGGCACATGAACTCATCTTTCTTTTTTAATATTTATTTTTTTATTTGAAAGTCAGAGTTGCACAGAGAGAGGAGAGGCAGAGAGGGAGAGGGAGAGGGAGAGGGAGAAGGAGAGGGAGAGGGAGAGGGAGAGGGAGAGGGAGAGGGAGAGGGAGAGCGGTCTTCCATCTGCTGGTTCACTTCCCAATTGGCCGCAACAGCTGGAGCTGCTCCCATCCAAAGCCAGGAGCCAGGAGCTTCTTCCAGGTCTCCCACGTGGGTGCAGGGGCCCAAGCACTTGGGCCATCTTCTACTGCTTTCTCAGGAGGTCATATTAGAGAGCGCGATTGGAAGTGTAGCAGCCGGGACTCGAACCGGCGCCCAAATGAGATTTTGGCACTGCAGGCGGTGGCTTTACCCACTATGCCACAGCGCAGGCCCTTTATCTTTCAATCTCATTTTGAAGTATCGTATTTTGCTGATATAGCCATTCTTGCTTTTTGAGCGGCAGTATTTGCATGGAATATCTTTTCTTTTGTTTTATTTTCAATGTTTTTGTGTTTTTGGCTTTAAAGTTAGTTTCATAGAAAGTTCATAATTGAAGCTTTTGAAAATTCTATTCGTTTCCCAGATCTCTGTCTTATAATTGAAAAGCCAAATCTATTTATGTTAAAGTAATTATGGATAACAATGAGTTACTTCTGTCATTTTACTATTTTTTCTATGTATCTTCTCTTCATTTTTCTGTTCCTCCATTCCTGCCTTCTTTTATGTTTAAGTGTTTTTTTGTATTATACTTTTTATAAGTTTTTTATTTATATAAAGGAAACAAATTTCATGTATTTCATATAAGCAATTTTAAGAGCATTATGCTACTTCCCCTCCCACCCTTCCTCCTTTCCTCACTCCCACCCTCCTGTCTCTTTCTTTTCTTGCTTCTTTTAATTGTTTCTAAGATTTTTTTATTTATTTGAAAGTCAGAATTACACAGAGAGAGAAGGAGAGGTAGAGAGAGAGCTAGAGAAGTCTTCCATCGCTGATTCCATTGCTGATTCGTTGCAGTTGGCTGCAATGGCCAGAGTTGTGCCAATTCGAAGCCAGGAGCCAGGAGCTTCTTCTAGTTCTCCCACGCAGGTTCAGGGGCCCAAGCACTTGGGCCATCTTCTAGTGCTTTCCCAAGCTACAGCAGGGAGCTAGATTGGAAGTGGAGCAGCCAGGACTTGAACCTGCGCCCATATGGGATACCAGCACTGCAGGCAGCAGCTTTACCTAATACGCCACTGTGCATAATTTTATAATGGCATACTTTCAATTTACTTTGTAATCAGAAGCTTAACCACCCACTAAATATAGAGTCCAACAAGTAGTAAATAGAAAAACCACTATTCCTCAGGAGTATAGACAAGGTCTATTAACAATAATCAAATCTCAAAATGTCAGTTTTGGTTGTATATATTACATTTTTTGTACTGTGTATTGTACCTTTAAAATTCCTTTGTAATTTCCTTTTTAAAATTTATTTTATTTATGCAAAAGGCAGAACTACAGAGAGAGGGAGAGAAAGAGAGAGAGATCTTCCATCTACTAGTTCAGTGGCCAGTGCTGGACCAGACAGAAGCCAGGAGCTAGGAGCTTCTTCTGGGTCTTCCACGTGAATGAAGGGGCCCAAGCAGTTGAGCCATCCTGCATTGCTTTCCCAGACATATTAGCAGAGAGCTGGATAGATAGAAGAACAGTCGGGACTTGAATCAGCTTCCATATGGTATCCCAGTGTTGCAGGCAGTGGCTTTACCCACTACTCCACGGTGCTCACTCCTATAATTTCCTTTTCTGTGCATTATGTGTTTGTTTTATCACTGATTATTCTGAGTATTTAATTCTATAATCTTACAGTAATCTATTTTGTATTAATACTATCTTATGTTCAACAGTATATAAAAACTGTATTGGTGTACAGCTCCCCCCTTCCCCTTTATATGGTCATAAGCTACATTTTTATGTATTATGTATCCATTAACATTGATCTATGATGATTGTTTTCTTCATTTAAAAAATCATATGTTAAAAATAGTTATAAATATACAATAGCACTAATTCCTATGTTTACTTACATAGTTACTACTGTTTTTTATTTTTTCCAAAGATTTTACATAGCTGTCTATAGTTCTTTCATTTTTCCTAAAGGATTTCTTTTAGGGCAGATATAGTAGCAATAACTATATCAGTTTTTTTTTCTGGAAATGTCTTAATTTTTCATTGAATTAATTTTTTTTTGAGAGACAGAAAAGGCCTCCATCTGCTGAGTCACTTCCCAGATGCTTTTGACAGTCCAGATTGAGCGAAGGCCAAAGCCACGATCCTGGAACTCAATTCAGATCTACCATTTGAAGGGCAGGAACCTAATCACTTGAGTCATTATTGCTGCTTCCCAGGTCTCCATTGACAGGATGCTGGATTCAGAAAGTGGAGGTATGTATTGAACCTAGGCACTCCAGTATGGGACCCTGAGCATATTAAGTGCTTAGGGCAAATGTCCAGTGTTAGATTTCACCATCCCAGCAATGAATTGCAAGATACAGTCCCAGGGATACTTTCTTGCCCTGCTCCCTAGAGTCTAGAATATTGTTCCTCTCAGAGTTGAGAGGGAGGAGTGGTGGAGGAAGTCTTTTGGCTGCCCAGGCTTATACCAAGCTGGGTTTTACCTGAGTCTCCCAGCTACTGGAACCTGCACAGTCTTAGGCTTGTATGCTAGTCCAGGGTGTAGCTGGTGGTGATGCAGGCTGAAACACAAGTCCATCTCATTGAGGGTAGAGATCCCCTCCAGATACCAGATCAAATCTAGGGGTTGTATTTGTGAGCATTGCCCTGGGTATAGGGGCCTTTGGGCTCAGTGTTATACTAGGTCTCACTGCAATAGACCTGGTACTGAGCTCCAAGGCAAAATCCAATGCTCTTTCTTGCCTAACTCCCCTCAGGCTGGAATTGTTTTCTGGAGGTTGGGGGAGGATTGGTGGAGGCAGTCCCTTGGGTTCACGTCTGCGGAGGGTCCAGAGGCTCAATCTGCAGATAGTGGCCTTGGGGCAGAGTCTATGGGGCCCTGTATAGTATTAGTTTAATTTTAACAGACCCAGACTGCTTTTCAAGTATGAGATCTGCATTTAATTCCCTCTCTTTTCCCCAAGCATGAGGGTCACTGTGCATGTTAAGCTACTTGGACCCTGGGGAGGGATGTCTGTCTCCTGGTTTCTTCAACACATCTTTTCTTATTATGATACTAAACCAGGCACTGTGGCCTCTCACCTAGCTTCCTTAGCTCTTATGAAGGTGACTTAATGCATGAATAGGCATTTAAATTAGTCTCTGTGGGGAGATGATTGTGGATCAGTTTACCCAGCTCACATCTTTCTCTTCCACTTTCTGTTGGGTTTTCAACCTGTATATTATTGTTCAATTATTTTGTTGTAAAAAATTTTGAATATTTTCTTTATACATAATAATTCTATTTGCATTGTGTGCTTACATATATGATACAATATAGCAATTTAAAAAAAAGATTTCATTTGCTTTTTTGAGGTACAGTTACAGATGCAGAGAGGGAGAGACAGAAAGGTTTTCCATCTGCTGGTGAACTCCCTAAACGGCTGCAATGGCCGGAGTTAGGCAGATCTGATGCCAGGAGCCAAGAGCTTCTTCCAGGTCTCCCACGTGGGTGCAGGGGCCCAAGGACTTGGGTCATCTTTCTGCTTTCCCAGGCCACAGCAGAAAGCTGGATCAGAGGAGGAGCAGCCAGGACTAGAACTGGCGCCCATATGGGATGCCAGCATTTCAGGCAGAGGCTTAGCCCACTATGCCAGAGCAGCGGCCCTCAAATATAGCAAATTTTAAGAGCATGGGTTCTGAAATGATATTCACTTGTGTTTGATTTATGAATCCATTGATTAACTATAAGAACTTAGACAATTCCTTATCTTCTCTGAAACATAGTCATTTCTTTCTTTCTTTTCTTTTTCTTTTTTTTTGACAGATAGAGTGGACAGTGAGAGAGAGAGACAGAGAGAAAGGTCTTCCTTTGCTGTTGGTTCACCCTCCAATGGCCGCCACGGCCGGCGCATCGCGCTGATCCGAAGCCAGGAGCCAGGTGCTTCTCCTGGTCTCCCATGGGGTGCAGGGCCCAAGGACTTGGTCCATCCTCCACTGCACTCCTGGGCCATAGCAGAGAGCTGGCCTGGAAGAGGGGCAACCGGGACAGAATCCAGAGCCCCAACTGGGACTAGAACCCAGTGTGCCGGCGCCGCAGGCAGAGGATTAGCCTGGTGAGCCATGGCGCCTGCCGAAACTTAGTCATTTCTATAGTGGACAGATTTTATATGACTATGAAGTATTGTGATCTATGTAATGTACTCAGTACAGTGCCTGACACAC
This sequence comes from Lepus europaeus, assembly GCF_033115175.1. Taxonomy (NCBI): domain Eukaryota; kingdom Metazoa; phylum Chordata; class Mammalia; order Lagomorpha; family Leporidae; genus Lepus; species Lepus europaeus. The sequence goes on from NC_084850.1 coordinate 57,321,776, forward strand.
ATTAATCCATTAGTAGATGTTAGCTAACTGTTTTCTTCCAGAATTTAATGTTGTGGGGTAAAGTGTGAGATCAGTCATTTTAAATTCTCTTGAAGTAATATGATTGGATGTGGATTATTTTATGCTTATCTATTAGTTTGTGTCTTTTCAGCATAGGAGCGTTATTTTATTTTCTGTTATTTTTTTGTCGTTAATTTTTTCATCATCTTATTCTCATTTATTCTTTAGGGAATACAATTGTGCCTATACTTATTGTGTTTCCTATGTATTTTCTGTTATTTTAGTCAATCTTTGCGATTCTTTGTTCCATTTTTCTCTACATCAGTTTTATCTACTGTGTTCTGTTGTGTCATACCTATTTGATGTAAAATATCCCTTTTTGGACTCTCATTGGATTGATAGATAATTTGATTTGATCAAGATGTCGCTAGGCAGGAGTCACTGTGCACTAATTCTCCATGAAGGACCTCTGTCCTCAATGAGTTCTATTATGAGAGTTAACTGTAAAACTAGTTCTCAAATAGTTTTTTTGTGTGTGTGCAAATTGTTGAAATATATACTTTAGTATTAAGTTGGTCTTCTGTGTACAAAGTAATTGAAACTGAATCATTTTTTTTTTGACAGGCAGAGTGGACAGTGAGAGAGACAGAGAGAAAGGTCTTCCTTTTGCTGTTGGTTCACCCTCCAATGTCCGCTGCGGCTGGTGCTCTGCGGCCGGCGCACCGCGGCCAGCGCACTGCGCTGATCTGAAGGCAGGAGCCAGGTACTTCTCCTGTTCTCCCATGGGGTGCAGGGCCCAAGCACTTGGGCCATCCTCCACTGCACTCCCAGGCCACAGCAGAGAGCTGGCCTGGAAGAGGGGCAACCGGGACAGGATCGGTGCCCCGACCAGGACTAGAACCGAGTGTGCCGGCACCGCAAGGCGGAGGATTAGCCTAGTGAGCCGCGGCTTCGGCCCGAAAATGAATCTTAATGGAGAAGGGGAGTGGCAAGGGGAGAGGGAGGAGTAGGAGGGGTGGAAGTGTGGGTGGGAGGGCAGGTATGGTGGGAAGAATAACTATATTCCTAAAGTTGTACTATTGAAATTTATACTTCTTAAAAATAAATTAAAAGAAGATGTTGCTAGGTATGTAATGAGTTAATGACACTGTTTTTATTTTGAGTTTACATTTAGTGTATTGAATAAGTCAAACATTTTAAAATTACATAGGAAACAAATAGTTAAAGTTGTGAGGCTCCTCTGAAGGGCGCATTGGGTATTTTCTAAGATTATTCTCTTACAATCCTCCCCTTTTTGTCAGTCTTCTCTGGTATTTCCAGGTAAACTGTCTTCCTTATCTCTGACAGTTCTTTACAATCTCCTTTGTGGATTGCTACATCTTGCTTACCCATATATTCCATGTAAAATATGAAGGAAGCAAAGAATATGCCTGGGGAAAACATTGTTTTGTTTTCCTCATGTGTAATACTTTATCAATCTGGAAGTGTGTGTGTGTATATGTGTGTGGGTGTGAGTGGGTGGTAAATGGGTATGTGTGTATTGTGGGAGAGAATCATACTGTTTCTTTATAAAATCAATGATTTGTTTAACAGTTCATTTCCTCTCAATGAATATTAGTTACAACTTTGTGTAAACCACTCTGTGATTTTTCTAGAATATTAATCGAATTTTAAAAATCTGTGTGTTTATTTTACTACAATACCAAACTGTTTAATTAGTCTGACAGTAAAATTCATTTTGATAAGTGAAATTTTTATCAGGGTTCTCTTTCTTCTTCTCAGTACTTGACTCCTCCAGTTTAACATCCAGAGCAGTTGAAGCGTAAAACAGCGGCCTCTTATGCACCAAGTCAAGGTTTAACTCTGTCCTGTTCTCATTGAAGTCCCTTCTCAGTATGTCTAGCTAGACTTTTATATCTTAAAGCAGGCAGGGAAGCACATGATGCTGCATTCTTTTGAGCTCTAGGATTTATGATATAAATGGCAGGTTCTTTGGCATCCAGTGATCTGCCCTCAAGGAGACCCAACAGGCCAGTCCACTGCAGTGGCTTTCAATGTGGTAAGCCTGGGCTTCAGCAGAAGTCAGCTTGTGTATAGCCCTGGCAGCTCTGCCAAGAGTTGGATCACTGGAAATGGACCTGCCCTGGAGTCGAAGGATGCCCAGGTCAGAGCCACAGATCTTATTGGCTCTAAGCTGAAAAGCCCTTCACTCAGCCCAACTTCCAAAGTGACCACTGCAGCTGAGGGTATGGTCAAATAGGGTCAGCAACATTGCAGGCAGAACTGTAAATTTCCTGTTAGAGATGCCACCTGCCTTTACCTGGCCAGCTCTCCTCCCAGGCCAGCCAAGTAATGAAAGTCAACAGAGTGCCTTCCCCTAGGAGGTTCACACCTCCCTTAGGATGTACCCCATGTGAAGAGATAGATAGGCCTGGGCCTCTTCACTTACAAGGCCTAAAGCCCACCAGATTATTATCAAGCCCCTTCTATCAGGCTCTATTTGCCTCTCAATCAGAAAACTTAATTGTAGCTCAGACAGCACCTTTCTTAGCTCCTCTAATAATGACTCTGTCCTTTGTTCTAGACCCTGTCTAGCGTACTTTTGCCTCATTCCTTTGTAATCATAACCTCTACTCTACCACCAATGGCTCTACTCCCAACCTGTGTGTACTGATGGTCCTCTTCCCCACTTAATGCTGTATAATTGTTCAAACCTGGTAAATGCCACTCTTAGGATCATTGGTTACTATCCTCACTCTGTCTTTTATGACCTTGTCTAAATATGATCAGAGTCGGCAAACTTGGAAGGCTTCCATAGCCTTGGCAACTCATGAGGAGAGCCTAGGGTGGTTTCTGGCGCCATAAACTAGAGTGTCAATTTGTTGGGTCAACAACAGGAGCCACTGTGCACTTGCTCCTCATGTGGGAATCTCTGTCCTTAATGTGCTGTACATTGTGATTTAATGCTATAACTAGTACTCAAACAGTATGTTTCACTTTGTGTTTCTATGTGGGTGCAAACTGTTGAAATCTTTATACTAAATTGATCTTCTGTATATAAAGAGAATTGAAAATGAATCTTGATGCAAATGGAAGGGGAGAGGGAGCGGGAGAGGGGAGGGTTGTGGGTGGGAGGGAAGTTATGGGAGGGGGAAGCCATTGTAATCCATAAGCTGTACACTGGAAATTTATATTCATTAAATAAAAGTTAAAAAAAATTTATTTTTTGAAAGGCAGAGATATTTCTCACTCTGCGATTTTCTATATATAAATATATATTATATAGATACATATATATAATACAAATATAAATTATAATATCTAAAACATATAAATATTATATATATATATGTATATGAGACAGAGACAGAGAGAGCTCATCCATCTGTTTATTCACTCCCCAAATATCAGGACCAGACCAAAGCCAGGAGCCAGGATATCCATCTGGGTCTCTCAAATGAGCAGCAGGAACACAAGTACTTGGGCCTTTGTTGCTTTCCCAGGCAGATTAGCAGGATGCTGAATCAGAAGCAAAGGAGCTGGAAGTGGGACCAACACTTTGACTTGGGATGAGGATGTCCCAAGTGGCAGCTGCATGGAAGCCCACTCTTCTTTGTTATATATGTTCAGAAATTATCTTCTGGAGTCCTAAGAAGAATCATTTCTTTCCTAACAAAGCATGACACTTTAAAATCAAAAGCCTTTTGATTTTCAGGCATTTCTTTCTTATGGGTTGACAAATATTTCCATAGAATATCAAAAGTTCAACTTTTAACTCTGGTTTAGTTTGTATCAACTTTTCTTCTCTCAGTTGCTGCTCTGTGGGTGAAATGTAAAGTTATTGATGCAGAAGAGGGTAGGAATGTAACAGGCTCTTAATTATCTCAAAATATTCTGTTGTTACCTAAGAAAGCATAATGATCATCACCAGTAATTAGATCAATGGAAATAATATACTTTTGTAGATGATTTTTAAAAACTTTTATTTAATGAATATAAATTTCCAAAGTACAGCTTATGGATTACAATGGCTTCCCCCTCCCATAACTTCCCTCCCACCCGCAACCCTCCCCTTTCCCGCTCCCTCTCCCCTTCCATTCCCATCAAGATTCATTTTCAATTCTCTTTATATACAGAAGATCAGTTTAGTATATATCAAGTAAGGATTTCAACAGTTTGCCCCCATATAGCAACACAAAGTGAAAAATACTATTGGAGTACTAGTTATAGCATTAAATCACAATGTACAGCACATTAAGGACAGGGATCCTACATGATATTTTTAAAAAAATTGATTAATTTTCTATGCGATTTCTAATTTAAAACCAAGTTTTTTCTTCATTTTCAATTATCTTTATATACAGAAGATCGATTCAGTATATACTAAGTAAAGATTTCATCAGTTTGCACCCATACAGACACACAAAGTGTAAAAATACTATTTCAGTACTAGTTATAGCATTACTTCACATTGGACAACACATTAAGGACAGATCCCACATGAGACGTAAGTACACAGTGACTCCTGTTGTTGATTTAACAATTTGACACTCTTGTTGATGGTGTCAGTAATCTCCCTAGGCTCTAGTCATGAGTTGCCAAGGCTATGGAAGCCTTTAGGGTTGACCGACTTCGATCTTATTCTGACAGGGTCATAGTCAAAGTGGAAGTTCTCTCCTCCCTTCAGAGAAAGGTACCTCCTTCTTTGATGGCCCATTCTTTCCACTGGGATCTCACTCGCAGAGATCTGTAGATGATATTTTTAACCATTAAAAATTTTGCAATATGGGACTGGCGCTGTGGTGTAGTGGGTAAAGCTACAGGCACCTGCAGTGCCAGCAGCCCATATGGGCGCCAGTTCGAGTCCTGGCTGCTCCACTTCTGATCCAGCTCTCTGCTACTGCCTGGGAAAGCCATAGAATATGGCCCAAGTCTTTGGGCCCCCTGTACCCATGTGGGAGACCTGGAAGAAGCTCTTAGCTCTTAGCTTCAAACAGGCACAGTTTTGGCCATTGCGGCCATCTGAGGAGTGAGCCAGCAGATGGAAGACCTCTCTCTCTTTCTCTTTCTCTCTCTGCCTCTGCCTCTCTGTAACTCTGCCTTTCAAACAAAAATAAATCTTTTAAAAAAAATCTTGCAGTATCAAAGTTTGGCAGTTCTTGGGGAAATTGGTATTATATAATTTTGATGAAAGTGCAAATTTTAAAAATTACTAGGGACTGGCGCTGTGGCGTAGCAGGTTAATGCCCCGGCCTGAAGCACCGGCATCCCATATGGGCACCAATTCGAGACCCGGCTACTCTACTTCTGATCTAGCTCTCTTCTGTGGCCTAGGAAAGCAGTAGAGGGATGGCCCCAGTCCCTGGGCCCCTGCACCCACGTGGGAGACCCAGAGGAGGCTCCTGGCTCCTGGCTCCTTGCTTAGGATCAGCGCAGCTCTGGCCATTGCGGCCAACTGGGGAGTGAACCAGCGGGTGGACGACCTCTCTCTCTCTCTGCCTCTCCTTCTCTCTCTGTGTAACTCTGACTTTCAAATAAACAAATCTTTAACAACAACAAAAAAAGCCAATCCTAAGCCAGGAGCCAGGAACCTCTTCCAGGTCTCCCACATCGGTGCAGGGTCCCAAGGACTTGGGCCATCTTCTACTGCTTTCCTAGGCCATAGCAGAGATCTGGACTGGAAGTGGAGCAGCTGGGTCTCGAACTGGCGCCCATATGGGATGCTGGCACTTCAGGCCAGTGCGTTGACCCACTGCGCCACAGCACCGGCCCCAACAACAAAAAAATTACTATAGATACTTTGTTGAGAAAATTTCATATTATCTATTATAAATGGGATAATGACCATGTCCTTAATATGTAACTTAATTTCTAAATAGCTTCTCTACAGAAATAGTGTTGTTTCCTGGGGCTGGCATTATGGCATAGCAGATTAACTTCTGCCTGCAATGCTACCAACCAAAATGGGCACCAGTTGGAGCCCTGGCTGCTCCCCTTCTGGCCCAGCTCCTATATAATGCACCTGGAAAAACAGTAGAAGATTGTCAGGTGCTTGGGCCTCTGCCCCATGTGAGAGACTCAGATGTAGTCTCCTGGCTTCAGCCTGGTCCAGCCCTAGTTGTTGGAGCCAGTTGCGGAATGAACCATGTGTTCTAAGATATTGTTGCTCCCTAGTGTAAATTGATCATTCTGAATTCTGGGTTCCCATAGAATTTGATGTAAGCTGCTCTTACTTGGTTTCATTATTAGTCTGTTTTTATGTCTGTCTTCCAAAATTAGTCTTGTGACTTTCTCTTTGGAAGATACTCTTTTTTTTATTAGTTTTTAGTGTCTCCAATTCCTAGCAGTGTGTGGAAATAGAATAGGTTCCTTGTAGTGCTGATAAAATGATGTATGCATGTGAAATTCTGTGGTAATGCTTCAATCAGGAGGGTTCCATTAGAATCATTATTGCAATTGCAAAATAAATTGTTGCTCCTGACTTGAGATCCCTAGATATGTGTATCCTAAAAAGCTATCACAGTTAATTGTGCTATGCACTTTCAGAACCACTGCTACAAATTGTGTACGAAAAAAGGAGAACTGGCCATTATTCAGGGAAACCTGAGAATCTAAGCTTTCATTAGAGTATGTAAATAATGATTATGAATGAAACAAGTACCAATTTCTTTGTCATAGAACCAGTGACTTTCATCCAGGTTTAATATCCAATAGTCCTCACTCTTTAGTATGGTTATTTAATTGGACTTTCAACTTGTCTTTTCATAAGGCATCCCAGATGTTTCTGGTGCATATGGTTGCTTGATAACTTATTTGATTGGATAAGTCACTTTTGGTGCTCACTGGTGGTAAACTTTTTTTTTTTAAACTTTTATTTAATGAATATAAATTTCCAGTGTACAGCTTATGGATTACAATGGCTTCCCCCCCCCATAACTTCCCTCCCACCCGCAACCCTCCCCTCTCCCGCTCCCTCTCCCCTTCCATTTGCATCAAGATTCATTTTCAATTCTCTTTATATACAGAAGATCAATTTAGTATAAAAATTTCAACAGTTTGCACCCACATAGAAACACAAAGTGAAACATACTGTTTGAGTACTAGTTATAGCATTAAATCAGAATGCACAGCACATTAAGGACAGAGATCCCACATGAGGAGCAAGTGCACAGTGGCTCCTGTTGTTGACCCAACAAATTGACACTCTAGTTTATGGCACCAGTAACCATCCTAGGCTCTCGTCATGAGTTGCCAAGGCTATGGAAGCCTTCCAAGTTTGCTGACTCTGATCATATTTAGACAAGGTCATAAAAGACAGAGTGAGGATAGTAACCAATGATTCTAAGAGTGGCATTTACCAGGTTTGAACAATTATACAGCATTAAGTGGGGAAGAGGACCATCAGTACACACATGTTGGGAGTAGAGCCATTGGTGGTAGAGTAGAGGTTATGATTACAAAGGAATGAGGCCCAAGTGCACTAGACAGGGCCTAGAACAAAGGACAGGGTCATTATTAGAGGAGCTAAGAAAGGTGCTGTCTAAGCTACAATTAAGTTTTCTGATTGAGAGGCAAATAGAACCTGATAGAAGGGGCTTGATAATAATCTGGTGGGCTTTAGGCCTTGTAAGTGAAGAGGCCCAGGCCTATCTATCTCTTCACATGGGGTATATCCTAAGGGAGGTGTGAACCTCCTAGGGGAAGGCACTCTGTTGACTTTCATTACTTGGCTGGCCTGGGAGGAGAGCTGGCCAGGTAAAGGCAGGTGGCATCTCTAACAGGAAATTTACAGTTCTGCCTGCAATGTTGCTGACCCTATTTGACCATACCCTCAGCTGCAGTGGTCACTTTGGAAGTTGGGCTGAGTGAAGGGCTTTTCAGCTTAGAGCCAATAAGATCTGTGGCTCTGACCTGGGCATCCTTCGACTCCAGGGCAGGTCCATTTCCAGTGATCCAACTCTTGGCAGAGCTGCCAGGGCTATACACAAGCTGACTTCTGCTGAAGCCCAGGCTTACCACATTGAAAGCCACTGCAGTGGACTGGCCTGTTGGGTCTCCTTGAGGGCAGATCACTGTACAGATCAGCCATTAATAGGCCTGCCACCCATTGCTTCTGATGCCAAGCTTTCTTTTCCTCCTGGTTTGTGTTAAAGCAGACCAGAGGATGCAAGTCAAGGGAGTGCCCGTTTCCCATCTCTAATCTTCGGTGGCCTAAACTACAAGTCTATAGTCACAGGCATGTTCTGTAGTAGTTTTTCTAAGGTAGACAATGCCCATGAGGAAAATTATATTCTCACTTTAAAACTTTCTTTTCCTTTGGTCTGAAAGGGAGGTTTTTTTCTACTTACTGTATACTTCGGTGATGGTGAAGTGAATCTAGCTATGAGATTATTATTTAAGTTCTTATTTTGGCTATGCTATTGCAGAAAAATGTTAGCCATCTCTTTTATAAGGTCTAAAGATTAAATTGTGCATCCTACAGATTCCTTCATAATAGAATTAGTTTCCTACCTTGAGGAGAATTGAGAAATGAAAGAACAAGTTGGGCTTAGAATAGAGAAATGAGGGAGCAAGTCCTAGATCGCTTGCTGACAATAGCAATATCACATGAATACTTAGCAAACCGTTTCAACCATTAGATAACAACTTAAGAAAACATTTACCAGAAGGTCCAATGCCTTCTATAAATTTTAAGAATCATGTATTTGAAAACACCTCTTAAATATCTAACAAGGTGTAGTTTGTTTAGCCAGTAAACTTAAGCACAACCATCTAAAATGTTTTTAGTTTCTTTCTACCAACAAGTCTAAAACATATGATACACAGATTCAGGTCACACAAATTAAAATGTATCTTTGATTGATTTTAGCAGCTTAAATTTATGGACAATCTTATCTATAAGCCATTTAAAATAAAACTCTTAATAAAATTTCCCCATGTGGACATACAATATGTACACACATATAATATAGCATAATAGACCAATATAGCAATTTTAATAATAGCTTTTAAAATCTTTAACTCTTTTTGTAGATTGCCAATTGATTTGAATTGCTTCTTCTTTTTAGTAACCTCAGTTAACCATACTTTCTCTCAGTTGGTACTGTTAATACATTATTGGCTTCATCTGTTTACAGAGCCATCCCAAAGTACTGAATACAATAAAAGTGGCTGGAAAAAGTCCATAGGAACCTATAGGAGGACAGCTAAACACAGAACCAACAACGCTTTAGTTTTATGAGCAGGAGATCATATATAACTGTGGATGACAAAAGACTTTAAGTCGCCATGTTTAAAATTATAAACTCATCAACCAACAAGAGGCACTTGCTTACTTCACAGTATTTTTGAAAGGCACCTGTAGGATTTTACAAGTATTTAACCCTTTAAGCCTCTGGGGCTTTCTCATTAAGATAACTATCATGTCTAGTAACACAAGATCATTAGACTTTTTAATTCTCAAACATTTGTATTAATAGCATTTTCCATTATAGAAACTTAAAGTCTGGTAACAGACATCAAGAGAACATAATAGATTACTTTAACACATTGCTTTAACAGAGCATCAGAGTTTAATTCTATGTCAGAGAGAAATTGAGCTTCCTGTGATCTTTTGCTGTGAGGTTTCCTTCCTTTACCTTCTTTCATATTGGTGACCATGTTTCTGTGTTTCTGTGTGTAAGACATCTTTAAGCATCTTTTGCAGGGCAGGATGAGTGGCAACAAATTCTTTCAGTTTCTGTTTGCTATGAAAAGTCTTAATTTCACCTTCATTCACAAATGAGAGCTTTGCAGGATATAGTATTCTGGGCTGGCAGTTTTTCTCTCTTAGTACCTGGGCTATGTCTCGCCATTCCCTTCTAGCTTGTAGGGTTTCTGATGAGAAGTCTGCTGTGAGTCTAATTGGAGATCCTCTAAGAGTGATCTGACGTTTCTCTCTTGCACCTTTTAGGATCTTTTCTTTATGTTTCACTGTGGTGAGTTTGATTACAACATGTCGTGGTGAGGATCTCTTTTGGTCATGTTTATTAGGGGTTCTATAAGCTTCCTGTACTAAGATGCCTCTGTCCTTCTCCAAAACCTGGGAAATTTTCTGCTAGTATCTCACTGAAAATGCCTTCTAATCCTTTCTCCCTCTCCATGCCTTCAGGAACTCCTAGAACCCGAATGTTGGGTTTTTTTAATAGTATCCTGTAGATTCCCGACAATATTTTTTAGATTTCTAATTTCTTCTTCTTTTCTTTGGTTTGCCTGTTTCCTTTCCTGTTCTCTGTCTTCTAAGTCTGATATTCTCTCTTCTGCTTCACCCATTCTGTTTTTAAGGCTCTCTAATGTGTTTTGTCATTTGATCTATTGAACTCTTCATTTCATTATGATTTCTAGTCACTATCAGAGTTTTCTTGTTGCAGTAGTTGTTTCATTTCATTTTGATTCCTCCTTAATATTTCACTTTCACGAGAGAGATTTTCTATCTTGTCATGAAGGATTTCTGTAGTTCAAGAATTTGTTTTTGAGAACTTCTTAATGTTCTTATCAATTTTTTTGAGATCAGCTTCTTGCATTTCTTCGATCTCATCATCTTCATAATCTTGAATTGGGGTGTCTTTTTCATTTGGGGGCGTCATAGTTTCTTCCTTGTTCTTGTTAGCTTGGTTTTTGCGTTTGTTGTTTGGCATGTTGGAGATATTTGGTTTTTTCACTGTGGTGTTTTTTCTTGTTACACTATGGCTCTATATTAAGTGGAGTGTCTGCTTTCAGTGGAGCCTTAGAGGCTTGAGATGAGTGTGGACTGAGAGCTCTGTTTGGTTCCTCAGGGCTGAGGGTGTGTCAAAGATGACACTCCCAGGTTAGGTGTGGTAAATCTCTCTTTCTTTTTTTGATTTAAAAGGGAAGTAATTCCGCACAGCTGAACGTAATTGGAGGTAGTTAGCAGGCAAATGATATACCCACAGGAGCCAGAGATCGGAAGCTCTTTCCCAAGGACCACACAGGGAATCTGTGCTGCCCTCAGTGTGGGCTCCAATTCTCCTGCAGTCTCCCACTGGGTTGCCAAGTTAGATGCTAATCTCCTGTTATTTCACCCCTCCCCACAGAGTCAGGTTTTTTCTGCTAGGCTCAGGGCTTGTGCAGACCTGAGGTCGCCCTGCTTATGACGTATGTCCAAAATGGCGCCTGCTCTGTCTTGCTCGCCTTTTGAGAGGTGAGCGGAGAGAGAGAAACTTGTGTCCGTATCAGTCACTTTTTAAATTTTTTTCTCTTTCTTCTAGTTAGCCTGGTGAACTTTTCCCCACGGAGTTTCAAGCCTCGTTCCCTCTAGCCTCCTCTTTCCGCTTGCCTGCTGGTATCTCGGGCTATGGAGGTTCGGCTCACCTCGCGTTCCAGCGCTGGTGCGTTGAGTCTGCCGCTGGTGTCCGAACTTGGGCTCCCACGCTCTCCACGCAGGTCCACTGTGAATCACTAGTTCCGGAAGAGTTTCCTCTGCTGTTTCATTCCCTTCTCTTCCTTGACCCTGCAGTTTCTCCACTTATATTAAACTTTCTCTCCCCCCGGACTAAGTGTGCTTCCTGCCTATTCCGCCATCTTGCCGCCTATCCCTCACTGGTGGTAAACTTAAGGTTAATTTCACCATTCCTGAAGTGTTTGTAACTCAAAATATTGTCTGTTCTAAAGACTTCCTTTCCTGCAGATTGACAACGGTTCCTGTACTATGGGACAGACTCACCCATAGACTTGCAGTCTGGTACCTAAGAGGTATGATTTGAGCTATCCTTTGCAGCACATTTATTTGTGTTCCAGAAATAATTATCCTTTTAAGTTAAGCATGGGTTCGTTCCTCATCCTTGGCCTTCTTTTTAAATGGTGTAAGGTTCTATCACTAAAATCTTAGTCTGAATGAATGTATCAGATATATTCCTTTAGCCATTTTGGATTCCTACGGGAGAAGTCTAAAGGCATTGACTGGAGAGATTAAATGTTTTATGTAATATTCCTAAAGTTATACGTATGAAATTTGCATTCATTAAATCAAAGCTTTCAAAAAATAAATGTTATATGTAAGTCATCTTTCCTTAGGACCTCTATGCCTGAAGCAAAAGGGGAAGAATCCCTTAGAAGTCATTCTGAGATTTTTGCCACTTGTGATTCCTCACTGATGACTGTTGCTCCTGCCATGCAGCAATGGGATCCTATGCCTCCTTTAATTTATCTGATTCAACTTGGCTTGGTAGAACAAAGCATGACATTATTTAAGGCCTTAAAGTAGTAAGTGATAAATAAAAATAGTGCCACAAATACAGAAAACCTTTATATCAAGGAACAGTTTGCTCTCCTGAAAGGACGTGTGGCAGAGTGATGACAGCTCATAACCTCTAGTTCTGATCTGTTTGAATTCCATTCCCAATTCTAACATTTAGTAACTTTGTGACTTTAGGGCACTTTATTTAATATCTCTGTGTCTCTGTTTCCATTGGTCATATGAAAGAACAATAGTAGTTAATGCCTTCTTGCCTAGCTCCAGAACATTCTTCATATGTCAAACAATCTTGAACAGTTTTTGTCTGAAATACAATCGAAATTCAGATGTGGAGAGGATGAGTTATTTCTTTTACCCACCTAGATTCCATTTTCAAACTTTGCCTGCATTATTGATATTAGGAAAAGCTTTTTCCTTGAGACAAAATAAGTCTCTTACACTAAGGCATGTTTTCTTTCACTTGCAGGTCAGAACAAGTTAACCATATCCCAAAAGAACAAATCAAACCCAGTATTGGTATTATTAATTGCCACTTCAGTCTTGCCAAAGCCAGGCATTTATATTGACAACATGTTCTGTCTGATGAAAAAGGACTGTGTACCAAACATATTTTGCTCTTAAATAATTAATTATTTGTCACAGGATGATGCTATAGCAGATAATGCTAGGTCACACTGAGCTGTCAATTTCTATAAAGTGACCCTGGCTTAATGGTGCAGAATATTATTTTGCTTCTGTGTTTTAGAAATTTCCTGATGTACATCTTTGAAGTAAACTAGTCAAATGTTTAAAGTAGGGAGTAGTGAACTATATACTCCATAGTTGATGAAAGCTCATTTCAGTGGGAGTGAGAACTGGGTTTATATCAGCTAAAACTTTGGCTTTCAACTTTGCAGTTCATGGTCACATTGGGATACCAGGCTAGGAGGGACCTGTGCTACCAACAGATATAACCTACTGCTGAGACTGAATTTTGGTTGATGATATGAATTGTAATGAAGTCTGCTTCTCTATCTTGATGCTGACCAAAGAATAATCTGAAGTCTCCATCAGAGAACTGAATAGTATCCCTTTTCTCAGTATGTAGTAGATCAGTACAATGCTCTATGTAGTGACAAGATGGCCTATGAGATTCTAAAAAAATAAATAAATAGCAGCTGTTTCTCATCTCAGACAACTATTTCTGTTTTCTCAAGATCTTTAATACTGCTAAGAAATGGAAGTAAACATTTCTCAGAAGCATGTAAGAAAGATATTGCCCCTATATATTAGTCTTTTGGGAAATCTTAATTCAAATGGTTAGAGTATAACCAGGTTCAGCTTCTAATTGTTGCCTAATATTGGTATTGATCCATATTTTCTGTTTTTCTTTTTTTTTTAAATTTTTTTTTGACAGGCAGAGTGGACAGTGAGAGAGAAAGACAGAGAGAAAGGTCTTCCTTTTGGCCGTTGGTTCACCCTCCAATGGCCACCACGGCCGGCGCAGTGCGCTGATCCAAAGGCAGGAGCCAGGTGCTTCTCCTGGTCTCCCATGCGTGTGCAGGGCCCAAGTACTTGGGCCATCCTCCACTGCCTTCCCGGGCCATAGCAGAGAGCTGGATAGGAAGAAGTGCAACCGGGACAGAATCTGGTGCCCCGACCATGACTAGAACCCAGTGTGCCAGCGCCACAGGAGAAGGATTAGCCTATTGAGCCTTGGGGCCGGCTCCATTTCATTCCTATACATTTTTTGTATCCTATATTAATTGCTATATACCAAAGAAAACATGATATTTGTCTTTTAGATACTGGCTTATTACACTAAGCATAATGGTTTCAGGTTGCATCCATTTTGTTGCAAAATACAGGATTTCCTTCTTTTTTATGGCTGAGTATTCAATAGTGTATTATATATATCACATTTTCTTTATCAAGTCATCAGTTGATGGACTTCTGATTGATTCCATATCTTAGGTATTGTGAATTGAGCTGCAATAAGCAGGAGGGCACAGATAACTCTTTCATATGCTGATTTCATTTATTTTGGGTAAATGCCCAGGAATGGGATGGCTGGGTCATATTTTAGGCTTTTTTTCAGATCTCTGAGGAATCTCCATACTGTCTTCCAGAATGTTTGTACTCGTTTACATTACAACCAACAGTGAAATAGTGTATCTTTTCTCCCATATCCTCAGTAGCATTTATTTATTTATTTATTTATTTTTTGATTTTTGGATGATAGCCATTCTATCTGGGATGAGGTGAAACCTCATTGTGATTTTGACTTGCATTTCCCTGATGGCTAGCAATCCTAAACATTTTTTCACGTGTCTGTTGGCCATCTGAATTTCATCCTTTGAAAAATGCCTTTTTATGTGCTTTGGTCTTTTCTTGACTGGATTGTTTCTTTTATTGTTGTTGAGTTTCTTGAGTTTTTTTTTTTAATTCTGGCTAGAGAATCCTTTATCAGTTGCACAGTTTGCAGATATTTCTTCCCATTCTGTCAGTTGCCTCTTCACTTTGTTGAGTGTTTTCTTTGCAGTACAGAAACTTCTTAGTTTGATGTAATTCTATTTGTCTGTTTTTGCTTTTATTACTTGTGCTTCTTGTGTCTTTTTCAAGAAGTCTGCCTATGCCAATGTCTTGTAGTTTTTCCTGATGTTTTCCTCTAGTAATTTGATGGTATCAGGTCGTATATTTAGGTTATTGATCTGTTTTAAGTTGATTATTGTTTAAAGTGTAGGTAGGGGTCAGGGGTCTTCTTTCATACTTCTACATGTGTAGATCCAGTTTTCCCAGCACTGTTTGTTGAAGAGACTGTCCTTTCTTTGAGGATTCATTTGAGCTCATTTCTCATAGATTAGTTGCTTGTAGATGCATGGATTAATTTCTGGAGTTTCTGTTCTCTTGCAATGGTCTAAATGTCTGTTTTTGCCAGTACTAGGCTGTTTTCATTATAATTGCCTGAAATATGTCTTGAAATATGATATTGTCATGCCTCTGGCTTTGTTTTTGTGGTTTAAGATTGCTTTAGCTATTGAGGGTCTCTTGTGTTTCCATATGAATTTTTAAAAAAGATTTATTTATTTATTTGAAAAGCAGAGTTACAGAGAGGTAAGAGACAGGTCTTCATCTGATGGTTAACTCCCCAGATGGGCACATGGCCCAAGCTGTTTCAATCCGAAGCCAGGAGCCACGACCTTCTTCTGGTTCTCCCACGTGGGTGCAGGTGCTCAAGGACTTGGGTCATCTTCTGCTGCTTTCCCAGGCCATAACAGAGAGCTGGATTGGAGGTGGAGCAGTCAGGACTTGAATTGGTGCCCATATGGGATGCTGGCACTGCAGGCGGTAGCTTTACCTGCTATGCCCCAGTAACTGCCTCTCCATATGAATTTTACCATCAGTTTTTCTAGATCGTATTGAACCTGTAAATTGCTTTGAGTAGTTTGACATTTTGATTATATCATTTCTTCAAATCCAGGAACATGAAAATTTTTCCAATTTTTTGTGTCTCCTCTTTCTCTCTAATGTTTTGTAATTTTCATCATGGGCATCTTTCATATCTTTGGTTAAATCTACTCCAAGGTATTTAAATTTTTTTAAATAACTATTGTGAATGGGACTGATTTCACCAGTTCCCTCTCAACCATGGTTTTGTTTGTTTATAAAGTCTATTGATTTATGTTTGTTGATTTTTTATCTTACAACTTTACAAAACTTGCTTATGAGTTCCAATAGTCTCTTAGTGTTTTTTGTTCTCCTATATATAGGATCTTGTCATCTACAAACTTAACAGGATTATTTTTTGGTCTTCCTGATTTTCCTGAGCTCCTGATATATTCTGAATATTAATCCTTTCCAGATATATACTTTGCAAATGTTTTCTCCCATTCTGTTGGTTGCCTCTTTATTTTGTTGACTGTCGTTTGAAGTGCAGAAACTTGTTAGCTTGATGTAATCCCATTTTTCTATTTTTGCTTTTACTACTTGTACTTCTGTGGCCTTATCCAGACAGTCTTTGCATATTCCAATATCTTGCAGCATTTCCCCAATGTTTTCCTCTAGTAATTTGATCATTTCAGGTCTTAGCTTTAGACCCTTGAGCCACTGTAAGTTCATTTTGTATGGGGTGTTTCATACTGTGGCATGCAGAGATCCAGTTTTCCCAGCACCATTTGTTGAAGAGATTGTTCTTTCTCCAGGGAGTGATTTTGACTTATTTTCCAAGGTTAGTTGTGGGGCCAGTGCTATGGTGTCATGGGTAAAGCCACTGCCTCCACTGCCTGCAGTACTTGCATCCAATATGGGTGCCAGTTCAAGTCCTGGCTGCTCCACTTCGATCTAGCTCTCTGCTATGGCCTAAGAAAGCAGTAAGAAGATGATCCAAGTCCTTGGGCTCCTGCATCCATGTGGGAGACCCAGAAGAAGCTCTGGGCTTCTGGCTTCGGATCAAGGCAACTTTGGCCATTGCAGCCATCTAGGGAGTGAACAAGGGGCTGGAAGAGCTCTCTTTCTCTCTCTCTGCCTCTCAAGTAAATAAAAAAATCTTTAAAAAATTGTCATTTGGCCGGTGCCATGGCTCACTAGGCTAATCCTCCACCTGCAGTGCCGGCACCCCGGGTTCTAGTCCTGGTTGGGGCACCAGATTCTGTCCCAGTTGCCCCTCCTCCAGTCCAGCTCTCTGCTGTGGCCCGGGAGTGCAGTGGAGGATGGCCCAAGTGCTTGGACCCTGCACCCGTGAGGGAGACCAGGAGAAGCACCTGGCTCCTGGCTTTGGATCGGCACAGTGTGCCGGCTGTAGTGGCCTTTTGGGGGGTGAACCAAGGGAAGGAAGACCTTTCTCTCTGTCTCTCTCTCTCACTAACTCTGCCTGTCAAAAAAAAAATTGTCATGAGTTGCCAAGGCTATGGAAAACTCTTGAGTTCACAAACTCTGACCCTCAGTTTTTTTTTTTTTTCCACATTCCTGGTTCAGAAGCTTCACATAGTTACAGGTTCCTAGCCGCCTGTTTTTGCTCCCCACCAGAATCAGGTTTTTCCACTTGGCTGATTGCTGGGCGCAGTCTGGAGCGGAAGCAGCTGTTACGTATTTCCAAAATGGCGCCAGCTCTGTCGGCTCGTGCGGCTTTGTGAGGTGAGTGG
The DNA here is from genome assembly GCF_033115175.1 of Lepus europaeus. NCBI lineage: Eukaryota > Metazoa > Chordata > Mammalia > Lagomorpha > Leporidae > Lepus > Lepus europaeus. The sequence goes on from NC_084850.1 coordinate 57,339,149, forward strand.
AGATTGAGAATCGTGTCCCTACCGTCTATTTTCTTTTTTCTTTCTTCTAGTTAGGCTGGTGTACTTTCCCCCACGGGGCTTCCAGCCTCGTTCCCTCTAGACTCTTCTGCCAGTGTCTCAGACTACTGTGGTATCGTCTTGCCTCACTTTCCAGCGCTGGTGCGGAGGCACTCGGCAGCTGGAGTCCCGAGCCGTGGGCGGCCTCGCCTTCCGCACAGGTCCACGGTGTTCCTCTAATTACGGAAGAGAGTCCTCTGCCGTTTTGTCCCCTGACTCTTCCATGAGACTACACTATCTCCACTTTTATTAAACTATCTTCTCCTGGACTAGATCAGTAAGCTCCCTCCCTGTTCTGCCATCTTGGAATCCTGTAATCTGTCTTGAAATGTGGTATTGTGATGCCTCCAGCTTTGTTTTCATTGTTTAGATTGCTTTAGCAATTTGGGGTCTCTTGTGTTTCCATATGAATTTTGGAGTCATTTTTCCTAGATCTGGAAAAACATCTTTGGTAATTTGCCTGGGATTGCATTGAATCTGTAAATTGCTTTGGGTAGTATGGACATTCTGATGATATTAATACTTCCAATCCATGAACATTGCAATTTTTCATGTCCTTAATTAAATATATCCTAAGATATGTATATTTTTTGTAGCTATTGTGAATGAGAACAATCTTTCAAGTTCTTTCTTAGCCATAACATTTTCTTTTCTTTTTTTGTTAAGATTTAATTATTTTATTTGAAAGGCAGAGTTACAGAGAGGCAGAGGCAGGGAGAGGGAGAGAACGAGGTCCTCCATCCACCAGTCTACTCCTCAGATGGCCGCAAAAGCTGGAGCTGTGCCGACCTGAAGCCAGGAGTCAGAAGTCAGGAGCCTCCTCCAGGTCTCCAATGCAGGTGCAGGGGCCCAAGGACTTGGGCCATCTTCCACTGCTTTTCCAGGCCATTGTAGAGAGCTGGATAGGAAGTGGAGCAGCCAAGACTTGATCCAGCACCCAAATGGGATGCCGGTATTGCAGGCCGTGACTTTACTTGCTTCGCCAAAGTGCTGGCCCTGCATTTTCTGTGTATATAAATGCTATTTGTTATTGTGTATTGATTGTACATCCTGCAACTTTCTGAAACTCTCTTATGAGTTCCAGTAGTCTCTTAGTCGAGTCTTAGTTTCCCTACCTATAGGATCAGGTCTTGTACAAGCAGGGATAATGTGACTTCCAACTTTCCCTTTGATTTCTTTTTCTTGTCTAATGGCTCTGGCTAAAACTTTGAGAACTATATTGAATAATAATTGTGAGAGTTGACATCCTTGTCTGGTTTCAGATCTTTGTGGGCTTGCCTCCATCTTTTTCCCATTCAATGTGATGCTGGCTGTGGTTTTGTCCTATATTGCCTTGATTGTATTGAGGAATGTTCCTTCTATACCCAGTTTGCCTAAGATTTTTATCATAAAAGGATGTTGTATTTATCAAATGCTTTCTCTGTACCTATTCAGATAATTATATGGTTTTTATTCTTCACCACTTGGTCCAGGTGAATGATTTTTCTGATGTGTTGTTGGATTCAGATAGCTAGTATTAGTTAAAGTGATTAGTTTAAGTTCATAATTGATCATAAAGATAGGATTAAGTATCAAAGTGATTACATAAATAAGACCATAATAATTATCTGTATTATTTATTTATTTTTAATGCTAATAATAATTGATAGCATTAAAAAGGAGAAAACGACCCAATATGAGAAGCGGGATACACAGCAATCTCATAGAATGGCAAATGTCCTAAACAGCACTTTGGCCTTAGAATCAGCCTTCAAGGCATTCGGATCTGGCTAAAAAGCCCATGAGAGTTTCCCGGGCATGGAAAGCCAAGACACTGTGGCAAAAAATGACCTAAATGAAAGATCTCTGTGAGTGAGATCCCAGTGAAAAGAATGAGCCATCAAAGAAGGAGGTACCTTTCTCTGAAGGGAGGAGAGAATGTCCACTTTGATTATGGCCTTGTCTAAATAAGGTCGGAGTTTCTGAACTCAAGAGGCTTCCTTAGCCTTGGCTGCTCATGACAAGAGCCTCAGGTGATTACTGGCATCATAAATAAGAGTGTCAATTGTTAAATCAGCAATGGGAGTCACTGTGCACTTACTCCCCATGTAGGATCTCTGTCCTTAATATGTTGTACTATGTGAATTAATGGTAACACTAGCCTTCAAACAGTACTCTATACTTTGTGTGTCTGTGTGGGTGCAATCTGTTGAAATCTTTACTTAGCATATTCTAAGTTGATCTTCCGTATATAAAGATAATTAAAAATGAATCTTAATGAAAAATGGGATGGGAGAGGGAGTAGGAGCCCTGTATGTTGCAGCCATTTGGGTTGTGAACCAGCAGATGTAAGACCTCTGTCTTTCTCTGACTCTCCTTTTTCTGTCACTCTTTTACATAAATAAATCTCAGAAAAACAAAATAAACTGAGGCATAACATTGAGATTTGAAGAATAGAAAACACTTATGATCTTCCTGAAATGAGAAAGTTGGTGATTGTCACATGAAAGGATGAGATGAGTGCAAAAAAAAATCAAATTTTCTTATTTTTAAAAGGATTTTTGAAATTTATTTGAAAGACAGAGTTACACAGAAATAAGGAGACCCACACACAGAAATCTTCCATCTGCTGGTCCACTCCCTAAATGGCTGCAGTGGCCTGGGCTGATTCAGGCAGCATGCAGGAGTCTTGAACTCCATCTGATTCTTCCCTGTAAGTAACGGGGCCCGGGCACCCTGGCCACCCTCCACTGCCTTTCCAGCCACAGCAGCAAGAAATTGGAATGGAAGCAGAGCAGATAGGATGGACCTGAACCCTTAAATGATTACATGCATTGCAGGAGGCAGCTCAAAGCCATGTGCCACAATGCTGGCCCTCACCAAGTTGTTTTTTAATGACATCATTTAGTTGTCATGTTGAATAACCTGTACTCATATTACCAAAGGTTTCGTGTAGATTAGGCCTTATGTAAACTCAATTGGTAGAGAAGATAGTCAATATTCCCAAGAGAATATTCACAAGTTTGACAGTACAAATTGGTTGCCTGAAAGGACAATAAGACTTACAGGATATTCCAAACTGAGGATGCGTCTTTTTTAAAAAATATTTATTTATTTGAAGGGTAGAGTTAAAGAGGCAGAGGCTGAGCAAGAGAGGTCTTACATCCGCTGGTTTACTCCCCAAAAGTCCACAATGGCTGGAATTTTTTAAAATTTCTTTTTCAGTATTGTTGTATAGGAATGATACTGATTTTTTTTTAAAATGTTTCCCTTTGTTTTAAGATTTGTTTATTTACTTGAAAGAGTGGCAGAGAAAGAGAGGGAGAGACAGAGACAGAGGGAGAGGGCGAGAGAGTCAGAGAGATCTTCTGTGTGCTGGTTCCCTCTCCAAATAGCTCCAACAGCTATGGTTGGAGCAGCCTGAAGCCAGGAACTTTAACCCCATCTGAGTCTCCTAAATGGGTGGCAGGGTTCTAAGTACTTTGGCAGTCTGCTGCTTTCCCAGGCACATTAGCAGGAAGTTGAACTAGAAGTGAAGTACCCAGGCCTTGAACCAGGCCTCAAATATGTGATGCTAGCATTGCAATTGACAGCTTACTTTGCTGTCCCTCAAGTCTGCCCCCACCCCATTTTGAATTTTTGATGTTTCTTTTGACCTCTTTACACATTGACTGTTAACCTTTTATTGTAATATTTATTTTTTAGTCTTTAAAGATATAAGTTAGCTCTACATGTTTACAATATTAGAGCATTCTGAATTTGTTAATATAATTACTCTTTTTTTTAAGATTTATTTATTTGAGAGGCAGGGTTACAGAGAGAGAGAGAGAGACAGACAGACAGACAGACAGAGAAAGGTCTTCCATTTGCTGGTTCACTCCCCAAATGGCTGCAATGGCTGGAGTTGGGCTGATTCGAAGCCAGGAGCCAGGAGCTTCTTCCAGGTCTCCCACACAGGTGCAAGGGCCTAAGGTCTTGGACCATCTTCCATGGCTTTCCCAGGCCATAGCAGAGAGCTGGATTGGAAGTGGAATATCTGGGACTTGAACCAGTGCCCATATAGGACTCTGGCACCACAGGCAGAGGATTAACCTATTATGCCACAGCGCCAGCACCAGTATAGTTACTCTCACCAGTGAGTTTTCCACCATTTTATATTTTCTTCTTAGTTGTTTGACTGTCTTTCAGTTAGAAGAACTCCCTCTAGTATTTCTTGTAACACAGATATGATGGTGATAAATTCTCTCAGCTTTTGTTTATCCGGAAATTTCTTTCTTTCTTTCTTTCTTTCTTTTTTTTTTTTTTTGATATCTGAAGTATAGCTTTGCTGGATAGTTTTCTTGACAGGCAGCTTTGTTCTTCAGTACCGTAAAAGCCTCATCTTATTTCTTCCTGGGATGAAAGGTTTCTTCTGAGAAGTCTACAGTCAGACAAATTGGGATCCTTTTATGTGTTATTTGCTTCTTTTTCTCTTGTAGTTTGAGAATTCTCTCCTTCGGAGAACTTTGGGTACATACAGTTGGGTTAAATCTGACTTATGACCTTTGACCTTCCTGTACCTGGATAGTTGTTTGTCTCTTTAGGTTTGGTGTTTTGTCAGTATCTCTTTGAATATGTTTTCTACGCCTTTGACATTCTCATGTCCCTCTTGAATCCCAATACCTGGAATATTTGCTTTTTTTCATATTTCTGATAAGATTCCTTCATTCCTCTTGGTTCTCTTTTCTGCTCCAATTGCATATCTTCAAATAGCCTGTCTTGGAGCTCGCTGATTATTTCTCACATTTGATCTATCTATTCTGCTATTGATTTCTTCATTCATATTTTTAAATTACATTCAATATATTTTCCATTTGAAGCATTTCAATTTGATATTGCTTAATTATATCCATCTCTCCATTAGAACATTAAATTATTTCTCTATGTACTCCAATTTTGCTGGGTTTCCTTAAAAAGGCTATTTTGCAATCTCCATTTGAGCATTTGGAAATGTTGATTTTTGGCAGTGTATTTTCCTTGTCACGGTTCCCTGGAAGCTCTGGATGCTTGAAGGAGTACAATGTCATCTTCACGTTGAAGGATTAGTTTTAGTAATGCAGATTCACTTTTGGCTGTCATTCTAGAAAATCTAAGCCTTCTGTTCCACTGAGGGGGGCTGTCTCCCTGATGTTGCACCTATCAGCCACTGGGGATGCTGCTTTGTATGCTAAACCAGGATCACAGAGTTCCACTGCCACTGAAGGTGGTCCAGATGTGCTATTTCCAAGCCCTAGCCTAAGGACAGGGACTGTTAGAATCTTCACAGTGCTGGATGTTATCAGCCTAGCACTGATTCCAAAACAACCCTGTGATTCCTTGTGGTCTTCTCAGGGTACTAGCTCCTCAGGCAGACCCCAGGTAAGTCATACCTGGGTCTCACAGTCACTAGGTTTTGTTTAATATTTGGGGGTGCACATCAGGCCTGTAAAAGGCTGTGCTATGTGCCAAGTCTGTCTCTAAGGGCAGAAATATTGCAAGTCCAGAGACTCCATCTACAGGCAATGGCCTGGCATCTACAGCTCTTGTGAAGGGTACTTGGTGTGTGTATAGCTGTTGACATTCATGTCTTTGCAGGGGAGAGATTATTGGAGCTTCTTTCTCAGATGTCTTCTTGGCTCTTCCCCCTTTGTTAATTTTATTCAAACTTATTTTTTTACTTGTGAGGCGGAGTACAGACAGGGAGAGGGAAAGACAGAGAGGTCTTCCACCCACTGGTTCACTCCTCAAATGGCCGCAAAGGCCCGAGGTGGGCTGATCCAAAGCCAGGAGCCAGGAGCTTCTTCCTGGTCTCCCACATGAGTGCAGGGGCCCAAGGACTTGGGCCATATTCCACTGCTTTCTCAGGCCATAGCGGAGAGCTGGATCAGAAGAGGAGCAGCTAGGACACGAATTAGCGACCATATGGGATGCCGGCGCTACAGATGGCCGTTTATCTTTTTTTGCCACAGTGCTGGTCCCCCATGTTCCCATTTAAAAATTATTCTACACATTTTCACATTTATTTTCTGAATCTACATTTTAGATAGTTTTTGGTCTAAAGCTCTGTGAAATTTTATCAAGTGTAGACTGAAAATCCTGGCTCCTGTCTTTGGAATGTCCCTGCCGTGGCCATTGTGGCCAGTGCGACCATTTGGGGATTGAACCAGGTGATGGAAGAAATAAATAAATTTAAAAATTTAGTTTATTTCATTTATTTAAAATATTGTTAATTTTATTAAATATCAGAGTTACAGGAAGAGACAGAGAGAGAGAGATCTTCTATCCTCTGGTTCTTTCCCCAAATGGCCACAATGGCCATGTCAAATAAAGCCAGGATCCTGGAACTCCAGTTGAGTGGCAGGGGCCCAATTACTTGCGCCATGTTCCTCTGCTTTCCCAGGAACATTATCAGGAAGCTGGATTGGAGGTGGAGTTTCCAAGACTTGTATTGGCATTCATTCTGGCATTTTTGCAGGCAGTGTCTTAATCTAATGTACCACAATGCAGGCCCTAGTTTAACTTAACAATTTTAAAATAATTATACATATAATTTTTAAATAAAATATTAAGAGAACACATATAAAAATTACAAATATTTATGGGGTACCATGTGATATTTCAATGCATGTATATGTTATGTAATGTCTAATCAGGACATTTTATATATATATATCTCCTTATATATTTAATAGTTCTTACTAGTGAAAACATCTAAAATATTTATTTTTTAAAAGATTTATTTATTTTATTTGAAATAGTTACAGAGAGGCAGAGGCAGAGAGAGAGAGAGAGGTCTTCCATCTGCTGGTTCACTCCCCAAATGGCCCCAATGGCCAGAGCTGAGTCTATCTGAAGCCAGGAGCCAGGAGCTTCCTTCGGGACTCCCACATGGGTGCAGGGGCCCAAGGACTTGGGCCACCCTCTACTGCTTTCCCAGGCCACAACAGAGAGGTGGATCAGAAGTGGAGCAGCCGGGACACGAAATGGCACCCATATGGGATGCTGGCACTGCTGGCTGTGGCTTTACCTGCTATGCCTCAGTGCTTGCCCCTCGCAAGCAGTTTTAATTGGTAGGTTTAAAACAAATAGGTAGGGGTTCTTAGAGGTCACACAATAGCTAAGAGGTCATCGCTATGGAAAATCTGCACAGTCCGTGTGGTATGTGAGGGTGTATAGGGCAAGCCATGTAGATTGTATTTAGTTTTCCCATTAGGAAGTAGTTGACAGGAGACAGTTGGTTAAGATGGATGGATATGTGAATGTGTAACACAGAGGAAGCATCAGGAAGGGTAAAGCTGGGAACCACATCAGGGGTGATTCAGCTCTGATTCTGGTATTGGTAGTACAAATTATATTCAAAATGGCAGCTGAATTTTAAGCATTGACTATAGAGCCTTCCTTTCTTGGCCACACCATCCCTTATAGAACTTGTGGCATGCAGATCTGGGGAGGGGCAGGAAGGGAGAATAGCTCAACTGCCACAAAGTATCACTGTTCTCAAGGGGATTTAGTAGATTTTCTTTAAAAAGTGCTTCTTCATTTGATGTATGCCCTTTGGTAAATTTTCAGAGACTTTAAGTCTTGTATTTTAAAAAACATTAAAATACTTTTTGCCAGTTTTATTTGTTTATTCTCATGCTTGAAAATTTTTGGTAGTATCCCTATATCGCCCCCCCCCCCCAACTTTTTTTAAATTTGAGAGAACGGTACAGATGGGCAAGATGAGAAAGTTCCCATCTGTTGATTCACTCCCTAAATGCCCACAACAGCCAAAGCAGAGCCAGGCTGAAACCAGGAGCCAGGAATTCAATATACGTCTTCTGGGTGGTGGCAAGGACCCAAGTACTTGAACCATTACCTTTGTCTCCCAGGGTGTACATTAGCAGTAAGTTGGAATTGGGAATGGAGCTGGAATTTGAATCCAGACACTCTGATGCAGGACACACAGGATGTAGGAGTCATAACTGGAGTTTTTAATCACTACACCAAATGCCCATTGCTATCATACTTTTAATGTTTCAATTCTCTGTTAGTTTTTCCCATTTCTTTCCTGATTTTGGTATTTTTTTTCTATTTATTCTTCTTGATTAATCTTAGTAGAGAATATAATTTAAATCCTTTAAAGGTTGGAACTTTTTAAAGATTTAGTAGTCATAAAGATTGAACAGGATTTTTTTTATTTTCTCTATTACATGTGGTTTTTCTACTTCATCTCTGGTCTTTGTTATTCTTTTATACTTTCTTTTGTGGGTGAATTTATTTTTTTGAGGTGGTAACTTAAATAACTGAAGTTGAATTCTTCTTTTCAAATATATAATCTATGTATTTGTTCTAAATACTGCTTAGCACAAGCTAGTTGTCATATTTGTATATATCCTTCTGTTAGTATTTTATAATTTTCATTCTGATTTCTTCCTTCACATGTAATATACCTAAGGTATTCCTTAATTTCCCAAGGTTTGGTGCTATTATAAATTTTATTTTTTAAAAGATTTGTTTATTTGAAAAGTAGAGTGATAGAGAAAGAGAATGATATATATGTATCATTATATAAATATCTATTTCTATCTCTCTATCTATATGAGAGAGAGAGAGAGAGAGAGAGAGAGAGAGAGAGAATCTTCTACCTGCTGGTTCATTTCCCAAATGGCTACGATAAGCAGGCCTGGGACAGGATAAAAGGGGAACCAAGCACTCTGAGTCTTCCACATGGAGGGCAGGGACTCAAGAACTTGAGCCATCATCTGCTGCCTTCCCACGTGCATTAGCAGGAGGCTGCATTAGAATCAGAGGAGCACAGACTCAAATTGGCACTTTGATATGGGAGGTTGTTGCTGCATGTGGACGCTTAACCTGCTGTGCCACAATGCCAGGCCCAGTTAAATTTTATTGATGGTTTTTTTTTTTTTTACTTAGTTGCACTTCGCTCAGAGAACATATTCCTAATGACTTAAAGCATTTTCTATTTGTTGAGGTCCATTTAATGATTGCATTTGTCCAATTTTGGTAAATAGACTATGTTTACTTAAAAACATTTTGAAGTCTATTGGAGTTTGTATGATGGGAATGCAGCCATTATGGAAAACAGTATGGAGATTTCTTAGAAAACTAAAATGGATCTACATATGACCCAGCTATCTCACTCCTGGAAATATATCCAAAGGAAGTGAAATCAACATAGGAAAGAGGTACCTGTGTTCCCATGTTTATAGCAGCTTGATTAACAATAACAAAGATAAAGAATCAACCTAGATGTTATAGATGGCAGTGCTGGCATCTTGTGTGGGTGTAGTTTTGATTCTAGGCTACTCTACTTCCGACAGGGGTTGGCACTATGTCATAGTAGGTTAAGTGTCTGCCTGTGGTGCTGGCATTCTGTATGGGTGCCAGTTTGAGAACTGGTTCTTCTACTTCCCATCCAGCTCTCTGTGATTGGCCTGGGAAAGCAGTGGAAGATGCCCCTTCACCAATGTGGGAGGCCCCAGGGGAAACTCCTGGCTCCTGGTTTAGGATTGACCCAGCTCTGGCCATTGTGGCTATGTGGGAAGAGAATCAGCAGATAGAAGACCTTTCTCTCTGTCTCTCCCTCTCTTTGTCTGTAACTCTGCCTCTCAAATAAATAAATTTAGTTGGCCACCTGCTTTGCCTCCTTAAAAAAACAAAAAAATGTGGTATATGTGTGTTATGGAGTATTATTCTTAAAAAGGATGAAATTCTGACATTTGCAACAAAATGGATGGAAATGGAGATCATTATGCTAAATGAAATAAAACAGACTGAGAAACACAAATATCATATTTTCTTATTTGTAGAAGTTAATATACAAAGAGTATAAAAATTGTGAGGCTGTTATATCATTTGGTATATAGTTATAAATAGTATTTCTCTGATATATCTTCATGTTAAAAATAGATTTATTTTTAATATAAATTATTTGTTAAGTCTCATTTGTTAATTATATTTTCTGTGTTTCCTATATTTTTGCAGAATTTTCCTTTGGCTTGTTAACTTATTTTGAGAAATATATTATAGCATTTGAAATATTCTCCTATAATGATTGTCAATGTGTCAGTTTTTCTTCTTGTTCTTGCACACTTTTACTTTTTGTATTTTGAACTGTTTTATGAGGCGTGTAAAATATAGGCCAAACTGCACAGTTATCGGGAATGGTGCCCCATGGCTGCCCTCGCTTCAGACACCAGGAACTTTACAAATTCAGGAGCTGCTGTGATCATTTTCATATTCGATAATCTACCAGAATGGCTCAGGAAAAGACTATAATTATGACTACAGTTTTATTATAGCAAACGTGTACAAAGTAGAACCAACTAAAGGGGGCATTACATAGAGTTAAGTTTGGCAAAGTTCTGAATGTAAATCTTCCACCTTCCTTAGGGACACATTAACTTCCTGGTACCAGCTTATGACAATATTCAAAAAAATACTGCCTCCCATGGAAGCTGACATGAGATTTTGATTTTCAGAGTTTTTACTGGGGCTTGATCACATGTAGCTTGAAGGTCTGACCTTTAGTTTCCAGTCTCTTTCATAGGTTTGGGCTGTCTATAGTTTCCATTCCTCGGGTGGTTAAAACTGAAATGGTGTGGATTATAGCCCCCATCTTAAATCATGTTGTTAGAATGGTGGATAAGCCTCAAGGAAAGCAAAGCTACTCCTGTAAGGAAGAACATTCCAGGGGCTTATAGATTGCTTTTAGCAGTCAAGAGCAGAGGTCAAAACTCCGTTTTAGGTTAATTCTTTACTGTGTAGTATATTTTTAGATTTACAATTTTGATATCTTAATTTTTTTGAAAGATTTTATTTATTTATTTGAGAGGTAGAATTACAGACAGTGAGAGAGAGGGAGAAAAAGGTCTTCCTTCCATTGGTTCACTCCGCAAATGACTACAATGGCTGGAGCTGCGCCGATCTAAAGCCAGGAGCCAGGTGCTTCTTCCCAGTCTCCCATGGGGGTGCAGGGTCCAAGCACTTGGGCCATCTTCCACTGCCTTCCCAGGCCACAGCAGAGAGCTGGATTGGAAGAGGAGCAGTTGGGACTAGAATTGGCGCCGTATGGGATGCTGGTGCTGCAAGCGGAGGATTAACCTACTGTGCTGTGGCGCCATCCCCAATATTTTACATTCTTATTGACCTTTTTATTGTTATGAAATTGCTTTCTTCATTTCTATTAATCCTTGTGAATCTAGATGTCTGATATTAATTTAGCTATAACATTTCTTTTGGTTAGTGATTGCCTAGTGTATTGCTTTTGTCTATGGAATTCTAATCTTTGTCTTATAAGAATTGATGGAGAAAGGGCTCTAAGTTTCAAAGGCATTCTGCCTAGCCCAGGCATCCTCTGCATGCAGCACATATTTTGGAACTACATCTGGCTGCATGTATGTATCCCTTCTCTAAATCTCTGCCAAAAGCAATTCTGTCTCCTCTCCCTCTGCAGCGCCCCTCTTTGGGGCTTTACATCAGTGTTTGCAGTGGATTCTCAGCCTTCTACCTGCACTCAGAATGGACAATTCTTCTCAGGCCAATGTAGCAGCAGAGAATAGTTCACATGTCTTTGTTTCTTCCATTTCCTGCACCTTACCTTTCCTTTTCCTAAACACATTAGCACCTATCTGCTGCTGCTTCTTTCATATCATTTAGAAAATTATCTAGCTCTGCTAGCGACTCCCTTCCAATTATTATTATTTCTTTTATTTTTGACAGGCAGAGTGGATAGTGAGAGAGAGAGACAGAGAGAAAGGTCTTCCTTTTTGCCGTTGGTTCACCCTCCAATGGCCGCTGCGGCCGGCGCATCTCGCTGATCTGAAGCCAGGAGCCAGGTGCTTCTCCTGGTCTCCCATGCGGGTGTAGGGCCCAAGGACTTGGGCCATCCTCCACTGCCTTCCCGGGCCATAGCAGAGAGCTGGCCTGGAAGAGGGGCAACCGGGATAGAATCTGGCGCCCCAACCGGGACTAGAACCCGGTGTGCTGGCACCGCAAGGCGGAGGATTAGCTTGTTGAGCCACGGCGCTGGCCTCTAGTGAAATAATTTGAAAACCACTTGCCACCCTGGTTTTCTCTGTCAGGCATTAGAATTAATCACATTATTATTGATGTGAGCTTATCAAAGCTATAGAATGGTATAATCACCTTCATTTTGAATACTATAGCTCTATTAATGTGGCTCAAGTTTGCACTGGATTTTCTTTCTTTTTTTAAAACATTTATTTATTTATTTAAGAGACAGAGCTAGAGACAGAGAGAAATGTCTTCCATCTGCTGGTTCACTTCCCAAATGGCCACAATGGCTGGAGCTGGGCCAATCCAAAGCCAGGAGCCAGGAGCTTCTTCCAGGTTTCCCACATGGGGTTCAAGGGCCCAAGCACTTAGGCCATCTGCTGCTGCTTTCCCAGGCACAGAGAGCTGGACTGGAAGTAGAGCGGCTGGGACTCAAAACAGCGTCCATATGGGATACCTGCACTGCAGGCAGAGACGTAACTCACTACACCATGGTGCCAGCCCCAGTTTTTTCTTTTTTAATAGTTGTTAAGGGTACAGAAAGATTTGTCTGTGCAAACTGATACTGTGTATTTAAACTCTGCTGTCTAAATGTTAAGTATTGATATATTTAGGGGGGAGACTTAGGATCTAATTGTTACCTCTTTTTTTCCCCACAGAAACCTTTTTTAATGTCTACAAATTTCATAAGTACGACTTTAGCAATATAATGATTCTTCCCATCACACTCACTCTCCCACTCCCACTCCCACTCAATTGTCATGGTACAAATCATTAAGGACAGAGGTCCTGCATGGGGAGTTAGTGCACTGTGACTCCTGTTGTTAATTTAACGCTTACATTATTATGTTTGAACTCAGTGACCACCTGAGGCTCTTAACCTGAGCTGCATAAGCTATGGAAGCCCTTTGAATCCATAGTCTCCGTCAGTATTTAGACAAGGCCATAAGCAAAGTGGAAGTTCTCTCCTCCCTTCAGAGAAAAGTACCTCCTTCTTTGATGGCCCCTTCTTTCCACTGAGATCCTTCATGTAAATTATTTTTTGCCATAGTGTCTTGGTCTCCATGCCTGAAATGCTCTCATGGGCCTTTCAGCCAGACCAGAATGCCTTAAGGGCTGATTCTGAGGTCATTGTGACCTCTGAGAGGTGGAACTTGGGGGTGCTCTTTAGATCACTGGGACACTCCCTTGGAGGGGCGTTATTGTGAGAGGGTTGATTATTTATTTTGAGTTCTGTCTAGTTATTCTCTCTGCTTCCTGGCTCTGCATTTGATCTTTCCTTTGCTCCCACTGAACCCACCTTGAGCAGTCTCTCCACAGCTCCTGGATTACGGAGCCACCCAGTCTTGAACTGTAACTTCTAAACTGTAAGCTGAAATATTATTTTGTAGTAAACTGACGTATTCAGAACTTCATCACATGAACATCTCTGCAGTCCATATATTACTACTGACACTACCACTATTATTACTAACATTTGTTGAAAACTATGTTCTATATGTATTAACTCCTTTTATTACTTGGTAAAAAACATATTATTCCTATTTTCTGACTGAAGAAAATGAGAGGTCTAATAATTTGTCCACGGTTATACAACTGTACTGCATCTAGAATTTAGGGTTATCAACTTATCCCAATTTGTTTGAGACTTCCACAGTTTTAGTACCAAAAGTCTATGTCCCAGAAAACATCATTTCTTGGTGAACTGGGATGCTTGGTCACCCCAGCAAAATCTGAACTCAGTATATCTGTCATCTGAACTCGGGTCTTTAATCACACTACACTACCACTTCCCTGAGAAAGCAGTGGTGATTTACTCAACTATTTGATGTCATGAAATGTGATTTTATGTCTTGCTAGGTAATTTGATGTTTTGCTGCGTGCCTGGGTTGGAAAAGCCAAGGTCAGTGAAAAAAGTTAGAAGATATTGTGTCATTTCAATATAAGAGAGCACTATCTAACATGAAATGCAAATATAGAATGAATTGTCTAAAAGGGTTTTACTTGTGCCTTGTACTACTTTAAAATTCAGTGTAACATAATAAATACAGTCTTGTTAAATTGTAATTATATTTTCTCTAGAATCTGAAAGTTACATTCAGATTCTATGATCTAACAACTTAGGTATACTTTCTAAATGCATGTGGTTCACAATAAGCCTTGTATGCTTTTGGTTAAATCATTGATATAAATGGTATATCTGATTCCTTATTTATAATCCTGTTTCAAAAAATTTGAAGCACCTTACAGTGACATAACATGCAATAATATAATGGTAATTCATAAATATGAAACCTTTAAATACTCACGTTAAGGTGATTCTTCATGGAATGAAAATATAAACCAAATGACAGCTTTCATCTTGTTTCACTTGTTTGAAGAATAAAACTTAGAATATTTAGAAGAACAGGTCTTACTTCAATCTCCTAGGTATATTACTTTTTGCATGTTTTAAACACAGGAATTGCATGGTATTCGGTTTGAGACTGTATTAAATAGTAAGGGCCTGAAGTGCTAGTGTTTTACATTGCTAGATGACAATGGGTTTGCTATAGAAACCAGTTAGTTTGCTCGTATTATAATGTTGACAAAGGGGAATTAATTTTCCCAGTGTACATTATTTTCTCTGCATTTAGCCTTCAACCAAGCAAATTAAAATTATCTAAGGGCTACTAGGACAACATTAGTGATTGTGCCTTAGAGACTAACAAAAATTTTGTTATTCTGTGATTTTTCATTTCAGTGGCAATAATATAATTGAACCAGACTGCCTGGATTCAAATCTCAGTTCTGTCATTTATAAGCTGATGGCCCTGGGAAATGAACTTCACATCTGTCACAGTTTTCTCACTTATAAGTTAGAGATGATGACGGTGATGATAAAGGTTCCCAACTTCAAAGGGCTTTGTAAGGGTTAAATAAGTTTTTGTATCAGGAAAAATAGTTTTCAACCTCAGCTGTACATTGCAATCACCTGGTAAATTCATAAACTAATGCTTGGACTGATGCCACCCACAGATATTTTGGTTTAATTGGTTTCCAGTGAGGCCTGGTCATCTGGAATTTTATAGCTCCCCAGATGGTTCTCATTTGCAGCCAAGGTTAAAAAACCTTGATCTAAAATAATTATAGGAGCACCTGGCAAATATTAAGCACTTGGTAGGTGTTAGCTATTATCATTACCATATATATGTTGGAAAATAATCTGTGAGGGACAGTTAGCTTTCACATATTCTTAGTAACATGAATTCTCTTTCACGATAGTACAATAACCTGAACATTTTGTTTTGCTTTGCTTACACAATTTATTCGTATGCTGGTTTATTTTCTTTACTCCGGCAAGGAGAGGCAAGCTGTAATCTAATAATACTAACCTGATGGATATAGATAAGTGTGTAGTTTTTCCAGACTTATTCCATAAACTGCCTCTTAAAATATTAAATGCAGAAAATTTTTTTTCTTGTCCCATTCTGAATTATATAAGCTAGTCCTTGATGACTGATTTATAGGGAAATCAACCTCCCAGTCCATAGAGAGTCCATGTGCAAGGTTTAGATAACCTCCCACTCACTACAACACTGAAGTCATCTGATTGCTTTCTTATTATTTACAAAGAATTCATAGAGATTAAAGGATTTTCAAACTGTAGGCAGATCTTTAAAAACAACATGGTCCTTAAGAGAATATAAAAATGCTAAATTATGTTTATCTTATTAAGAAAATAAATCATGACACAGAAGGAAGATATTTTTGCTCTTTGAGTCCATGATGTTCCTCCTGTAGTTTAACTAAACTTAGTGTTTGACCCTCTACTAACAAATTTCATCTTATGTAGAAATATAGTGCCTAAAATCCTTGAAAATATGGCGATTTACTTTATAGAATATGTCTCTTCCAAACATCTGATACTAACATGTAGGCATAACTTACAGATTAGGAATTTTTTTTGAAATTTTATTTATTTATTTGAGAGGTAGGAGTTTTATGTTCTAAGGCCAAAGTTAGCCACATTCCAAGAGCACAATCTTAGCCATTGGAAGATATTTTAAAAAGTCCTCTGCTTTGTCTACACGGTGTAGGTATGTGTTTTATGTGGTGTAACTAAAACTAGCTGCAGGTTAGGCAAGATGACTCAAATTGGCTAATCTGTTTCATTCAGGTGGAAGAACACTACACTCAGAAATCACTTTGTGATGTAAATGTCTGAAAGTTTTTAAGTCTAAATTGCCTGCCAAGTGTGGGGCTAACAGGAGAGTCAACCAGCTGAAGCAATGACTGTAAATCTGTTTGTTTCAGGCATACATATCTGCCATAGATGCCAAGAGCCCTTTTTCTGTCATACAAAGTCAGAATCTCTGGGGGTGGGGAAGAATAAATATATATATATTTTAAAAACACTACAGGTGATTTTCTATAAAGCTAGATAGAATGGATTAGACAGTATTCAGATATAAATTCTCAGCAGGAGGTAAAATCCCCCTCCCCCCCTTCATTCAGTACACAGCCCTGTAACCCAGTGACCTCCCTCTAGGGTGACATTAATAGGTTAATCAACACTCTTCAGTATGGTAATTTAAATCATTGTGAACTCACCTAACCATTTCTTTGAATGTATATTTCCATAAGGATATCAGGAAAAAATTTTACCAAATGATTTGGGAAAGCCCAGATACATTATCTATGTTGACACAAATTTAGTAAACTTATTTTATGTATTTATTACTTTGAAGTCACCATAAATGGCATCAGCCATTTATGTAAATAAATTTTAAAATTCTTTATCATTTTTATTTGCTTGTTTATGAGATTGATTGATTGATTGATTGATTTTCTATCTGCTAGCTTTCTTCCCAAAAGCCTTCAACAGCTTCAACAGCCAGGGCTGAGACATATCAAAGCTGGGAGCCAAAAACTTGATCCAGGTCTCCCATGTATGTGGCAAGAATCTAATTAATTACTTGAGCCATCTTGCGCTGCCTCATGGGTGCACATTAGTAGGAAGCTGGGATCAGATGCAGAGCTGAGACTCAAACCCAGTCAGTCCAATATGGGATATGAGTGTTTCAACAAAAGTCTTAACGGGTAGGCCAAATGATTGCCCCAATGTAAAAACAAATTATGTAACTGACAAACAAAAACTACACATTTATGGGCTATCATGTGATGTGTCAGTACATGTATAGATTATGTAATATCCATTCTGGGTCAATGTATCTATCTCGTCATTCAACCTTATTTTAAAAAGAAGAGATGACAATCTCAAAGTTACTTTCAAATGGTTCCAAAAACAGTAAAAAATTATGTACACACATATGAGGGTACTTGAAAAGGTTTGTGGAAAATGGAATTAAAAGATCCATTTATTTTGGTGCAAAAATTTTTGAACTTCTTGCATAGTTTTTAAATAAAATATATTTTGCATGAACTTTTAAAAGGCCCCTTGTGCATGTTTGTGTATGTGTGTGTAAACACAGAGAGACAAAGCAAATGGGGCAAAATGTTAACATTTGGAGAATGTAATGAAATATAAATGTGTATTCATTGAACTATTCTGCCAACTTCTCTGTAAGTATAATTTTCAGAATAAAAATGTTAGGAAGGCAGGAGGAAAATCTGGTAGGATTAGCTACAGGTAACTCCATACCAGTTCTCATGAACACTACTCTTATTTCTTTTTAAATTTTTTTGAAAAGGATTTATTTATTTGAAAGGCAGAGAGAGAGAGAAAGAGAGAGAGAGAGAGAGAGAGAGAGAGAGAGAGAGAGAAAGAAAGAAAAAGGAAGAAAGAAAGAAAAAGAGAGAAAGGAAGTGAGGGGGAGACAGATCTGCCGGCTGGTTCAAGCCCCAAATGGCTACAATTGCCAGGGCTGGGCCAGGCTGAATCCTTGAGCCTGGAACTCCATCCAGGTATCCAACTTGAATGGCAGGGGCCCCAGCACTTGAGTCATCTTCTACTGCTTTCCTAGGCACATTAGCAGGGAGCTGGATTGGACATGGAGCAGCTAATACTTAAACGGGCACTCATATGTGATACCTGCATTGCAGGTGACAGCTTAACTCAGTACTCCACAATTCTGGTCCTTATATTTATCTTTAAATTTCATTTTTTCATGACCTTCTAGAAGTTTGTGTGTATATAGTTTTTAAAGTAGAATTGAGAAGTTTCTAGAGAAATCATGTGTTTATACTCATTTTTTGTTGCTTTAAGATGGAATTCATTTGAGCCCATTGTATGTAATTTAATGTGACAAAAAGTTTGCTTTCTAACTATTCTATCTTAGAATGCCCTTGTAAACCATGTTTACGTTATCCTTTCAAATTGAAGGGCATTGTCTTTGATGGAAAAGGAAGAAGAAAAAATAAGAGCTGAATCACTTTGCTTACTTTTGTGATCTAGTACTATTATACTATTTGATCCAAGCAGTCATCCTGCCCAATTTTTTTTTGTTTCCAATGTAGCTAAAAAACTGAAAATCCTTTTTAGCCTTTAACATGTTTTCAAGCCTCAGCTCACATGGAAATTTGGCTGTGTTTATACTGTGTGGGTTCATGCTATTATTTTGGCTTTTTTTCTTTGAGTATATGATATTCTTTCTCTTTTTTATATGGGTCTTTTCAAAGACAATCAGCAATATAATTTCATCACCTCCTCTTGTGACAGACACAAGCACATTTGTAAAACAAAGGCATAGTGATTAAGAGTAAGTGCTTTGGGGTCAAGCACATTTTCAAGTTTGGATCTTGTCTATTTTGGAATTTCTTCATCAGTGATATTGGAATGAGAAAATTTATTTACTGAGTGAGAATTACAAGATAAAATGAATATAAAGTACTTAAGATAGTGCCTAGAACATAATAGATATTATTAGAAAAAATAACGAAATTTGAGATGTGGTTTTGGAGGAAGACTGGAGATCCCACAAAATCAACAGTGGTGTGTCAAAGAAATGCAGTAAAAATGTCTCTATTTTTGATTTTAGGCTTTGGTTATCTAAAGAAGCATGTAAAATGTAGATTGTACATGCCCCACAGGACTGTTATAAACATGACAAAAAATACTTCATGTAGAGACTTCACTTATTTCTTGCATTATTGCATGCATTTAGTAAATATCAGTTTCCATTGCTTGTTGTTATTAGTGAACAGACACTCATGAAAAGATACCACCATTTTTAAGGCTTTTGGGTTTCTAATACTGAAGCCTAAAGCAATACTTAATTTTTGATATGATATTAATCTGAGATCGTTGCTTCTCTTCTACAGTTAACCCCCACTCAATCATATAATTACTGAATTATTCATTTCTCCTTGCATATTATCTTAATAGCTTTCTGATTCACAAGAACAATGTCTATGATTATGTTATTTCCTTTTTAGCCTCTTCCATAGTCCTGAAAATTCATAATCAATGATACAAGTAGACAAATTCCTTTACTTATGCATTTTGAAAAGCACATTTGCACTTAGCTGATGCATTAACATCGGACATGTATTTTTACGTCATTGCTCAAGGAGCATGGGAAGGGGGGCACCTTTGCAAAATTCCTCTTGTGTACAAGACATGGTGCTAGTTATTTTATATAATTTTACTTTATTTTCTTATGATTATTAGTATTTTTTAATGTATGTGATACTTAAAGCTCAAGAAGCTTAAGTACATTTTCCGAAATTTCCTAGTTAATGGATTTGAACAGCCTTCTCACTGTTACCTTAGCAACTCCACCATTCTGCTTCCCTAAATATATGGCTATTTACAGTGTTGTGCTAATACTTTGTGTGAATGTTTTTAGAGACTCAAGCTTCTACAGAAGATTCTAATCAGAACAGTAGTAAGTAGATATTTTTGAGTGTGATCTAAGCCAGATACATTTGCCTTCTTAGTACCTGCAAGGCTGCATTAGAATGAAGTTATAGTATGGAGTGGACTCACTATGTTGCCATCATGATGCAAAATATAAGTAGTCAATAAATGACCACATACTTGGTCCACTTTTAGAAATAAATACTAAGGGACAAATGGTGTGTCCCATTTGATTCCCAATAGCTAAGTGTTACAGTTTACAAATGACACTTACTCAGGGTGATGGTTCAGGAAAACTGGAAAGATGTCTAGAAAGGTACATATTTTATGGGTTTGCTTTTCAGTTCCTTGGATCTGGGCAGTAATTAGAAACAGAGTGAAAAATAAGTTCTATTTTGGGCTCCCAAAGATAGCTTCTGTTTTTCTTCCTGTAGTTTTTAATGTTCCCAGGTTGAGGATATGTAGCCGACTCTTGATGACCATAAATACCCCATCTGTTCACCCTCATATGCCATTGGCATGGCAGCCAGTCAGACAATAACTGCACTCAGGAATTTTTTCTTTTCTTCCCATTCTGCTGCCAAAGAAGAAGAGAACACAAAGCCACCGAAATTTGTCAGTTGTGCTCAGAGAGACAATTATGAACATAGAAACAAGCAGTTCCCCTAGTTCTCTGTTTCTTTTGTCTCCATTTAATTAGTATATCCTTCAAAGCTGATTGTTGTGGCCAGAGAATTCTGCTTTGCTTTGAAACTCTTTCAGGGAGGAAAACAAATATATGTTGTGTTTGAAATGCTTGAGAATCTGAGAGTCATTGTAATGTACAGCTAAAAGACTGTGGCACTCCCAGCCTAGGCCTATTGTGTGATAGCTACTCTCCTGGCTTGCTCTTCTCCTCATCACAAAATGTTTCTTAGAGTGTTGTGTGTGTAAATGGATTAATAATATTAGTAATAATAATGATACTATATTGTGAAGCAAGTGGAAATCTGGTTCAGCATAACTGAAGAAATAGCATTATCCTTTTTAGGTGACCATTCAGAAATTATATGTTTTTTAAAAATTTTATTTAAGGAATAAAAACTTCATGCATTTCATATATACAAATGTAAGAACATAGTGATTCTTCCCACCCTTCCTCCCTCCTGCCCATACTCTGACTCTTCTTCCTCCTTCTGTATTTTTTTTTATTTTTTTATTTTTTATTTAGTGAATATAAATTTCCAAAGTACAGCTTATGGATTACAAAGGCTTCCCCCCCGCCCCAAACTTTCAGTTTACTTTATACTCGTAAGAGTAACCTTACACTAAGTAGAGAGTTCAATAAACAGTATGAAGAAAAAAGAAAAAAATAAGCCAGTCCCTAAAAGACAAATACCATATGTTCTTTCTGATCTGTGTTAACTAATAGAGTACCTAAAATGTAATCTATAGGGGCGAATTTGACACTTTGTGATGCAATGATTTTTGAACAGCCCTTGTCTTGACTGTTCAGAAATTATCTTTATAAAATAATCCAAGATGAATGTGAAACAATGGAAACAAACAGTAAATCTGAACAGCTATCAGAAATTATGTATTCCTTTTAAAAGTATTAATATAAAAAGAACAGATTTTATGCATTCTATAGGTATAGTTCCAAGAAGACAAACACACTTGCCTCACTCCCCTGCTCCCTCCAGTCCCCCTCCCTGCCTACCCCGTCTTCATCAGTTTTTGCAAGGACATAATTTTAATCCACTCTATATTCACAGGCTTAATTTGCCAGTTATCAAAATCTTCAACAAGTAAAAATAGGAATATCATAGTTCCATAGGAGTATAAACATGAGCTAAAAATGATAATCATGTCCCAAAGTGACCATTTCATTCCTATACATTTTTTTTTTTTGTATTCTATATTAGCTGTCCTATAGCAGAGAAAACATGATATTTGTGTTTTTGAGACTGGTGTATTTCACTAAGCATAATGGTTTCCAGTTGCATCCATTTTATGACAAAAAGGATTTCATTCTGTTTTATGGCTGTGTACTATTCCACAGAGTATATATACCACATTTTCTTTATCTAGTCATCAGTTGATGGACATCTAGGTTGATTCCATATCTTAGCTATTGTGATTTGAGCAGCAGCAAACACGGGAGTACAGATGACTCTTTCATATGCTGATTTCATTTCCTTAGGGTAAATTCCCAGGATTGGGATGGCTGGGTCATATGGTAGGTCTATATTGAGATTTCTGAGGTATCTAATACTGTCTTCCACAGTGGCTGCACCAGTTTACATTCTCACCAACAGTGAGTGCATTAAGATACCTTTTTCCCCCATATCCTCTCTAGCATTTATTCTTTTTTGATCTTTGGATGATAGCCATTCTAACTGGGATGAGGTGAAACCTAATTTTGGTTTTGATCTGCATTTTTTTCATGTGTCTGTTGGCTATCTGAATTTCGTCCTTTGAAAAAATGCCTGTTCATGTCCTTTGGCCTTTAATTGACTGGATTGTTTGTTTTGTTGTTGTTGAGTTTCTTGAGTTTTTTATGGAACTTGAATATAAATCCTTTGCTGTTGCATAATTTCCTTTTTTTTCTCCCATTCTATCAGTTTCCTCTTCTTTGTTGAGTGGAGTGTTTCCATTGCAGTGCAGAATATTCTTAGCTTGTTGTGATCCCATTTATCTGTTTTTGCTTTTATTGCCTGTACTTCATGGGTCTTTTCCACGAATGCTTTGCTAGTATCTTGCAGGGTTTCCCTGATGTTTTCCTTTAGTAATTTGATGGTATCAAGTCATAGATTTAGATACTTGATCAGTTTAGTGTTGCTTTTTTTAAATAAGATTTAAGGTAGGGGTCTTGTTTCTTACTTCCACATATAAAGATCCAGTTCTCCCTGTACCACTTGCTGAGGACACTGTCCTTTCTCCAGCAATTGATTTTATTTTGTTTGTCAAAGGTTAGTTGATTGTAGATGCATGAATTTATTTTTGTTGTTTCTATTCTGTTCCATTGGTCTACTTATCTATTTTTATGCCAGTACTAGACTGTTTATATTATAACCTCCTGTAGTATGTGGTAAAGACTGGTATTGTGATGCCTCTGGCTTTCTTTTTGTTGTTTAAGTTGCTTTATCTATTCGGGGTGTCTTGTGTTTCCATGTGAACTTTAGCATTCTTTTTTCTATATCTGAGAATTGACTTGGTTTATTAATTAGGATCACATTGAATCTGAAAATTGCTTTTGGTAGTATGGACCTTTTAATGGTATTAATTCTTCGAATCTATGAACATGCTAGATTTTTCTATTTTTTATCTATATCTTTCTCTGGTATTTTATAATTTTCATTATAGAGATCTTTCACCTCCTTGGTTGTGTTTATTCCAAGGTATTTAATTTTTTGTAGCTATTGAGAATGGGATGATCTTAGAATTTTTTTCTGAGCCTGTCATTGTCTGTGTATACAAAGGCTATTGATTTTTATGTGTTAATTTTGTATCATGCAATTTTACTAAACTCTCTTCTGGGTTCCAATAGTCTCTTAGTGGAGTCTTTTGGTTTCCCTATATGTAATATCATGTCATCTGCAAACAGGGAAAATTTGATTTCCTCCTTTGCAATTTGTGTTCGTTTGATTTCTTTTCTTGCCTAATTGTTCTAGTTTAACCTCCTAAAACTATAATGGTTATCAATGGTGAAAGTGTACAACCTTGTCTGATTCTGGATCTTAGTGAAAGTGCTTTCAACTTTTCTGCATTCAATATGATGCTGTCTGTGGATTGTCATCTATGGCCTTGTTTGTGTTGAGGACTGTTCCATTTATACACCATTTGCTTAAATTTTTATCATGAAAGGATGTTTTGTTTATTAAATGCTTTCTCTGCATCTATTGAGACAATCCTATGTTCAATTTGTTAATGTGATATATCACATATATTGATTTGCGAATGTTGAGCCATCCCTGCAAACCCATGAATAAATACCACTTGGTCTGAGTGAATGATCTTTCTGATGTGTTGTTATATTCAATTAGCAAGTATTTTGTTGAGGATATTTGCATCTGTGTTCATCAGGGATATTGTTCTATAGTTCTCTTTCTTTGCTTTATCTTTTTCTGGTTTTGGAATTAAGATGATGCTGGCTTCATAGAAAGAGTTTGGTAAGATTCCCTCCTTTTCAATTGTTTTGATACTTTAAGTAGAATTGAAATTAGTTCTTTAAAAGTTTGGTAGAATTCAGTAGTGAAGCCATCCAGTCCCAGGCTTTTCCTTGTTAAGAGAGTCATTGTTCCTGATTCAATCTCTGTCTTGGTTCTATGTCTTCATGACTCAAATTTTGTAGATTGTATGTGTCCATGAATTTACCCATTTATTCTAGGTTTCTCAATTTGTTGGCATACATACAGTTCTTTCGTGATGATTCTTTTTATATCTGTGGTATCTGTATTCACATTTCCTTTTTCATCTCTGATTTTATTGATTTGGGTCTTTTCCCTCTTTTTCTTGTTAGTTGGGCCAATGATGTATTAATTTTGTTTTTGTTTTTTTTTTTTCAAAAAATCTACTCTTTATTTCACTGATCTTTTGTATTTTTTTTTTTAGATTTCAATTTTGTTTACTGTAATTTTAATTATTTCTTTCCTTCTCCTATTTTTTTGGTTGGTTTGTTCTTGTTTTTCCTGGATCTTGAAATGCTTTATGAGATTACTTGATGCCTTTCCAATTTCTTTATGTTGTTACTAATTGCTATAAACTTTCTTCTTAACACTGTTTTTGCTGTATTCCCACATGTTGTGGTTGATTGTGTTTTCATTCGTTTCCAGGAATTTTTAAATTTCCCTTTTGATTTATTCTATGGCCCTCTATTCATTCAACAGCTTGTTCAGTCTCCATGTGTCTGCATATTTTCTAAAGTTTAAGTTGTTAGTTTTTAGCTTCATTCCATTTTGTACAGAAAAAAATACATGTATGATTTCAATGTTTTTGAATTTGATGAGACTCACTTTATGGTCAAGCATATGATCTATCCTAGTGAAAGCTCCATTCACTCATGGAAAAAAATATGTATTCTGCAGCTCTGGGGTGAAATGTTCTGTAGATACCAATTGAGTCAATTTTGTCCATAGTATAGATTAGCTCTATTTTTTTTGTCTTGTTGATCTGTCCATTGATGAAAGTGGGATGTTGAAGTCCAAATTAGTATTGTATTGGAGTTTGTGTCTCCCTTTAGATCTGTGGGTGATCCTATGCCTGGCTGGGAGACTGCCCGCCTAGACCTTGCAGGAGGTTAACAGGGCACGGCACCCAATGCCCCCCAGGAAAAACTCTGGTTGAGGGCTCAGCACACTGAGATGCCCCATATATGACCTGAGGGCAACAGGGACCCCAAGCTGCAAAAGTGATCAATGCCCAGGGCAGGCCCACTGTGGCCAGACACCCCAACCATGCAGGCACATGAATTGCACAAAGGATCTTTTTGGTCCTCAATGTGAGCTCAGAACTCTCTGCAATGACCCTCCCCAGGAAGTCAGGGAGCTCTGAGCCTCTGAGAGCTGACACAGTGATTGCACAGAGACCCAGCTATATCCTATGCCATATTGTTCATTCACCGAATACCACAGGGCTCCCATAGTCAAAAGGACCAGGGGATTCACTCTCAGCTCCATGAGCCTATTCTATCGACATAGAGGGCCTTCTGTCTGTAGATGTTCCACCTTGGCACTTTAAGTATATTTGCCTGTGATAGACTGAAGGGAGTGGAGCACCTCACAGGCTGAAATGGGCACTCTTCCCCCTGCCAATGCCCCAGGTAAAACTCAAAGTCAGTAGGCACCATGGATTTATCCTGTGGCTATAAACCACTACTTGCACAGCTGCATGCATTCTCCTTATGGAGATGGAGCTTCCTCCCTGCTTGTCGCTGCGATCCCTTGTTGGGGGCCTGGGAAGCAGGCCATGTGCTCTGTCTTCATGTGGTTATGTGGGCACCCTGCCCGCAGTAGCACTCTGGGCAGTATTCAAAGTCAGGGTGCTCTGCAAGGTTTTCCCTGAGGCAATATGAGTGGTCACACAGGTTGCTGCAGGCTCCTTTTTTTTTAAAGATTTATTTTATATTTTAAAAGATGGAGAGAGAGAGAGAGAGAGAGAGAGAGAGAGAGAATCTTCCATCTTCCCATCTGCTGGGTCACTCCTCAAATGGCTGCAACGGCTGAAGCTGAGCTGATCTGAAGCCAGGAGCCAGGAGCTTCTGGGTCTCCCACACTGCTGCAGGGGCCCAAGGACTTGGGCCATCTTCTGCTGCTTTCTCAGGCCATAGCAGGGAGCGGGATTGGAAGTGGAACAGTCGGGGCTCGAACTGGTGCCCATATGGGTGCTTTAGGCCAAAGTCCTGGCCTCCTCCTATCACTTCTCAGAAATGGCATCTCCTCCTGACCGACTTTTTGCTGCCGAGTAAGACACTCCTTTGGAGTGGGAAAGGGGAAGAAGCAAGGTGTGGCTTCCTTGTTCCAGGCCTGGCAGTTGCCCAGACCATAGTCAGCTCCCCAGGCTGAAGAAAAGACAATGAGTGGAATTCCCTCTCAGGTAAAACTAGCAGTGGAGCGTGCAACAATTTCTTCCTACCTTGACATAGTAAGATGGTGGCCCAGAGTCCGGTGCTGGCTGTGCCATGTGGCTGGCTGTAGCTGTGTCTCTGTCTTCTCTCTCTTGTCCTATGGAGTCTTCATTGTCTTTTCACTTCTTTGCCAAAAATTTCCATCAGTCAAACCCCTGGAAACTTGGTCCTTCTTTTGTTCTTTTTATATCCTATATCAGCTGAAGTTAGTGTGGCTACACCCTATTAAACCATCTTGGAAGCAAGAACCTCTTAATTCTTTTTCTTTTTTTAAAAAAAAATTTTTTGACAGGCAGAGTGGACAGTGAGAGAGAGAGAGAGAGACAGAGAAAGGTCTTCCTTTGCCGTTGGTTCACCCTCCAATGGCCGGCGCATCACGCTGATCTGAAGCCAGGAGCCAGGTGCTTCTCCTGGTCTCCCATGTGGATGCAGGGCCCAAGGACTTGGGCCATCCTCCACTGCACTCCGGGGCCACAGCAGAGAGCTGGCTTGGAAGAGGAGCAAGTGGGACAGAATCCGGTGCCCCAACCGGGACTAGAACCCGGTGTGCCGGCACCGCAGGCGGAGGATTAGCATATTGAGCCATGACACTGGCCTAATTCTTTTTCTTTAAAGATTTATTTATTGGGGAAGACGCTCTGGTGCAGTAGGTTAATCCTCTGCCTGTATCGCAGCATCCCATATGGGCTCCGG
The DNA here is from genome assembly GCF_033115175.1 of Lepus europaeus. NCBI lineage: Eukaryota > Metazoa > Chordata > Mammalia > Lagomorpha > Leporidae > Lepus > Lepus europaeus. Next base: position 57,366,319 of record NC_084850.1, read on the forward strand.
TTCTAGTCCTGGCTGCTCCTCTTCCAATCCAGCTCTCTGCTGTGGCCTGGGAAAGCAGTAGAAGACGGCCCAAGTCCTTGGGCCCCTGCACCCACGTGGGAGACCGGGAAGAAGCTCCTGGCTCCTGGCTTCAGATAGGTGCAGCTCCAGACGTTGCAGCCATTTGGGGAGTGAACCAACGGGCTGAAGACCTTTCTCTGTTTCTCCCTCTTACTGTCTGTAATTCTGCTTCTCAAATAAATAAATTCAATCTTTTAAAAAAGATAGGCAGAGTTACAGAGAGGCAAAACAGAGTTACAGAGAGGCAAAGGCAGAGAGAGAGAGAGAGAGAGAGAGAGAGAGAGAGAAAGAGGAAGAGGAAGAGAGAGAGAGAGAGAGAGAGAGAATGAATGAATGAGAATGTCTTCATCTGCTGGTTCACTCCTCAAATGGCCACAACAGCTGAAGCTGCTTAGATCCAAAGCCAGAAGCCAGGAGCTTCCTCCAGGCCTCCCATACAGGTGAAGGGGCCCAAGCACTTGGATCATCTTCTGCTTTCCAAATCCATAGCAGAGAGCTGATCAGAGGTAGAGCAGCTGGGACTCCAACTGGTGCCCATATGGAAATGCCAGCACTGCAGGGGGTGGCTTTACCTGCTATGCCACAGTGCTGGCTCTCTCTCTCAATTCTTTTTTTTTTTTAAGATTTATTTATTTATTGAAAGTCAGAGTTACACAGAGAGAATGGAGGCAGAAAAAGTGAGAGAGAGGACTTCCATTCCATGGTTCACTCCCCAATTGGCCACAATGGCTGGAGCTGCACTGATCCGAAGCCAGGAACCTGGAGCTTCTTCTGGGTCTCCCATGCATTTGCAGAGACCCAAAGACTTGGCCCATCTTCCACTGCTTTCCCAGGCCACAGCAGAAAGCTGGATCAGAAGTGGAGCAGCCAGGTCTCAAACTGGTGCCCATATGGCATGCTGGCACTATAGGCCAGGGCATTAACTGTGCCGGCCCCAACTGTCTCTTAATTCTTTAACCACTTACTGCTCCATTCCCTCCACCCTTGCTCTAATTACACCAAACTTTTTACCCCTTGTGGACATTCATACTTATTACTATTATTTTCATTGTTACTATATTCATTTTTGTAACTGTTTCCTCTGCTTAGAAATTCCTTCCTTTTGTTCCCTGCATTGGAAACTTGTTTATCATTCAGCCACTATTATTATTATTATTATTTTGTGACAGGCAGAGTGGACGGTGAGAGAGAGAGAGACAGAGAGAAAGGTCTTCCTTTTCTGTTGGTTCACCCTCCAATGGCTGCTGTGGCTGGCGCATTGCGCTGATCCGAAGCCAGGAGCCAGGCGCTTCTCCTGGTCTCCCATGCGGGTGCAGGGCCCAAGCACTTGGGCCATCCTCCACTGCACTCCTGGGCCATAGCAGAGAGCTGGCCTGGAAGAGGGGCAACCAGGACAGAATCCGGTGCCCCGACCGAGACTAGAACCCTGGGTGCCGGTGCCGCAGGTGGAGGATTAGCCTATTGAGCCATGGCGCCAGCCAATTCAGCCACTATTTAAATACCATCTCATTTTTGAAGCCTTTACTGGATTCTCCAAGGCAATATTAGCTTCCTTTACTTGTATCTTTATTATAGAGCTCATTATATTACCACTGTAAAATCATTGAAGTGTTTGTATTCCTTATTATCTTGCGTACTTCTCAGAATCAAGGACTCAAACTCCTTTACTTTGCAACACAGCATATTGTTTGCGTAGTAAGCAACCAGCAAATATTTGTTAAAACAATGAATGAGAAGCAGTCAATGATTGATTGGAGTAGTAATACATTACCCAGAAGGACTTTAAAGCTATTTGATGTAAACATCTCATATTTCAATGACAAAACTGAGACAATGTTGGTTCAGTGACCACTTCAATGTTATAAAACTAATAAACTAGAAATTAAACATACATTATGTGTTCTTAACATCATATTGACTCCTTTTTGTGTGGGAGGATATAAGGAGTAGTTACAGTGGCAGATCACAAAAACTGGCTTTTTCTAGATTATGATGGTCATATTTTTGTCTTTCAAGACACTGAAATTCAACTGGTCATCAGGAAACACACGGAAGTAGCAAGAGTAATGAGGAAAGGCTATTCAGGTACTCTTACTGTGGACCTTTTCCTAAATAGTCTGGAGTCAGATTTAGTAAGAAAGTATAGCATAAGGCTATTGAAAGGGTAGTTGTTTTTGTCTGTTTCACTGATTCTATACTTATGAGCAGAAGGAGGAATAAACTAAACTGATACCTATCAGAAACATTGTGGGAGAACTCAGAGATTTCTGCTATAACCAAATATAGCTTCACAATTTGGCCTAAGGACTTATCTGTATATCCATTTGTGTAAGGCATTACATGGTATTACATGGTCTACCTATAGATCTCAGAAGAAATTATAAGAATATTAAAAAACTAACATGAATATGGTTACACTATTGATAGTGTATAAAAGATAGCAAAGGGCACACTGAATAAAGATGGTTACAGACAATACAGTTGACTCCTACTTAAAATTAGGGGTGGAAGGTAAGAAGGAGTATGGCAAGGCTCTGAGGAATCCGATACAGTGGGAAGAAAACAATCAGTGAATTTATATTTATTTATTCTGGAGAAGAGATGGAAGAAGAATGTTAAGAACACTTGACTTCTGCTGAAAACTAATATTTTCAAAAATGTGGCAGACCTTTTTTTTTCAATGCCTACTTATTTAATGCCTACTATGTTCTGAGTCTCATGCTAGACACACAGAAAATTTTTATTGTATGTTGTATTTACATTTTAAAAGTCAGCAAGATAAAGTAGTAAAAAATTTATTTTCAAATGCTGATGTTTTGACTTGTTCCATAGCATCACACAAAAGGGAATTGCAAATACATATCAGGGAAAAACTATAGATTAGCATTTTATTAATAATGATAATAAACTATTTGATGACATTTCTTGAGCTTAGTATGAGCTAAATCTTTTTCTAAGAAATGAAACCAAAAGCAGAAAGTTCTGTCTTTCTGTTTGTTATTTCTGGTTTCTATCATCAAAGTGCATATTATTATCAATGTCACCTTTTATTAGGGACCCCATTAAGTCTTTCTAAGTAGGAGCAAAGTAAATCATTTATCCCTTGAAAAAGGAACTTAGAAATCATACATTCAGGCTTTTAAAAATATTCATTTATTTGAAAGGCAGAGAAACAGAGAGGGAGAGCCAGAGAGAAAGAGATCTTTATCAGCTGATTCACTCCACAAATGGCTGGAACAGCTGGTTCTGTGGCAGGCTGAGGCCAGGAGCCTGGAATTCCATCTGCATCTGTTATCTTGGTGGCAGGGCCCAAGTACTTGGGCCATCTTCTCCTGCTTTCTCAGTTCCATTAACAGGGAGCTGGATCAGTAATCGAGCTTCCAAGATTCGAACTAGTGTTCCTATATGGGATGCTGGCATTTGCAGGTGGCAGCTTACTATGGCACCACAATGCCAGCCCCTAATGCAGCCTTCTTACTTGATAAAATAAAATTGAATATCTGAAAATAAGAGATCTCGGCATCAGGAAGTGCTGTGAAGTGTTTTAGGAAAAAACATGTTAAAAGTATGAAATCCTGTAAAATAACAGTAGACATTATGCGTAAGAAATATTTTAGGGCTGGTGTTGTGGCACAGCTGGTTAAGCTGCCTATAGTACTTAGAATATATGAGTCATCTTTAAAAAGTTCACGAGAAGTGCATTGTATGAAAAAATTATGCATGAATTTCAACATGATTTGCATCAAAAATTCCATTTTCTTTCACAATCTTTTTGAAGTATCCTCATGTAAAAAACTCAAAATGCACCAGTAAGGGAACAATCTAATGTAAATTTTAAAATGATCAAACATTTGGGTAGACACATCACTAAGGAAGACACATAGATGACAGGCACATACAAAATGGCTCAATGTCATTATTCCCTGGAGAAGTGCAAATACAAATTAAAATAAAAATGAGATATTACCACACACCTATTAGTATGGATTCACTAAACAGTGAAGATATGGAGGTATTGGAATACTTAAATACTACCTGTGGAGAATGTAAAATGGTAGAGTTGCTTTGAAAAAATAGATGACCAAGCCATTCCAATCCAGGAGGCTCAAAAACATATATTCAAGCAAAAATGTGCATATTAATGTTTATAGCAGCATTATTTTTATTCTCCACAAGGTAGAAACAGCCCCTTTGTCCTTGAACAGGGAAAAGAATTTTTAGTATGTGATATATAATGGAATATCATTTTACCAGTAAGAGAAATACAGTATCAATATATACAGTGATACAAATGAGTATCAAATTTTGATAAGTAAAAGAAGCCACACTAAAGTACATATGATTACATTTGTAAAATTATAGAAAATTCAAACTAATCAAGAGTAACAGAAAATAGATTAGTGGTAGGTTGGGGATGAGGGGCACCATGGAATGGTGAGAATGTTTGATCACAGAAGAGAAAAAGGAAACATTTGAAGGCAAAGGACTTATTCACTATCATGACTGTGGTGATAGTTTCACAAAATTATACTCATATCATGTACCAATATTTATATTTTAAATATGTATAATTTACAGTATGTTTTTTTTACCTCAACTTAAAAAATCATACAAATAACAGAGAAAAAAATCCAAATAAATTAGAAGGAATGAGGTTACAAAAGCAATATATCCCACGAATATAGTTGCAACAATTCTTACAGAATATGAAATAGAACCTAGCTATATGAGTTTATAAGGCTAATATAACATAGCTAACTAGAATTTATCCCCAGAATTCTAGGTTAGATTTTCCCTAGAAAAAATTAAATAATCAATGACTCAAAGAAGAAGTCACAAGGAAATTAGAAACTATCTTGAAAAAATGTAAATGAAGCACAATGTCTCAAAACTCAGGGAATACAGTGAAACCAGTGCTCAGAGGTTAATTTGTCAGTGCTAACATTAAAAGGAAAATGCAAAAGAGTCAGATGAACCCAAAGGTAGCAAAAACAAGGTAATAAGAAAGCTTAGAGTGGAAATAAAATTTTTTTCAAAATACTAAATACAAAGCTGAGAGAAAAATCAAGAGTTGATTCTTTGAAAAGATCAACAAAAATTGACAAATTTTAGCTGAATGACAAAGAGCAAGACAGAAGACTCAAGTAGCAAAAATCAGAAATAAAATTGTAAGCATTACCACTGATTACATAGAAATATAAAGGATTATAAGACAGCACTATGAACAAATGTATACCAAGAATTTGTATAACCTAGATTAAATAGAGAAATTTCTATGGAACATACCATAATTAAATCATAAAGTAATAGAAAATATTAATAGACCTGTAATTAGTAAGGAGATGAGTCAGGAACCAAGTCTCCGAAGAAAGAAAAACCCTTACCTGTGAATCTGACCAAGTGTTTTAAGAATTCACACCAATTCTCAAACTCTTTTAAAAATGTTTAAGTGGAGGGAAATCTTTTAAAGTCATTTTATGAGGTCAGCATTACCCTGATATCAAAGCCAGCCAAGCTATACAAGAAAACACCAGACTATTATACCTTGTGAATAGTGATGCAAAAATCTAGCAAACATAATCAAATGGTACATTTATTCTTGGAATGCAGGGATGTTTCAATCCATAAAAATCAAGTCAGTGTAACATACAACGTTAATAGAATGAAGGGGGAAAATGATCTCAATTTATACATAAAAAGCATTTGAAAAAATTTAACACCCTTTCATGATTATGAAGCCTTAATAAGCTATAAATATGAGGAAAGTACCTCACATAATAAAGGTCATATAATAAAAGAAAAAACCCACAGCTAAAATCATGCTCAATGGAGAAAGACTGAAATGTTTTCCTTTAACATTGGGAGAAAATCATGGATGCCTGTTTCTGTAACTTCCCATTTAACATTGCATTTGTATTTTATAAAATATACAGTTGTTACATATTAGTAAAAATGTTTAAAACTCTAGAATTTAAAAATAACTTAAAATGATGAAAATCAAATTCTTAATAGCTTTAACCTCTGCAAAACAAAAACGAGGAAAAGAAATCAGCATACAAAAGAATTATTTGTACCCCCATGTTTATAGCAGCGCAACTCAGTAGCTAATATATAGACTCATCCTATATGTCCATCAACTGATGACTAAAGAAATTGTGAGATACACACACACACACACACACACTGGATGGAATACTACTCATCTGTAAAAAAAGAATGTAATCCTGTCTTATATAAAAAATGGATACAACTGGAAACCATTAGGCTTAGTTAAATAAGCCAAAAAGACAAGCATCATATGGTTTCCCTGATTTGTGGTAAATAATATACAAAGTACAAAAAAAGTAGTATATATAATGTATACACTTGAAAATGACATTTTGGGGGCCGTCGCTTTGGCATAGTGTGTAAAGCCACTGCCTGCAGTGCTGGCATTCCATATGGGTGTTGGTTTGAGTCCCACCTGTTGTTTTGGCCTTTTGAGGAGTGAACCAGTGGACAGAAGACTTTCTCTCTCTTTTTCTCTCTGTAACTCCACTATTCAAATAAATAAAATACATCTTTTAAACATATTATTCTAAGTGACAGAAGACAGTTAAATATTATGTATTATATTATTGACATTCATATGAAATATCCAGAATAGGGGAATTTCTACATAAAGAAAGCAGATTAATGGTTTGTTAGGGCCATTGGTGGAGGGTAGTGACAGTGCATGGGAAGCATAGCTAAATGGGTATGAGGTTTCTGAGTCTATTATAATATTCTAAAATTGATGATGCTTGCATGTATCTGTGACTATCCTAAAAAAACAATTTTACACTTCAAATGGGCAATTTATACAGTGTGTGAATTGTATCTCAACAAATCTCTTAAAACAAAAGTATTTCTTAAAAACTCTTTCTATGCATTTAAAAGCAGACCAAAATTTTATCAGGCACTTCAGATGCTATAAGTAAGTACCGAAGAATGTGAATAAGGGAATGAAAAGATACTTCATATACTTACTTCATGGCCCAATACTTATTATTATTTACCCAGAAGAAACGAAAACATATATCTAAGAAAAAATTTTGCCGTGCAGTTCATAATATCCAACAAATGGAAACAACATAACTGTCTTTCTAAAGGTGCATGGCTAAACATTGGTATATCCATGTCATTAAGAGCTGTTCAGAAAGAAAAAGGAGTGGACTACTGAGATTCGGCGACATGCATGATTCTCGAAAACATTGTACTGAATGAAGACCCCCCAGAGACAGATGGGATTACATTCTGCATGATTCTGTATAGACAAAATCATGTATGAACGGAATCTCTTCTATAGTGACAGAATGCAGATAAATGTTGCCCAGAACTAGTAGTGGGGTGGTGTTGATGATGTGTGTATATTGATCGCAAAGTGGCAGGAGGAAAATTGGGGCATAGAAATTTCTGTATCTGCTAGAGTTGTGACAATAGAGTATATATGTATGTGAGAAATCATAACAGTATACACTTAAGGGTATATTTGATTTTGTGTAAATTATATATTTAAAAAGTACATTTAAAAAGTACATTGGATCTCTGTCTTTAATGTGCTGTACACTGTTATTTAATGCTATAACTAGTACTCCAACAGTATTTTTTCACTTTGTGTTTCTGTGTGGGTGCAAACTGTTGAAATCTTTACTTAGTATATACTAAACTGATCTTCTGTATATAAAGAGAATTGAAAATGAATCTTGATGTGAATGGAAGGGGAGAGGGAGCGGGAAAGGGGAGGGTTGCGGGTAGGAGGGAAGTTATGGGGAGGGGGAAGCCATTGTAATCCATAAGCTGTACTTTGGAACTTTATATTCATTAAATAAAAGTTAAAAAAATAAAAAATAAAAAGTACATTAAAATGAAGTTTATATGTATTAGGGAAGTTTTCTTTGTAGTAAATGAAATTGGGAGAATCTTTTCTAAATGTATCTATTGTGTTTTTGTTACTGAGCTATATTTTAACTGATTTAAAGTTAAATTTGATTTTAAAAAAGGATTAGAGCTAAAATAACCACAGAATAAGTATTTGTTTCAGAATTTTTTAAAATTAATTTTTAAGGTAGACATAGACAACCATCTTTCATCCACTCGTTCACTACCTAAATGCCATAAAACCAAGAGTTAAGCCACCCTGAAGCCAAGAGCCTGGAGCCTGGAACTCAGTCTGGGACTTCCATGTGGGTGGACATCAGCCACTTGCCAGGGTCTCCCATGTGGGTGCAGGGGCCCAAGGACTTGGGCCATCTTTTACTGCTTTCCCAGGCCATAGCAGAGAACTTGATTAGAAGAGGAACAGCCGGGACTCAAACTGGAACCCATATGGGATGCTGGTGCCGCAGGCAGAGGATTAACCTATTGCGCCACAGTGCCAGCCGCCGCCTATACCATACTTTCATTGCCAAGTCATCAGTTGATGAAGATCTGGGTTGATTCCATATCTTAGGTATTGTGAATTGAGCTGCAATAAACACGGGGGTACAGATCACTCTTATGCTGATTTCATTTCGTTTGGGTAAATTCCCAGGAGTGGGATGGCTGGGTCATATGGTATATTGCTTCTAGAAATTTTTTGATTTCTATTTTGATTGCTTCTATGACCCATCCACTGCTCATTCAGGAGCATGTTGATCAGTCTCCATGTTTTTGCATATTTTCTTGAGATTCTTGAGTTGTTAATTTCCAGCTTCATTCCATTGTGGACAGAAAAGATTCATGGTATGTTTTTTATGATTTTTTTTTTGACAGGTAGAGTGGATAGTGAGAGAGAGACAGAGAGAAAGGTCTTCCTTTTTGCCGTTGGTTCACCCTCCAATGGCCACTGTGGCCGGCGCATCTCGCTGATCCGAAGCCAGGAGCCAGGTGCTTCTCCTGGTCTCCCATGCGGGTGCAGGGCCCAAGGACTTGGGCCATCCTCCACTGCCTTCCCGGGCCATAGCAGAGAGCTGGCCTGGAAGGGCAACTGGGATAGAATCCGGCGCCCCAACCGGGACTAGAACCTGGTGTGCTGGCGCCGCAAGGCGGAGGATTAGCCTGTTAAGTCAGGGCGCCGGCCATGGTATGTTTTTTGACTTTTGAATTTGCTGAGACTTGCTTTATGGCCTAGCATTTGGTTTATCCTAGAGAAAGTTCCATGCACTGAGGAAAAGTTCTATTCTGCAACTATGGGATGAAATGTTTTGTAGATATCAGTTATGTCCAGTTGATCCATAGTGTAGATTAGTTATTTGTTTCTTTTTTGATTTTCTGTCTAGTTGATCTGTCCATTGATGAAAGTGGGATGTTGAAGTCCCCCATTCTGTCTCCCTTTAGATCCATTGACATGTGTTTTAAATAGCCAGGTGCCCTGGCAGTGGGCGCATATACATTTATTATAGTCACATCTTCCTGTTGAACTGATCCCTTAAATATCACATAGTGCCCTTCTTTGTCTCTTTTAGCAGTGTTTGTGTTAAAGTCTATTTTGTCTGATATTAGGATGGCTACACATGCTCTTCATTTGCTTTCTATTAGCATAGAATAACTTTTTCCATCCTTTCACTCTCAGTCTGTGTGTATTTTTGTTGGTGAGGTGTGTTTCTTGTAGTTACCATATAGATGGGTCTTGTTTTTTAATCCATTTAGCCAGCCTATATCTTTATTTGAGAATTTAAGCTGTTTGCATTCAAGATGCTATTGATAAGTAACAACTTGGCCCTGCCATTTTTCCATAAATATTCCTATTGTTTTCTTTGAGTTTCCTTTGTAGTTTTCCTAGGAGACTTTCTGCCTTCACCTTCTTTCATAGTGATGACCATGTTTCTGTGTTTTTGTGTGTAGCACATCCTTCAGCATCTTTTGTAAGGTTGAACGATTCATGACAGTTTTTTTTTTTTAAATTTCTGTTTGTTATAGAAGGTCTTAATTTCACCTTCATTCATAGATGAGAGCTCTGCAGGGTACAATATTCTGGGTTGACAAATTTTTTTCTTTTTAGACTTGGACTATGTATCTCCATTCTCTGCTAACCTGTAGGGTTTCTGATTAGAAGGCAGCTGTGAGTCTAGTTGGAAATCTTCTGAAAGTAATCTGGCATTTTTCTCATGCACATTTTGGAATCTTTTCTTTATGTTTTACTGTTGAAATTTTTTTTTGACAGGTAGAGTAGACAGTGAGAGAGAGAGAGACAGAGAAAAAGGTCTTCCTTTTTCCATTGGTTCACACCCCAATGGCCACTCTGGCCTGCGCGCTGCGGCCGGCGCACCACGCTGTTCTGAAGCCAGGAACCAGGTGCCTCTCCCGGTCTCTCATGCGGGTGCAGGGCCCAAGGACTTGGGCCATCCTCCACTGCACTCCCGGGCCACAGCAGAGAGCTGGACTGGAATAGGGGCAACCGGGACAGAACCAGCACCCAACCGGGACTAGAACCTTGGGTGCTGGTGCCGCAGATGGAGGATTAGCCTAGTGAACCGAGGCGCCAGCCTATATACTATGATTTCAATCCAAGGATAAGAACTACCTCATTTTCATTACTTTTTACTTCAAAGTAGCTCTCTAAATGTCTATATAATATATAAAGTTATTTCATTAAATTATTATACATCTAGATCATTATATAATAATAATTCTATCCTTATAACCTTTAATGGAAGATGATGACTCAAGGACCCATGATTTAAAAGTCTGATTATAGATTGTACAGTGTACTTGGAAATGTAGGTATGACTGATGTTAACCATCCTCCTGTGAACTAGGATAGGACCCTCAACCAACCTTTCAGCATTTTCTTTATAACGTACTGACAGAGCTATGGATAGAGAAATAGAAGGGTCTGATAATTTCTTGTATAATGTTCAGTTTAAATGTTCTCTAGGCTGGTTTCTAAAAATAAGGATTTGCTATGTTCACTTGAATTTTAGAACTTGTGCACAGATCCTTCAAATAGGCAAGATTTTAGAGATGAATTCTTTTCTCCTCTGGACAAAGCTTGTACTTTTAAAACTCACCACAAACATCTTTCCAACTTTCCAACACAGAAGTCTAGCATTCCAAATAAAGCTATAGAATCCAGGACTATAAATACTTCTTTTGCCGCTAAAGAAGTTGATGCTGGAGGGAAAGCAGATGTTCTCTCACCCACAATTTGTAACTTTTCATCTTTGCCCTAGGCATCAGATCTGGTTCCTGTTGGCACAACTGATAGACTCCATCATTAGGATAAATGTCATGTGCATTCTTAGGTTTCTTCCATAAAATTTGTGTTTTGACTGATGATTTTTCACATTGCTTAATAGCCATCAATCATAATATTGACTGCAAATAAATTAGTATACATTCATCTTAGATGGAAGAAATGGTAAAATGGACAGTTTTTTTTTTGTATTAGTGTCAGTCTGGATTGGCCTGAATGGGTTAGATTTTAGGGTTTAGATAAGCAGAAAAGATAGACAAAATATTCTATAGCTGGGTCGACTGTAAAAACTAAGGGAGAAGACTAGAGCCTAGGGAGATTACTGACGCCATAAACAAGAGTGTCAAATTGTTAAGTCAACAACAGGAGTCACTGTGTACTTACATCTCATGTGGGATCTGTCCTTAATGTGTTGTCTAATGTGAAGTAATGCTATAACTAGTACTAAAACAGTATTTTTACACTTTGTGTGTCTGTGTGGGTGCAAACTGATGAAATCTTTACTTAGTATATACTGAATTGATCTTCTGTATATAAAGATAATTGAAAATGAAAAAAAAAAACCCTGGTGTTAAATTGGAAATTGCATAGAAAATTAATTTATTTTTAAAAATATCATGCAGGATCTCTGTCTTTAATGTGTTGTACACTGTTATTTAATGCTATAACTAGTACTCCAACAGTATTTTTCACTTTGTGTTGCTATGTGGGGGCAAACTGTTGAAATCTTTACTTAATATATACTGAACTGATCTTCTGTATATAAAGAGAATTGAAAATGATTCTTGATGTGAATGGAAGGGGAGAGGGAACGGGAAAGGGGATGGTTGCGGGTGGGAGGGAAGTTATGGGGGGGGAAGCCATTGTAATCCATAAGCTGTACTTTGGAAATTTATATTCATTAAATAAAAGTTAAAAAAAAAAGAAAAAAAAACTAAGGGAGAAAAGGATGGACGAAGGGGGAGTTGGAGGGGGAGAGAAAGGGATGGAAGGAGAGAGGGAGAGAGAGAGAAAGAGAGAGACTAAGTGGAAAGGGAGATATGGGAGCAGGGAGAGAAGAGTTATTTGAATGAATCAGGAAACGAGCTTAGGTGGGACAAGATATATAGTCTAGGGTCTAGAAGGAGACCACCAATTGTTATAATAACTACTCTTTCTTGAGTGCCTTTTGTAGTGCAGAAATGTTAACCTTAAGACTAAAGTCTTACATAAAAATTGATCTTTTGAAGATGCAATATAAGTTAGAAAGCTACCTCTTTGCGAATTATTCATTTGCTGTGAACTCCTATGTTTATATGCAGTATACATATTAATTGATTTCTGTAAGTTAAAATGAGGTGGTATTATCTGCATTGAATTAATGAAAAAAAAATGAAGCTTAGACCAATTAGATACTGTATCCAGGGTGATACAGCTAGTAAGTGGTAGATGTGGAATATGAACCTCATCATTCTTTAAAATCATCTTATTGCTTTGCATAATAAACAGGCCTTGCATATTTTGATCCCACCAAAGCATTTGTTTTTTGTCCTATTTGATATTTTCTAGACATAGAAAGTCCTGGATCAGGTGGAGTTGATTGTTTCTGGATGAGGCCATGATAGTAAAACTCTGCTATTATTAGGAATGTATAGTTCATTCTTGTTATCAGACAGTTTCTTTGGATACCATTATTCATACAAGTATCTTAGATTTTCATTCATATTTTGTTGAACAGTGCAAAGGTTGAAATATTTAATTTCAGTAAGATTTTTTAAAAGATTTATTTATTTATTTGAAAGATTACACACAGAGAGAAGGAGAGGCGAGGCGAGGGGAGAGGGAGAGAGGTCTTCCATCCGTTGGTTCATTCTCCAATTGCTGCAATGGCTGGAGCTGCACCTATCGAAAGCCAGGAGCCAAGAGCTTCTTCTGGGTCTCCCATGCGGGTGCAGGGGCCCAAGGACTTGGGCCATCTTCTACTGCTTTCCCAGGCCATAGTAGAGAGCTTGATCAGAAGTGAAGCAGCTGGGTCTCGAATCGGTGCCCATATGGGATGCTGACACTGCAGACGGCGGCTTTACCTGCTATGCCACAGCACCGGCCCCTAAGATGTTCTTTTTCAGTGTTCTGAAAATGCAGGTTTATGAGTTTAGAAAACACACACCCAAAATTCCAGAAGAATTTTTAGAGCTCAAAGAGTCATCAAAAGCTAAAAGCTGATCCAATAAGGCATATTAATCATGAGTGAGGATTATGTAGTTTTTCTATTCCTCATGTGAAGCTATTTGTGTTGAAATGATGCTTATTATTTAAGAATGTCCAAACTATACAAGATCCAAGAGCTTGCTTAGTGAAATTATTTCACTTAACGGATAAAGAAGCCAAAGCCCAGATAAGGGAAATTATTTGTGTAAGGTCACCTCTATTGTGAAATTGTGTTATGAGGTTTTTCTTTTTGGGTAGAATACTGGGAGTTTAGATTAAAATCATGTCATAGAAACTTCTGCTGTAGCCATGAAACTCCTATAATACTCCCTGTTTGTTTTTCCTGAGGAGGATGGGGTTAGGGTATTGAGATGTTTGTGTGTGTGTTTGCAAATGCACGTGTGAGTGGATGTTGGAGAGTGTGAAAACTTTAAACCACTACCGGCTTTGATGAAAAAATATGAACGATTTGAACATTTGACTTAGATTTAAAATGACTTTCTGCCAAGAAAGTCTATGAGGTTTTAGCCAGTGGCAAATGCAAGATAGGATCATTCTTGTTCCAGAGCCACCAACAATGCATAACAATCCCAGTTCATAACCTACACTTTGGGGTTAGGAGACTGGAATTCTTTCACGTGGACATATCCTGGATTTGCCTAGAAGAAAAAACAGGATTCCAAATACCTTTCACATCTGGATCCCATACTGTGAGACTTGGCCGTCTGACTGCTTTAAAAATGTTGCAACATTGTTAGATAACCTGCCAGGATATGTTGAAATGGTACATAGTTTGGAATCTTCCACATATGGGTAAATATGTAAGTCCTTAAATCCTGTTTTTGTCTTTAATCTGCCAGAGAAGTGTGTATATTCTAAGCATACAATCAGAAATTATAGTACCATGGTTCATATTCAGCCTATTCATTCATCTTTGTTTTAATTTTAGTTTCTGGAATAGTATAATTTAAAAAGTACATTGTTTAATGTAGTAGGAAAGTTCCCTGGAAAATGTTGTAGAGAGAGATATCACTGATTGGAATACATTTTCTGTATGCGCATCTACTTACATATTTGCAATTATATTGTTCATTGGAAATTGCTATGGTTTAGTGATAGTGAAAGCCTAGAGCCCTGTGTTGAGAAGGTTCTGAAGTGTCATTAGAGGTCTCAGTGGGAAATACCCTAATTAGTGATGTCTGGTATTAATGTGAAAGAGAGAACAGTAAAAATGCCATGTGTTAAACGTGTTCTGTTTTGAATAGGTAATTTATTAACATAGCAAGCCATGAAAATAGTACAGAAGAATATACAATGAAAAATCATTTTCCTTTCCTTGCTTCTTCCTCAATTCCCAAATGGTAGTCCTTAGAAACAACTTGCAATTTTCTTCTAGTGATATTCTATGCTTTTAAAGATATTTCTGTATAAACATCTACTTTTTTACACTAATTTTATCATATGCATATATTTTCTTTCACCAGATATTTTAAAATAAAAATGTTTGTTTTGTATATATTTATATATTTACCACAATTAAAAAAATATAATATCCCACAAACCATTGAATTTTACATTTTTAAAAGATTTATTTATTTATTTGAAAGGCAGAGTTACAGAGAGGCAGAGACAGAGAGAGAGAGAGGTCCTCTGCTGGTTCACTCTCCATGGCCTCATTTGCCAGAGCTGGGCCAGTCCGAAGCCAGGAACCACCAAATTCCTCCAGGTCTCTGACATGAATGCAGGGCCCAAGCACTTGGGCCATCTTCCACTGCTTTCCCAGGCCATAGCAGAGAGCTGGATTAGAAGTGGAGCAGCTGGGACTCGAACTGGCACCCATATAGGGTGCCAGCACTACAGGCGGTGGCTTTACCTGCTATGCCACAGCTGGGACCCCTGAGTTGTACATTTTAAAGAAGTGAATTTTAATGATACATGATTTATTAGCTGGATTAAGAGCTACCTTATTTGTTCCTGTCATTCACTAGTTGTCCTTGTTCCTTATTCCTATTTTCATCTTTCATTCTTTTTCTGCTTTTGTGATTTTTTTTTTATTTTTTAAAAGATTTATTTATTTATTTGAGTGGCAGAGTTATAGATAGGGAGGGAGGGAGAGAGAAAGAGACAGAGACAGAGAGACAGAGAGTGAGGTCTTCCATTTGCTGGTTCACCCCTCAAATGACCACATTGGCTGAAGCTGAGCCAATCTGAAGCCAGGAGCCAGGAGCTTCTTTCTGGTCTCTTACAAGGGTGCAGGGCCCTAAGCACTTGGGCCATGTTCTATTGCTTTCCCAGGCTATAAGCAGAGAGATGGATCAGAAGAGGATATAGGCGTCCCAAGTGGCAACTTAACTGCTTTGCCCAGCACCCACCCTTTTGCCTGCCTTTGTTCATTCTGCAGTGCTCTTTCTTCATTTCTGTGGATCTAAGTTGTTGGAGAAAGGAATATAGACATTAATAGTAAATATTTCTGAAGGTATCATACCCATTCATACTTTCACCAACAGTGTATATCAGCGTCCATTTCTATATATTCTCACCAATTTAATATATTATCAAATGCTTACAAAATCTTTACCAATGTGATAGTTGAAAAATTATTTTATTGTAGTTTTTCTGTAATTATTTAATTATGAGTGAATTTGACAGTTGTTTTCATTTATTTAATTGCCATTTATTTTTTTATTTCATTTAAGGTATGCAAATTTCATGAATTTCATATATACAGATTCAGGAACATAGTGATAGTTCCCACCCTGCCCTCCCTCCCTCCCTCCCGCCACACTCCCACCCTTCTTTCTCCTCCCTCTCCTCTTCCCACTCTGAATTCTTACAAAGATCTGTTTTCTTTCTTTTTTTTTTTTGACAGGCAGAGTTAGACAGTGAGAGAGAGAGAGAGAGAGAGAGAGAGAGAGACAGAGAGAAAGGTCTTCCTTCCGTTGGTTCACCCCCCAAATGGCCACTATAGCCGGCGCGCTATGCTGATCCAAAGCCAGGAGCCAGGTGCTTCCTCCTGGTCTCCCATGCGGGTGCAGGGTCCAAGCACTTGGGCCATCCTCCACTGCCCTCCCGGGCCACAGCAGAGAGCTGGACTGGAAGAGGAGCAACCAGGACAGAATCTGGCACCTCAACTGGGACTAGAACCTGGGGTGCTGGCGCTGCAGGCGGAGGATTAGCCTAGTGAGCCGTGGCGCCGGCCTACCAAGATCTATTTTCAGTTTACTTTATACTCAAAAGATTAATCCTACACTAAATAAACAGTTCTAGAAAAAAAAACACTGTTCTTCTATGGTCAAGACAAGGGCTGTAAAAAATTACTGAATCGCAAAATGTCAGTTTCACTGCTATACTTTACCTTTTAGGTACTCTATTAGTTATCACAGATCAAAGAAAATATATGTTATTTGTCTTTTGGGGACCAGCTTATTTCACTAATTAGAATGTTTCCAGTTGCATCCATTTTGTTGCAAAAAACAGAATTTTTTTAAACCACGGAGTAGTATTCCATAGTTTATATACACCATAATTTATTCAGTTGTCAGTTGATGGACATCTGTGTTTATTCCCTATCCTAGCTATTGTGAGTTGAGCTGCAATAAACATAGACGTACAGATCGCTCTTTCATATGTTGATTTCATTTAGTTTGAGTAAATCCCAGGAGTGAGTTTGGCTGGGTCATATGTTAGGTCTGTTTAATTGCCATTTAGTTTTTCCTTTTCTGTTAATTCTCTGTTCATTTCTTTCCCTCATGTTCCTTTCTTTTTTTTTTTTTTAAAAGATCTATTTTATTTATTTGAATGACAGAGTTACAGAGAGAGGTAGAGGCAGAGAGAGAGGTCTTCCATCCTCTGGTTCACTCCCCAGATGGCCACAACGGCCGGAGCTGCGCCGATCTGAAGCCAGGAGCCAGGAACTTCTTCTGGGTCTCCCACATGGGTGCAGGGGCCCAAGGACTTGGGTCATCTTCTACTGCTTTCCCAGGCCATAGCAGAGAGCTGCATTGGAAGAGGAGCAGCCGGGACAAGAACCTGCACCCATATGGGATGCTGGCACTTCAGGCCAGGGCTTTAACCCGCTGGGTTACAGCGCTGGCCCCCCTGCCATGTTTCTATTGATTTTTTTCTTATTAATTTATAGATGCTCTTTATATGTTATAGAAATGAGTTCTTTGCTGTATATATTACATATTTTCATTTTTCTCCTCTGTTTGACTTTCTATAAAAACTTTTATGTATTTGTGAGGAGGAACAGAGAGAGAGGGGAGAGGGAGAGAAAGAACACTTTCATCTGCTAGTTCATTTTCCGGATGCCCACAACAGCTGGAGTTGTGCTGGAGTGAATGCTGGTGGCTGGGAAAACAATCCAGGTCTCCCATGTAGGTGACAGGAATCCAGCTACTTGAACCATTACCGCTGCCTCTCAGGGTATGCATTATCAGGGAGCTAAGCTAGGAGCTGGAGTTGGTATGTCCAGGTATTTTGATTTGTGATATGAACATTTTTACTTGTAGGCCATCATCTACTCCCTTACTTGAAATTTTAAAGATTTATTTATTTGAAAGGCAGAATTAGAGAGAGAGAGCTCTTCCCTCCACTGGTTCACTCCCCAAATGGCTGCAAAGCCTGGAGCTGGGCTGATCCGAAGCCAGGAGCTAGGAGCTTTTTCTGGTCTCCCATGTGGGTGCAGAGGCTCAGATATTTGTACCTTCCTCTACTGCATTCCCAGTCTCATTCAGCGGAGAGCTGGATCAGAAGTGGAACAGCTGGGACTTGAACTGGCACCCATATGAGATGTTGGTGCCACAGGAAGAGGCTTTACACATTATGTCATAGTGCCTGTCCCTCCTCTTTTGAATTTTAGCAGCACGATAACATTACAAAATGACGGTGTAAACATTTTTGAATCCATACATTGTTTTCATAATATCCATTTTCATGAAGTTTTTGAAGACCACTCATATGCATGGATTCATGGATTTCAATGTATTTTGCACCTAAGCAAGCATATTTTTAGAAAAGTTTAGTTGTTTTTTTTTTTTTTTTTTTTTGGAGCGAGAAAGAAAGAGAAAGAGAGAAAGATCGATCTTCCATCTGCTGGTTCATTTCCCAAATGCCTGCAGCAGGTAGGGCTGAGTCAGGCTGACGTCAGGAGCCAAGAACTCCATCCAGGACTCCCACATGGATTTTAGGGACTCAATTACCTGAACTGTCATCTTCCTCCTCCAAGGGTATGCATTAGCAGGAAGCTGGATAGGAAGTCCGGTAGCTAGGCCACAAACCAGGCATTCTGATATTGGATGTGGGAATCTCGAGTGGTGGCTTACCCTGTTGCACCCCAACAGCCATCTTTAACCTTTTTAATTTCATTTTCTGTGGACTTTTTGAAGTACTTTTGTATTTTCTTAGCATCGAGAATTTCAAAAATGTATGGGTAGTTAAATTTTTTAGTCTTGGGATGAGTGTTGTGGCACAGTAGGTTAAGCCTGGTATGTCCACATCCCATATCAAGTGTCTGGTTCTAGTTAAGACTCCTTTGCTTTTGACCCAGCCTCCTGCTAATCTTTGTAGGAGGCAGCAGGTGATGGTCCAAGTACTTGAGTTTTTGCCATCCATATGGGAGACCTAGATGGAGTTCCTGGCTCCTGGCTTTGGCCTGGCACAATCTCAGGTGTTACAGGCATTTGAGGATAGAACCAGCAGATGAAATACCTCCTCACTGTCTCTCCTTCTCTCTTTCACTCTGCCTTTCAAATGAAGAAATAAATATCTTAATAATTATTAGCATTTTGATAACTTCTGGGTTTATTCTTAGGAAGGTCTTTCCTTACTGTGTTTATATTTTAATGTTTTAATTTTTGATTCATCTAGAATTCCTCTTGGTCTAAATTGTGAGATATACAACGTGATTTAGTATTATTTTATCAGGTGGCCACATTGTGCAACCAATTTTAAGTTATGGTAGTATAACTAAATTATTAAACATTTCCCCACTTCCACCATAGCTTTCTAACGTGTTTTTTCTATACATATTAGAATAGCAGTGTCTTATTAAAACTTAAAATCTTCCAATTATTATTATTATGCCTCAGTTGTCTTCTTCATGTATATAATTTTGTTTCTGTTGAATTATTTCTCTGTGATAAATTACTCAGAGTGACAAAATGGAGTTTTACTAAGTGTGGTCACATCACCTTTTAGTAGTTAATTTCACCGTTGATTAAGAACATCTCATCAGTTCAGGGTGTAATTTTTGTGTATTGTATTAAGCCTAAAATTGAAAATAAAAACTTGTTTTAATTGGCATTTACTTATCAGGCAGTATGAACACTTTTTTTTTGTTTTTATTTATACTTTTCACTTATTAGACCATGGGCTTTGAGTCCAAACAAAGTTTTAAATTCCAGCTGTTACACCTTATAGATGTGCTAATTTAGTATCTCAAATAAAAACTTGTGTCCTGAATGCCTGCTGTGTAAGATAGTTTTTCATGTCCCTAAGATTGCCAAAAAAAACCAACAAAACAAACAAACAAACAAACAAACAAAAACAAAACAAAACACCTAATGGAACTGCCATAACAAATAACATCTGTTATTATTACTTACTATTTTATGAATTGTCTCTCATATTTTTAGTAAAAAATTTTAATGTGCAAAAGTACAAAAGAGGCTGTATGAACAATAGGACGGAGTACAGGAGATTTGACATATGTAGGACCATGATGAGGCCGGCGCCGTGGCTTAACAGGCTAATCCTCCGCCTTGCGGCACTGGCACACAGGTTCTAGTCTCGGTTGGGGCGACGGATTCTATCCCGGTTGCCCCTCTTCCAGGCCAGCTCTCTGCTATGGCCCAGGAAGGCAGTGGAGGATGGCCCAAGTCCTTGGGCCCTGCACCCGCATGGGAGACCATTTCTTTTTATAGTTTTTTAAAAAATATTTATTTATTTATTTGAAATTCAGAGTCACACACACAGAAAGAGGGAGAGACAGAGATTTTCTTTTAGCTGGTTCACTCCCCAGATGGCAGCAATGGTCAGGGCTGGGAGAAGCCCAAGTCCGGAGCCAGGAGCTTTATCTGGGTCTCCCACGTGGGAGACAGGGGCCCCAAAACTTGGACCATCCTCCGCTGCTTTTCCCTGGCCATTAGCAGGAAGCTAGTTTGAAAATGGAGCAGCTGGGTCTCAAACTGGTGGCCATATGGGATGCTTGCATCCACGGGTGGTGGCTTTACCCAATAAACCACAATGTCAATGATCATTTCTTTTTAAAGAGGACTGAATGATTCTAATTTTCTGCCTAAAACCTCCCCTATTGTGAGTGAATTAATTCTATGCTCTATTGTAGGGTTATAAAGTCCATTTAAAATAATGCTTCCATCTATGAGGGTACTTACAAATTGTAGAAAGTGAAATTAGATGTTTATTTTGTTGCAAAAGATTTTGAAATCCACACATAGCATTTTCATAATATGCATTCCATGAGCTTGTTGACGAAACCTTCTATATTTTTGAACATTTTGTTCTCTGCTCCCCCTTCTCCTATCTCCTCTAACCATCACTCCTAACATGTACCTGGTTCTTAAATTTAGTGTGCATCAGAATCATGTCATCAGCTCATTGAAATCTTTAGACTCTTGAGCTGTGTCCCTTGTCCTCTGGCAGTGGCTTCAGGAATTGGAGTTTTTAAGAAGCAAAATGGGGGCCGGCGCTGTGGCACAGCGGGTTAAAGCCACAGCCTGCAGCACTGGCATCTCATATTGGCTCTGGTTTTCGTCCTGGCTGCTCCACTTCTGATCCAGCTCTCTGCTATGTCCTGTGAAAGCAGTGGAAGATGGCTCAAATCCTTGGGCTCCTGTACCAGCATAGGAGACCTGGAAGAAGCTCCTGGCTCCTGGCTTTGGATCAGCTCAGCTCTGGCCATTGCAGTCATTTGGGGAGTGAACCAGCAGATGGAAGACCTCTCTCTCTCTCTCTCTCTCTCTCTCTCTGGCTCTGCCTCTCTCGGTAACTCTGTCTTTCAAATAAATAAATTAAATCTTTATGAAAAAAGAAGCAAAATTATTTCAAAGCACTTAATAAACAGATCTCAACTTGAGAAACAGTGATCCCATCCCTGCCCCCCACCAAATGCCTTCTCATTTCTTCAAAAGTCCATCTGTTTGTGCTTCCCACTTTCCCAACCTTCTGCTTAAATTTCTTTCTTCCTAGTTTTGCCTGAATGATATCGCATATATCTTTCATGACTTGGCTTGAAATTACTCCACCTCTGAAACCTTTTTCTAATAGAGCTAACGTTCCTTTCCCACTTTGCATGCATGGTTGACATCAATCGATATTTGTATTCATCTCCCTCCATTGAGTTAGACTTTCTTTTCTAAAGGGTGTGACATTCTTGGTCATTTTTGCATTACACCCCAGAGATTGGCAGATTTAACGCATATAAATAGATGCCCAAGAAATGTTTTTAGAATGAGTGAATAAGTGAATTGATGGAAGTCCTTGGCTTTTCTAATCAGCATCAAATGAATAGATAGAAATTATAGCTTAGCAATTATTTGGTTATATTCTGGCTTGGGGCAGAGACATTAAGCAGTTTTCCTTAGTATGAACAATTAGAGATTTTGGCAAGCAGTTCATAATACAAGGTTTGTCAATCTAAGTATCAATTAGAGAATCGTTAAAAATAATGATATTTATTGAGAATCACAGAGCATTGCAATGGAATTATGATTGTCATTGTAAATTATGGCTATATTCAAGGAGATCAAGGCAAGGGGAAGTTTTAAAAGGCAAAAAGGGAGAAATTCACAAGAGCTACTTGGATATAAATTTCATTGATGATGGAGACCTGAGGCAGTAATTGGCACAGGCTCATTGGTGGTGGTGCCATTTGCTGGGCAGTTGTTTTGTTGAAAGCTTATTGTCTGAATTATCACAGGCTTGCAGAATGTTAAACTTTGTTACACAAATCTGTGCATATGTGTGAAGCGTGCAAAGCATGGAGTGTGTGTGTGTGAATGAGAAGAAATCTCTTTTGGTCTTTTAGGAAGTCCTTGAGAAAGTACTTATCTCATACAGGCAGTCATGAGCCATCCCCCTTCATAACTTCCTGACTCTAATTTTATCTGAGTCTGACAAGAGTGATTTCATTTTGGTAGCATCAACTTTCACAGGATTTAATTCTTTTATTAGTAGTTGAATAATTAAAATCCAGTTTTAATATTGTGCTTTGTATGTACTCTTCTGAAATTCAAATAGTACAAATAAAACTGTGTTCCACAGCTGATGAATTTATTTAGCAAAAGAGAGCTTTAGATTGCATTTCATTACATGACTTTAAATAGACTTTGAAATGTTAATATATCAAGGGCCAATGATGACAAATGTTTGTCATAACAGGTGGCATTATTTTGAACCAAAGAACAACAATAACAATGTAAGCAAATAGGAGAATAATTTTGGCTTCATACTACCTTCAAAAATCTACATTTGGGGTAAAGTTTTAAATGGAACATTGTCAAAAATGTAGGTATATCTGATATGAAAATCTTCCGTATAGTGCTTTGTTACAACCTAATTAAATGCTCTTCAATTAAAGGTCAATTTTTTGTAAGGTGACAATCACTCATTCAACAAATATTAATTGAGCTCATATTTTGTGTCAGATTTGGCTGTGGGACCTAATGATAAAACAGTGACCAAAGAGGCAAAATTCTTTTAGTAGAGCTCATTTTCTATGACAGTAATGTCAGTGAACAAAATATGATTGTGCATATTTGTGTATGTATGTATATACTATGTCAAGTGATGACAAACACTTTGATGAAAGATATTGCAGAATATGGGTGGTGTTCTAGTTAGAGAGGAATAGAAATCCTCATTAATAAGATGATATTCAAGCACAGATCTAAAGTGAGAGAAAAGGCCATGTGGCTATCTGGGAAAAGTATATTTCATGCAATGGGGATAGCATTTGTGCAGGCCTTGAAGGCACAGTGTGCCTGGGAAATAAGAGGCATGCCATGGATGCCTGTGTGCCTGTAGCCAAATGGCCAGGAAATAGAGATTGAGAGATGATGCGTCAAGAGTGGTTGTGGTGGTGTGGTTTGTGTGGTAAGGCAGGGTGAGGAGAGGGGAACCAAGAGATTATGTCATATAGAGCCTTGTGAGCCATATTGAGTGGAATAGACACTGGGGACTTTTAACAGAGGAGTGACAGGATCTGGTGTTTATTTATTTATGTATTGTCTGTATCGACTTTGTCTTTCTAAATTCTTCGTTTATCTTTACTAGGCCACATTTTAGTTCAATTCCTTGTTTAGAAGCCAAAGACCTTGGGCAAAATAGTAACCTAGAAAATTTTAGATAATTATTAATAATATTGATGCTATTTAACTGTATGTTGTTTTTGTTAACTTAAAATATCATCATAATAACACCAGAAGCCACAATTAGCAACAATGCACATAAATGCTACTACTTACTTGGTATCTAATCTATGTTTTCTGCATATGTGTTTTTTTACACAATCCTCACAACTACCTGTTATTTTTCTTATTTTACATTTTCAGAAATGTGAACATGAACCATTTGACTGCCAGAAAATATTTTATTTATGCTGCTAATATATTATTCAAAACTGCATTTACTTTGTTTTGAATCAAAGTGATGAAGCAGAATAATGTGATGCATGACTGATTTATTTGCCTTTCTTGCTTTTGAGTTGTTTATAATAATGGTGATTTAATCAGGTGGCACTATTGATTGGCTGCACTATATTCCGGGCACTAAATGCTTTACATTCATTTTCTTATTTAATGCTTACTGCGACCTCTTTGAGGAATCTGGAAATCAGAGATCTGAAGTAACTTTTCCAAGGTCTCCCAGCAAAGTAGATCCTAGAATAGGAATGAAACCTAGGTTTGTCTTGCTCCAGGGCTTGTGTTCTTAGTTATTGTGTTATATGACTAAATGTGGGTACACATAGGATGATGCATTCAAAATCTTCTACAGTGTATTTGGTGTAACTGATGAAAACCACCTTATTCAATTTACTTTTTAGTCTCTGTATGTAGAGTCAGAAACAGTTGGATCTCTAAGGTCATTTAGATTGTTAACATACCCTACATTCCTATAAATCTGTAGCACGATTGCTCTATTCCTTTTAGGTTACCCTCTGTGACAATGAGGCACATCAAGACCTTGATATGTCCACGTGATCCATATGTTGTTTAAGCATTTGAACCCTCTAATCCGAGAAGCCAATGATGACCATGGCATGCCTATCATTTTGAATATATAACATGTGGAAAATTATATTTGTCATTTCAGTTTGTTCAACACATGTTACAAAAACAGTAATGTGGTTAAGATGCAAAGATGGATTGTTGAAAGAGAGTGAGAGCGAGAGAGCAAGCTGTGCCAGTGATAAATGGCGCTGTTTTGCCAGCCTGACTCTCAGCAGCCACCACTCTATAGTGAGATGTGAAAGGTTTTGCTTCCATTCCCATCTTCTAGTAGAAAGCATTTCAAGAACAGTTGGACCTCAGGTCTTTTCCTTATTTATCTCCTTAAGAACTCTCCTAAGGCTTTCTAGTATTTTCAAAGCTGAAAAGAGAGGGAAATTGTTATAAAAATGTATTCTTCTAAGTAAATTAGACTGTAATTTCCTGGAGACAGGAGGGCAAGATTTGTTAACCTCTGTACCTCTGTATTCTCAGTGCCTGGTCCAGTGCCTGGTACATGGTCAGCCTTCACCAAATAGACTTGGATGTCATGTACACTTTTCATGTACTTTCTGAAGTACCCTCTTTTAAACAAATATGTAAACTGCTGCATTTTAACCACTTTTTAACTTTTTGGCTTCATCTTAGCTGTGAGCATTTTTTTTTCTTTTTTAGTTCCCGGTCAGTAAATAAAATATTCCTTCTCATTTGCTGAACTGTCTTGCTAACCTTTGGAACATTTTTTCTGGTTGACTCTCACCCAGGGACTCCTAGAATACTTTGAAATCTGTTTTATATTGGGGAAATTAATTCATTGTGCGTTCTTATTTACCACAAGCGTGTAGTGGAAATAATGCCCGGAGTTTGAGCCTCAGTTCAATAATTTACCAACTGTTTGACATTGGGCAAGTTATTTCATCTCTTTGTGCTTTAGTCTCCCCATTTAGAAGACGGGGATGATAAATGTCCTGTAGCATTGTTGCAAAGTACATGTTAAATGTGCTGCAGTGAAAAACAATCTAAATGAAAGATCCTGGTGAACAAGACCCCAGCAGAAGGAACAGGCCATCAAGGAGAGAGGCGCCTTTCTCTGAAGGGAGGAAGGAACCTCCACTGTGACACGGCCTTGACTAAACAAGTTCAGAGTCGGTGAACTCAAGGGGCTTCCATAGCCTAGACAGCTCATAGCAAGAGTCTCAGGTGATTGCTGATGTCATAAATAAGAGTGCCAATTGTTAAATCAACAACGGGAGTCACTGGGTACATGCTCCCCACGTAGGATCTCTGTCCTTAATGTGTTTTACTATGAAACTTAAAAACACTACTAGTCGAACAATACCCTATACCTTGTGCGGTTGTGAGAGTGCAGCCTGTTGAAATCCTTGCTTAGTATATACTAAGTTGATCTTCAGTATATGAAGGTAATTGAAAATGAAACTCAATGAAGGGCAGCATGGGAGAGGGAGTGGGAGAGGGGAGGGCCACGGGAGGGAGGGAGGTTGGGGGGGGGGAAGCCACAACAATACAAAAGTTGCACTTTGTAAATTCACATTTATGAAATAAATAAATAAATATGCTGCAGTATTTGATTCTCCTGTAACACTATTCATGTTCTTTGATGTCAGCACCTCCCTAACAAAACCCTAGACATGACTCTCAGGAAATGAAAAGTGTCTTCTCTTCACGTAAGCTTTAGGGACCTTCAAATGGAATCAACTCCAGAGGCTATTTACGTGACTTTTATTTTTTGCATTAATACCAAAGAAACTTTCTGACTGGGAGTTTAGTACAAATAACTCATAAGAATGTACAGTTATGGGTAAGTGGGTGTATGATAATAGTGCCAACTGTTCTCTGAATGAGTGTTTAGTTTTCTGTCATCTGTGGGATCATGGATTCCTGCCACTGCAAATAACTGAAGCACAATGAAAATAGTAATGCCATGATGCTCTTAAGGGTCACTCATTCATGTGTTGATTTGTTATTGTTTCCTTAGACAATGTCCTCTGGAATTTCTCCGTTATAATGCATTTGCTGAATGTAAAAGAGAATAGAGGCTTGGGGAAGGGGAGGGCAGAGTGAGTACTAATAGATATCAGGTTTATTTTAGAGGTGATGAAAATGTTTTGGAATTCTTTATTGGTGATAGTTGCACAACTTTGTGAATAGACTAAAAACCAATGAATTGCATGATTCACTGATTCAAAGAAATTCTAGAAGTGATAAGAAAAATAAAACAGAGCCCCCTTATGGACTGCCATGGAGCAATCTGCAAAATATGCTGTTGAGTGACAAAATGATGAATAATACAGTATGCAAATTATCTCAGTGTAAACAAAATAGTTTCTTTTTTTTTTTTTTTTTTGGACAGGCAGAGTAGATAGTGAGAGAGAGAGAGACAGAGAGAAAGGTCTTCCTTTTTGCCGTTGGTTCACCCTCCAATGGCTGCTGCAGTCGGTGCATCTCGCTGATCTGAAGGCAGGAGCCAGGTGCTTCTCCTGGTCTCCCATGTGGGTGCAGGGCTCAAGGACCTGGGCCATCCTCCACTGCACTCCCGGGCCATAGCAGAGAGCTGGCCTGGAAGAGGGGCAACCGGGATAGAATCCGGCGCCCCAACCGGGACTAGAACCCGGTATGCCAGCACCGCAAGGTGGAGGATTAGCCTGTTAAGCCACGGCGCCGGCCAAGAAAATAGTTTCAATGTAAAACAGAACCAATGTAAAATAAACATGTTAATACTGAAACAATATGCAATGATTTTGAAGAACACTATCAACTTCTAGATATCCAAACATAGGCTATTTTTCTTTTTGGATACATTGCAAATTATTTACTATAAAAACTCTACCTTCAGTTATAGATTTTCCTTATTGAAAGCCAAGAATCCAAGTGTCTGTAGGATAAATATCTAAAATATCAGTCTCGGCAATCCCAGAATTCCTTGTTATTGGGAGGGTAGTATCATTATGCTCTTATAACTCTATGTATCAAATACATGATATTTGCTCCCTTTGTATAAATAAAAAAAGTAAAAGTAAAAAAGGAAAAAGAATATCTGCAATGAATAGCAAAAGAAAACCAAACAAAAAACAAAAATCAAGTCCAAGATCCATATAGAACCCCACTCCAAACTTTCTGTATTCTTTCTGTCTTCTAAGTCATTTTGTACTCCTTAAGGACAAAAATACCCAAAGTTCTACAACTTTTGTTTTTCTACTATCCTTTTAGAAGTCTGAAGAAGAGGTTGGGGTACCTGACCCCTTTAAACAAAGCCAAGGGGTCAGTGTCATGGCACAATAGGTTAATCCTCTACCTGCGGTGGTGCCGGCATCCCATATGGGCACCAGTGCTAGTCCCAGCTGCTCCTCTTCCAGTTCAGCTCTCTGCTACGGCCTGGGAAAGCAGTAGAAGATGGCCCAAATGCTTGCGCCCCTGCACCTACATGCGAGACCTGGAAGAAGCTCCTGGCTCCTGGCTTCGGATCAGCATAGCTCTGGCCATTGTGGCCGTTTGAAGAATGAACCAATGGAAGGAAGACCTTTCTCTCTGTCTCTCCCTCTCACTGTCTGTTACTCTACCTCGCAAATAAACAAATAAATAAAATATTTAAAGAAAAAAAGCCAAATTATCATTTGTTAATATTTCCTCTGAATTTCTGAAGGCTAGTTCTGGAAAGAAGTTTATTTTGCCTTGTGGTGAGGGGTTACTTTCCACAGCCTTCCACTCAGAGTGTGTCTAATTAATCAAAGCAGAGCTTGAATGGTTCCTAGGCTGCTTGGAGCAGGGACTTGACTATAGCTTCAACAATAATAGTAGTATCTAAAATAGCATATGAAAAGAATGAGGTGGTTACCAGAAAAATTGTGTTCAGAGCATCCAAACTGGTGGAGAGGATGTCATGAGGGACTCATCAGTCTCCTAGAATGATAATCGCTGATTGGAAATTTCTTAGCTGCAAAGAAATATACTTCTAATTATCAACTTTGCTGCTAAGATCACATAGTCACCAAGCTAGATTTCTTCTGTTTTTTGATTTTGAATGGAAGACAGGGAAGGCATTTCAGATAAGGAACACAAGCTGTATGGTCATTGGAAAATAGTATGTCTTAAAAAAAAAACAACAATTAAGGTAGCACAGCAGGTTTTTGAGAATTTTGTTGGCAAAAACCATCACTTAGAGCCTGGGTATCCTGAGCTAGTTCAGTTTCTGGACCTCAAGCTTGAGAACCAGGCTCTACACTTAACAATTTAACACTATCTCTTGGAAACATCCCTATCACCTAACGTTGGTGTTTAAATATGGCCAAGAGAGCTGTTTGGTTTGACCAATTTAATCAATAGGCCATTTTGGATAATTTAGGTAAGCTAAGCAATTTGGTCATCTCATTACGGGTAAATGGCAGGTCAGCTGACATTTTGAGTATAAACTAAATAAATAGGTAGTTCTCAAGTTTTTAACTTTTCTACCAGTTGGGTTACAGAGTATTTGGGATGATGCTATTTGGTAAACTAGGACTTCTTCTGTGAGATTGCCTGCAAGTGTTTCTGGGAAAAGGAAAATTTGAACTCTTCCTTCTTGTTTTCTTGGGACCAGATTCAGTTGGCAGCAACTGGTCTCAGGAATATACTGGAATCAGACATCCATTGACCTTACCACCTGGATTCTACCTTGTTAAGTGATTCTGAAATCGGAGAAGACCCCCTAAAATCTATACTAAAAATGTGGCCCCTTAAAGTTCCCTAGATATGCTATCTGGGGTGCCACATGATTTCACCATGGGCTTATTACTAAATCCCCAATATTAATAAGGCCAAGAAGGTTCTTGCCTAATATTTAGAGAAGAATTCTAAATACCGGCACAGATAAACGAGGCAGCATGGTACATTTTAGGCTTTTATTTAGTGTGAGAGGTATCTACGAAACTTAAGGCTTTAGTTCAGGTACGAGAGAGGGGAAAGTCTGGAAACTAGGGTAGCATAAATAGGGGTTCATACCGAGCACCAGGAACCAGCCACGTGGAAGAGCATCTAGGCCTGTATCTGGGCCAGGAAGCCTAGAGCACATGGCCTGAAGGCCATGCGCCCTGGAGGCATGGGGCAACAGGAAGCCCCCTCCTGGCAAGAGGCCAGGGAAGAAGATCAGGCTGGGCTACACCAGCTCCAGGCTTTTAACCCATTTCCAAAGGGGAGTGGTTAATTAACCTGATTGGCTGGTGGGCACCCAGGTGTGGCCAGGTAGGGGAATGAGGCCACTCAGGGGCATAGTGAAGGCATCAGGTAGGGGCATGAGGTCACACAGGGGCGTGGTGAAGGCATGGTCTTCCAGTTCACAAATCTAATCAATTTGAGCCTGTTTGCCTGCCTACATCAATTCCACCTTGTTAAGTAGTCCTCTCAATCACTATGTGTTGCCACGACAGACAGTTAATTCAATGCAAATGATTACCCATGCTTTTGAATTTTTAGGCTGCTTTCTATAAAATGGTCAATGTGATTATTAGCTCTGAATAGCCTTTAATTTTTTTTCCCATTTGTTTTCATCCTGACATTCTTGTGCTCATTATATTAGAAACTAAAGAGAGGCACAAAAATTAATCTGCAAAGACATATCAAGCATGGGTGATCTTCTTAAATAACCTATTTTCAGGGATCCACCAGTTTGGAAAAGTCTCATTGCAATTAAGATAATGTGTCCCTGTGGCTGAGGGAGTTGAAGGAAGATTGATGTGAAGTCTGTCTGTGGCTGAATGGGTGTGAATGGTGAGTGTGGGTGTGTACGTTGAGACTAGAATAATTGGAAATGGTAACAGAGAGATGGCTAGGGTGGAAGAAATTAAAATGAGTCTGTAAATGTAGACTACAAAGGAGGACATATATTTAATCATTCCATAGCCCTGTACCTCTAATCCCCATCTCTATTACCAGGACATCTATTATTTGTATTCGTTTTCCTCTTTGGAGTCTCATCTTTTTATGGGTGGGAGGTGAGAGGTATGAATCAAAGGTTTTTATAAGCCCTGTATCTTCTAACAGAGGAGAAAATCCTCTTAGTAACGTTTTTTTGACCCTGGTCCTTTAACATTTTCTGTGAAGTAATCTCACAGGAAACAATAGGTATTCATTAGAAAAAGAATCGACCGTGATTTACCTTTGTTTAATTTTGTTAGCCCAGCTGCACTTGTCCTGAAGAGCTACATAATTTATTCAAATGACCCAAAGCTTTTAAAGTCAATCTTCAGCAGAATAATTACCCCCCCAGGCCCCAGGAGAGTGAATTTTTTTGTGCTGTACTGCTTCCCATAACTGACATTTATTTGCCTCTCAAGCGTATTTACGTTGTTGGCTTAACTGGAAGTTCTTTGCTGAATCAATAATATACTGTATGTCTTGCTTTAAGTGGGGTCGATGTTATTGCTGTTCATTTTTCTCCCTTATTTCCTTGACACTATAACCTTTTTCTTTGACTTGTGAAAATTTTTACTCCTAAAATTGCGGAGAAACAAAGGTAAATGTCCTTTTAATCTTCTAGGAAATGTGTGCCTCTTTAGACTTTATTTATATCAGAATTTCACTGCGATGAAGGACAAAAGCCCCACACAAGGTCCCCTGCTCCTCCGGGGTGTTCAAGGCTAGGTCTTCTGGAGGCAAGAGAGCCTGCCGTGTGTTCTCTTCTAACTCAGTTCTTGGCTCGCTCTTTGCAAGGGGCATGAGTGTGGGCTAGGAATACAGCAGAGTGGGAATGGGACCCATTTTGACCACTCAGGAGGCTCTGTCCTGGAAAATTTCCCTGTATGTGGTAAAAACAAACATTTGAAATGGAGGGAGAAACCAGGCTTAAACAAAGAGTGAAACCAGTTCCCATTTCACCTCTCTTGCCGACAAACACGTGTGCCCACTCATTTGTTTCCCAAATGTTGGTTTCCCATCCTTTGGACAGTGCTTCAACCTGAACCTGTCTAGAGCATAGGAAACAAAGATTTGGAGATTTAATAAAATGGTGCCTATGGAAACGGGAACAGTTTGTCAGTGTTCAAATTAGTGTACAGAAAAAAATGCAATGATGGCCTTTGGATCTTACTGCCTTTTTCAGGCCATAGTAACCTCTAATTCCTGGTGTCATCGCCTGTGTGCTCTGAGATTGACTTCAGTATCAATGGAGAAACAGACAAATTTCAAAAGTCATTTAGTATGGCTCATGTCATTTGTAATTTTGCCTTCTGTGCCCCACACTTGCTTCTCCTTCCCTGTTCAGCTGAACGCCTGACTTCCCCAGAGCTTGCCCTGCTCCTCTACCTGCAGCATACATTGGCGCACTCTTATTGCTTCTCTGAAAAACGTGATCCACAGAAATATTTGGAATCCGCTTAAGGGTTCTGCATTCTCTGATTTTCTGTGCTAAGTATAGAAAATTATCTTGTCACACATTTCTCCTTCCTATAGTCTCCATTTTTAGAAGAGAATTAAGAAAAATATTTCCTGCTGCATAACAATCCTTCAAATTCTCGTCCCCCTCTTTGGCACTTTTGTAATAGTTTATTAATGGACATCAGTGATTGTAAATGTCACATATCTTTTTTTTTTTTTCAGGACAAAAAGTAAGATTAAAGGACCAGCTGATGTCCTATAGTATAGAGATTAAGAACCTGAGCTCTTCGGACATTAGTTGACTTCTATTTGAGTTCAAATGTCCTGCTTTAAAACCTATGTGACCTCAGAAAAGTTATTTAAACCCTGTGAGCCTCAGTTTTCTAATTTGTACAATGAAGGTAATATGAATAGCTTATATTAGTATTAACCATGTACCAGGCATAATTTTAAGCCCTGTTCAATATATTAGTTCATTTAATCTTCATAACTTGATGATGTAGGTAATTAATATCAACCCCATTTCTCACGTAAGAAAACTGAGATATGAGGAAGGAACGCAACTTGGCCCTAGGTCATAGAAATAATGGTAGAGCTGGACATGGAAATTCAGGTAGTTGGATTTCAGAGGCGTTGTGTTTACCAGTATGCTATATTACCTCTCTATTAATAAACTGGACTCTAAAGCAATTAGCACAGTGTTTGGCACATAGCATTTATTTTCAGCTGGTATGGTTACTCCCATCACCTGTTCTTGTCTGGCCTCATTTTGTCTATTGCACTTGGTGTGAGAAGTTGATCACCCCCATTGTGCCAACAGCAGTGATCTAGGCTCATATAGGTACCCAATCCTTCTGCTTGTGCTCTTTGTAGTTAAAACACAAATTTGCCGAAGTCCTATGAAAGAGGCACTAAGTGTTAATATCTCTTTTCCATCACATGAGAATTACATCCTTCCTATCTGTAACCCCCAAGCCACAAGCCAACAAAAGCTGCTTAAAGCAAGGGAGAAACTTTAGAAGTTATAGACTTCAAATAAAGATTGACCATACTTTAATAAATGGGTAACAATTTCAAAAAGTAATAAAGTTTGTAAAAGATGTTGATGTAAAAGATGTTGATGGTTCCCACTTCTAAACTTATTTGAAGAATGACAATATCAGGGAAAAAAGAAAGAGAAAATTCTGCAAATAATTACATTTTTCATTTAAAGTAAGCCACTGACTTAAAAATTCTCTAACACATTTGTGGAAACTTCATTTTTTGTTTGAGATTTATTTGAATGAGCTGTTATGATTGGAGACAGTGAGAATTTCAGATTAATGTTTTGCAGCCAAAAAAAAAAAAAAAGCCCCTCTGGAAAGCTGGCAAGTGTTCATAAGTCAGCCCTAGAATTATGTAGGTTGAAGGCTCCCAGTGGACAGACCGAACATATAAGAAGGAAACCAGAGATCTGGTGCTATTACGTCCCAGAGTCTAAAGGAACGAATAGGCACAGAATTCAAAGCATTCTTCAGGCTGATTTTTTAAGGTGAGTCTGAACAATTTATATACACTTAGAAAGTAGAACGTCCATTAAATGAAAATACTTTTTATGGATGAACTTTTCCTTTTTCTCAGTGTTTTAACACTGTCTTTTGCAAAACTCTTAAATTATCTAACTGCTGTTTCTCTTACAGGGGTGCATTTAGGATCTAGGCAAGCTGATTTATGATAACTGCTTTAAACTCCAAAAACCAGTAAGTATTCAGTAGGATTTACTCCTGACTCTTTCATGTTAATCTGTTAGATCATATGAATAATGAGCATTAGACAGAAACGATAGTTTTGATGGTTATTAAGAGGTTCTTTGGTGGTTACATTTTAATTGGATACCTTATCTGTGTGTATTTGGAAGCATCTTAAGTAGTAGTCTTTCCCTTAGTGTCTTAATCTTTAACTTTTTGTTTTAGAGTAATGTTGCTAGTAGAAAACCTCAAAAACCTGAATATTGAGTCATAACATTAGAAAGCAATGACTGTTTAGTTAGCAAAGGAAAAATTATAAGACTATATCATGATTAATCCTTGTTGTTCAATCAAAACTACTTCTTGTCTCTAAAACATGTTTACCTGGTTTTTTTCTTATTCTTTCCCTAATTAAATTGAAACTGGGTTGTTCTTATGTTAAATAGACCACACTTAAATATCTCTATCTCAAATTAATATTCTCTATTAAAAGTAGAACAGAGGGCTCTTAGAAATATGCATATATTCTATAACATTTTAACTATATTATTATTGTAAAAACAATGAAAATAGGAGAACCAAACAGGTTTATAGTGAATAAAAACCAACTAGGATTCCCTATCCCAATGTTCTTTTTCACATATTCTTTCAGTCTTTCATACACTTACTTATTTTTTCCATAGCTATTTTACTTATATTTTCCATAGCTATTCTGATTTGTATATAATTAGTTACCTAAGAAAAGCATTTCTCTGTGCAATAGCAGACAGCAGTGTGATTTCTAGAAGGTATACAGAATGAGATATATGTGCTTACGTGTTCTTGAAATAACTTTTCTTTTTTCTGGATTCCTTCTTATTTGTTTCACACATTTCCTGTTTGACTCACCTTTTGAAATACTAATTTGCCTTCAAGCTTACAAAAACATGGTTAAAAAAAAAGATGGGCAACAGGTATTTTTGTTCAGAATTGTCAGTCCTTGAGGCTGAAATATCTGACGTCTTGCTACTACTGGGATTTTTTTTTCTTCAGGAAGTTTAATCCATTCTTATTTCACAAGGTATGGTTCTGAATTTCTTCTGTAATTCAACCCCCCCCTCCTGGCCTTTATTTGCTTTTGAAAAACTTTCAAAATTCTAAAGACTCAAGGATCTCCAAGGCTCTCTGTATGTTCTAAGAGTTCCATTTATTTCCCCCACAGAAGGTGTAGGAATTAGAAGCTGCTGACATTTCACTATGAAGGACAACTTCACCCTTGCCGCCATCAACAGAAACATTACCGGCAGTCTTCATCTGGGACTCATGAACTTCTTTGGCAACAATGAGTCTGCCTTGAACTGCTCATATAAGCCATCAGATAAGCAGTTAGATGCAATTCCCATTCTCTACTACTTTATTTTTGTGATTGGATTTCTTGTCAATGCTGTTGTGGTTGCACTGTTTTGTTGTCAAAAGGGTCCTAAAAAGGTTTCCAGCATTTACATCTTCAATCTGGCTGTGGCTGACTTACTCCTTTTGGCTACTCTTCCTCTTTGGGCAACCTATTATTCTCACAGATACGACTGGTTCTTTGAACCTGTGATGTGCAAAGTGTTTGGGTCTTTTCTGACCCTGAACATGTTTGCAAGCATTTTTTTTATCACTTGCATGAGTGTTGATAGGTACCAATCAGTCATCTACCCCTTTCTGTCGCAAAGAAGAAATCCCTGGCAAGCATCTTATATAGTTCCCCTTGTGTGGTGTATGGCCTGTTTGTCCTCATTGCCAACTTTTTATTTCCGAGATGTCAGAACCATTGACTACTTAGGAGTGAATGCTTGCATTATGGCTTTCCCTCCTGAGAAATATGCCCAGTGGTCGGCTGGGATAGCCCTAATGAAAAATATCCTTGGTTTCATTATCCCTTTAATATTCATAGCAACATGCTATTTTGGAATCAGAAAACACTTACTGAAGACCAATAGCTATGGGAAGAACAGAGTAACCCGTGACCAAGTCTTAAAGATGGCAGCTGCTGTTGTTCTGGCGTTCATCATTTGCTGGCTTCCCTTCCATGTTCTGACCTTCCTGGATGCTCTGACCTGGATGGGTGTCATTAATAGCTGTGAAGTTATAGCAGTCATTGACCTGGCACTTCCTTTTGCCATCCTCCTGGGATTCACCAACAGCTGCGTTAATCCCTTTCTGTATTGTTTTGTTGGAAACCGGTTCCAACAGAAGCTCCGCAGTGTGTTTAGGGTTCCAATTACTTGGCTCCAAGGCAAGAGAGAGAGTATGTCTTGCCGGAAAAGCAGCTCTCTCAGAGAAATGGAAACCTTTGTGTCCTAAACAAGAGAGCAGAATGCATGTAATCGACAGGACTACTTGGTTTGAGGCCCATCTGAATTATCGTTAAATGGTGTTGGTAAAAGAATATGTTTTTCCCGCCTTCCCTTATCTTTTCTTACTCTTCTGGAACAGGAAACCAAATGTAACTGTAAGTGTTATCCTCTGGTGACTTTCAGGAATAGCCCATTGTTTTGTTGGTATATCAGCCTAGGCTTATCTTTGGAGAGACATATCTATAACTGACAAGCAACTGGTGATCTATCGCAAATTATAAGTAATGAGAAATTGTGAATGATGATTTGGGATTTCAGATTTCTCCTTGAAAAATTCTGGTATTTCCTAGTGGTATTTTATATCTGTTTTCATCAGGCTTTCCTTTTGAACCAGGGGCAGTCTTAACTTGTTGCATTATTTACAAGATTACATAGTAAGAGAGGTGAACACTTCTAAATTGAGTATATTATAATAGATTAGGGGTATTGAATTATCCAAGCTCTAAGCATAAGCTTTCTACTTTTTAAACATGATAAACTATTCATTTTACATTGTAGTTGAGCATAATTTTTTAGTTAAGATACAGCTACATATTTACTAGTGCTAGGAAAATAGATTAAATTACACCTACTCCAACATTTTAGCTTGTTTTTTGCAGTTATAAGAGTAAAATATATATTAACAGAATTGCAATAATCAAATATTTGAGTACTCAGTTAAACTTTGAATAAATACTTCTTTAAAACTTTCTGTTCGTGTAAACTGTTGTTTAAGGATTTCTGTTTTCTCTGATTTTTTTAAAAACAGTGACTAAACACAGTGCATTGTTATAAAATGTAAAGGTCAATTTTTATATCCTTGACCTTTTGGATGTGGTACTTTGATATATAGTATGTTGACTTGATTTTTATTATTGATGTTTTGCTTTTGGGTCACTTCCCAAAATATCTGGATGGCTTCTTTAACTCTTTAGCTTGTAGTGAACCCTTAATCAGCATAGAAGAAGATTGTACCAGGATGGAATTTTGATACCCAGGGGGCATAGAGAGATCCAGCAAATGGCAAGTTGTTGTTAAGCAAGGAACCTGTACTGGCAGTGCAAAGTGGCTTTTAATTCATAGACCATAAGGATAGTTGTGGCCTACATGTACTGATGCTGCTTGTTCCAGAATCTATAGGACTCTGTGGGGCTATTTTAAGCCAATTGCTATCCTTAGATCTTGTCAACACTACTAGAACTCCTAAGTTAGAGGAGCACCTGAAACTGGCTGAGTTACCTAAATATTGCTTGTATTAGAATATGAATCCTAATTTTAAATGTCTGAGCTTCTATTCTGTACCAGTCCTGTATTATGCCAGATTCGCCAGGAGTTTCCTAGACTAATGCTGACTTAGAGGTTACAACTGAAGGTTTAGTATCTTTGCCAGGTTCCAGGGCTGTAGGGCAAATAATCCTCTCACACCACTTTCTGGCAGAGTCCTCATTTTGTGTAATCATATTATTTTCAATAAAAACAAATAGCTAAATGTATAATCAACTATTACTTCATGTTTTAAATAATGTTATAAGGCAACTCATATAAATAAAATCTTTCATTAGAACATCATGTGTGCTTATTTAAAAAAAATAACTATTTCCAAGTATACATTCTTCTCTTGTATCTGTATTCTACATTCAATCTCCATTGATAAATCTGAGCTTCAGCTCCCATCTTTCCTCACCTGGCCTCTTGCCACATTCTTCTAGTTCCGCCCTTGAGTCACAATTAACTATCAACTCAGAGATGAACTAATCTACCTTTCTTATCATCATCTGCTGCCCTAGAAGATCTGACAGAACCAGCCTTGTTCTCTGTCATCCCTCCCTTGCACCCTAGGATGTAATGCCACAACATGACTTACTACCTTTGAAGGTCTGCTGCTCTTTCAATGCTCTCTGATTTTGTTCAGCAACTCTTGTCTTCCTGAACACCCCTCCAATCATTCTTACCCCAGGGCCTCTCTTCCAATCTATGGACATGTACTCAGCTTTCTACATTCAGCCCATGCCATTTCCTCAGCAAATAAGAATTATTGTAATAATTAGATCAAGTCCATGAAGTTCCCTCTATAAACAAAATTGCTCTTGTCCATGGGATCTTACACTTGGCAACTGTTTCCATAATAGCCCAGTATTGGGCCCTGAATAGTTGTTCATGCAATGATTTATCCTGGCGCTAAAAAGAACCCTGTTGGATATTATACAATGTCTGTTGTATCATAGCATCACATGGTGCTGCGTATGTCTGTGCAATTTTATGTTTCAGTTCAAATAAAAATTATTTCAAAAGGACCGTCAGTTGAGCGAATGGTGCAAGAGTATGTGAATTCTGACCATAGGCATGCACAAGGGTATAAATGCCTTCTTCTTTGAACACATGAATTTCAGGTAAGCTTCTGAGATAGCAAATGAAATTTGTTTTTCTCATTTGGCTCCTGTTTAAGATATTACTTAATCCCCTTCCTTTTCCATGACCCTACATTTTTTCCCTTCCATTTAATATCATGCCCTGGAACCATACAACAACAACAACAATAGGTACTGTTATGTGAGCATTATGTGCTAGGTACTATTTTACATGCATTATCCCATTTTATTCTCACAGTGACTCATTCTCATTTTGCACATAAGGAAACTGAGGCACGAATGAGTACTGACTAATCTTTCTATTTGGCTCTACCGGGTGAGCTGGTTAATCCTAATAGCAAGTTTTAGTACCTGAAATCTGAATCCTAGGTGACCAAGTAGCAATTTCAGGCAGTGTCATATACAGTGCTTTAATCTTCACCCCAAACCTCAGCAATACAAGAGCCTCTGGGCAGGTGGGGTATTTGTACCTATAAGAAAGAGAAAGGAAGCAAATGGATGAGGCTTCCACTGTTGTTTTCTTCTGCCTTTTTCTTGTGCTCCATGCTGTACCAATTACCTAAAGTATCCACCATCCCCTGCTGTCCCCTCCATCGCATACGCAAATCAAGACAGATGCCTCAAACATTTTGTTTGAGGAACAAACATAGTGATAAGAATTTTAGGGAGAGTATGTAGGATTACTAGAGAAATTTCTTGAAACTTGCAGAAGGATGCATGCATTTATTATGGAAAGACAACTGTTAACTATTTCCACAATTTCTAAGCCTCAAACATATCTACTAAATAGAACTTTTATAACAGTCCCATTATTTCCCATCTTTTGTGGCCTGTATTCAAATGAGAAGACAGCCTGAAGATTAGCATGTTCTATGTTGACTTTTTCTTTTTTCCTGCAGAGATCTGAGAGTGGGAAGCTGTTTGGTGACCTTATATATCAACAAAAGAAAACTCCAAGCTTGACAAACTGAATTGACACATGAGGTGGCTGAAGCAAGAAAGGGTTGAGGTAATAAAGAAAATTTAGTTCTTTAAAAAATTATCTATTTTATTAGAGAGAGAGAGAAAGAGAGAGAGAGAGAGAGAGAGAGAGAGAGAAGTCTCCCATCTGCTGGTTCAGTCTGCAAATGCCTGCAAATGTTGGAGCTAGGTAGGTCAAAGCCAGGAGCCCAGTACTCAATCTGAGTCTCCTACATGCGTGGCAGGAACCCAGGTATTTGAGCCATCATCTACTGCCTCCCAGGGTGCACATTAATAGAAGTGTTGGTAGAACTTGAACACAGGCACTCTGATTAGGGTTGAGTGTCCCAAATGGCATCTTAAGTATTGCACCAAACACTTACTCTGAGATAATTATTTCTAAAATTAGATATAATTGATACGTATTTCTTACTATAGAATCCATATTTGCTCATTGATGAAAAAATGTAATGGTACAGATAACAATTATAGATAATCACCATTTAACAGCATGAGGTAAGATCATTATATAGATAGAAATATAGACACTATATATATATATTTCAGTCTTTATTCATCTTTTTAATCTATTACATATCAGATATACCCTTGATATACCCTTGATCACTCTGTGATACCTTTCTTTTAATACTTAAAGTATTTTGAGCCTAAACACCCTTGTGGTTGACTAGAAGTTTTCTTTTTTCTTTTGTTTGGATCTCTGCTCCTATGATAAATCAAAAATCCTCAGGGCTTAATCAATCCAGCAGATCCTACCTGATGGCAATTGTCCACTGGGGGGAAAATGCTGGAAAATTGGATATGTCCCATGGCCCATTATCTGCAGCTGTTGTTACTACATTGTTTAACAGTTGATCCACATGAGAACAGATGGATCCGTAGTCTAGTGTAGATTCCTGTGCAGTTAAATAGCTTTGGTGTGACCCATGCACAAGTTATCTGATAAGAGTAGATGATAAAGAAAAAGGAAGTCTCTTTGATGCATGCCACAGTAAACCCAGGCTCAAACTCCTCTCTCTGTTTCTACACCTCCAGGGTACCAGGAGCAATCAGCAGAAATACATTAGGACTCCTTCCTTAAATAAACTTCTCTCTCCTTTTTAGCTTGAGTCACATGTCAACCTTTTCCTTAGTAAAAATAAGTATACCTGATTAGGGAAGGGGGTGGGTAGTAGGGCTAATGTTGCTTCTTGATGACATCAGTAAGTGCCATCTCAGTGTATAAGATGCATGACAATAACTTTGAACTTCTTGCTCAATTTTCTAACTTTCTTCTTAATTTTTCTCTGAGCTAAAGTGCTCTAAAATTAATTCTATTAAGAATAAATAAGAAACAAAATAAATATCTAATTACTAAATTCATATTCTTTGTAGTTTTGTACTTTAAGAAGCAGTACTGGACCAGCGCTGTGGTGTAGCAGGTAAAGCCGCTGCCTGCAGTGTCAACATCCCATGTGGGTGCCAGTTTGAGTCCCGGCTGCTCCACTTCTGATCCAGCTCCCCACTGAAGGCCTGGGAAAGCAGTGGAAGATGACCCAAGTGCTTGGTCCCCTGCACCCATGTGGGAGACCCAGAAGAAGCTCCTGGCTCCTGGGTTTGGATCAGCTTAGGAAGACCTCTCTCTCTCCCTCTGCCTCTCTGTAACTCTGTCTCTCAAATAAATACGTATATCTTTTTTTTTTTTATAAAAGAAGCAATACTATCATTGACATTCTTATAACAAATTTTTTTTGTTATTTGACAGAGTTATAGACAAAGAGAGAGAGAGAGAGAGAGAGAGAGAGAAAGGTCTTCCTTCCGTTGGTTCACTCCTCAAATTGCTGCTACGGTTGGTGCAGTGCTGATCTGAAGCCAGGAGTCAGGTGCTTCTTCCTGGTCTCCCATATGGGTGCAGGAGCCCAAACACTTGGGCCATCCTCCACTGCCCTCCCGGGCCACAGCGGAGAGCTGGACTGGAAGAGGAGCAACTGGAACTAGAACCCAGCAACCATATGGGATGCTGGCGCTGCAGGCAGAGGATTAACCAAGTGAGCCATGGCACCAGCCCATAACTAAAATTTAATATGTACTTTTGTTCAGATTTTTATTACATATTTCTAAAAGAGGAATTGCTAGACAAAAGGGTTATGTTCTTTTTTTTTTTTAAAGATTTATTTATTTATTTGAGAGGCAGAGTTACAGAGACAGAGGGAGAGACAGTGAAGTCTTCCATCTGCTGGTTCACTCCCCAAATGGCTGATGGCTGGAGCTGGGCCCATCCAAAGCCAGGAGCCAGGAGCTGCTTCTGGGTCTCCCATGTGGGTGCAGGGGCCCAAGGACTTGGGCCACCTTCTGCTGCTTTCTCAGGCCTTTAGCAGGGAGCTAGCTTGATCAGAAGTGATGCAACCGGAACTTGACCTGGCTTTACATGCTGCACCACAGCATAGGCTCCCTATTATTCTTTTTTAATCATTCACCATGTTGCCTGCCAGAAAGGATACATGAATTTACACTCAGACTAGATGTTCATTGCTCAAAATGCAAAAATTTCAAGTTTGTCTAACATTTATGAATGATCTTCAAAAAGTTCATGGAAAGTGTATATTCTGAAAAAATTGTGGATTTCAAAATTTTTTGCATCAATATATACTTATATTTTAATTATATTATCCATAAACTTAAAATGTTTATTTATAAAAAGGGAACTAAGTTCATATATTTCATATATACAGTTTTAAGAGCATAATAATACTTTTTACCCTGTCCTCCCTCATTTCTACCTTCTCTCCTTTTTTTTCTTTTAATTTTTACAATGACATACTTTAGGTGGTATAGACATTTTAATGATATTAACTTTTGTAACCCATGAGCAAGGAATAGCTTTTGATTTTTTGTGTTTGATAATTTTTTTTTATCAGTGCTTCACAATTTTTATTGAAGATATCTTTCAGTTCTTTGGTTAAAGTTATTTCCAAATATTTTTTCAGTGATACCAATATTGGTATATAAAAATGCTACTTTTTTCGTGTGTTGATTTTGTATCCTGCAACTTTACTGGATTGGTTTATCAATTCTAACAGCTTTTTTTTTTTTAAAGATTTATTTATTTATTTGAAAGTCAGAGTTACACAGAGAGAAGAGAGGGAAGGAGGGAGGGAGAGAGAGGGAGGGAGGGGGAGGGGGGGAGGGAGTTCTTCCATCTGCTGGTTCACTCCCCAAAGGGCTGCAACTGCTAAAGCTGCACCCATCCGAAGCCAGGTGCCAGAAGCTTCCTCCAGGTCTCTCACAGGGATGCACGGGCCCAAGGAGTTGGGCCATCTTCTACTGCTTTTCCAGGCCATAGCAGAGAGCTGGATCGGAAATGGAGCAGCTGAGTCTCGAATTGGTGCCCATATGGGATGCTGGTGCTTCAGGCCAGGGCTTTAACCTGCTGTGCCACAGCACTGGCCCCAATTCTAACAGCTTTTTCACAGAGTATTTAAGGTTTTTTAGTGTACAATACTATGCCATCTATAAATGTACATCTTTTGATTTCCTCTTTTCCAATTTCTATGTTCTTTATTTCTTTCCCCCTAATTGTGCATGCTAATACTTCTAATACTATTTTGAATAAGAGTGTTGAACGTGAACATGCTTGTCTTGCTCATGATCTGAGGGGAAATGCTTGCATCTTTTCCCCATTTAGTATGACATTCGCTGGTGCTTTGTCATTTACAGCCTTTATATTTTTGAGGTATTTTCCTTCTACACCTAACTTGTTGATGGTTGTGTTTATTATGAAGGGATATTGAATCTTGTCAGATGCTCTCTTTACATCTGTTGCAATGACAATATGGCTTTTGATCTTCATTCTGTTCATGTGATTTATGACTTTTATTGAGTTCTGAATGTTGAATCACCCTCATATCTCTAGGATAAGTCTCATTTGGTTGTGACTTATGATCTTTTTGCTTTGTTGTTGGATTTGGTTTGCTAATATTTTATTGAGTATTTTTGCATCTTGTTCATCAAGGATATTGATCTGTAATTTTCTTTTTGTATTGTGACTTTTTGGTTCTGTTGTTTGAGTGATGCTGGCCTTGTAAAAGGTGTTTTGACAGAGTTCCATCCTTTTTAATATTTTGGAATAGTTTGAGAAGGATTGTAGTTAGTTCCTCTTTAAATGTTTTGTAGATTTTATTTGTAAAGCCACCAGATCTTGGACTTCTTTTTGAAGGGAGACTTTGAATTACTGCTTCAATTTCATCGCTAATGTTATAGGTCTGCTTAGATTTTCTATTATCTTTTTGATTTAATCTTGGCAGGTTATTTTTTCCAGGAATATGTCTATTTCTTTGAGATTTCCCAATTTGTTAGCATATAACTGCTCATGGTAGATTCTTATGCTCCTTTGTATTTCTGTAGTATTACTTATAACATCTTTTTCATCTCTAATTTTCTTTACTTATTAAAGACTTGTTTTGTTTATTTGAAAGGCAGAGTTACAGAAAGAGAGCTAGAGTCAGAGTGAGAGCAAGAGCTAATGAGTACCCTTCCTTCCGCTGTTTCATTCCCCAAGTGGCCATAACAGCTGGGGCTAGGCCAGGCTGGAGCCAGGTGCCAGGAGGCAGGAGCTTCATCTGCTCTCCAATGTGGGTTCAGGGGCCCACATACTTGGAACCATCCTCCGCTGCCTTCCGAGGCACACTGGCAAGGAGCTGGATCAGAAGTGGAGTAGTTGGAATTGTAACCAGCACCCTTATGGAATGGGCAGCTTTACCTTCTATGCTACAACACTGGCCCCTCTAATTTTTTTATCTGAGTTTTTGCTCTTTTTCATTAGTCTGACTAAAAATTTGTGTATTTTATCGTCCCCCAAACTCTACTTTTTTTTTTGTTGATTTTTGTGCTTTTTTTTCAGTTTCAGTTTCATTTATT
Source organism: Lepus europaeus (assembly GCF_033115175.1). Taxonomy (NCBI): domain Eukaryota; kingdom Metazoa; phylum Chordata; class Mammalia; order Lagomorpha; family Leporidae; genus Lepus; species Lepus europaeus. The sequence continues at coordinate 57,410,683 of NC_084850.1, forward strand.
TTTGCTCTGATTCTTATTATTTCTTGCCATCTGCTAATTTTGTATTTGGTTTGTTCTTGTTTTCCTATGTCCTTGAAATGCACCATTAAATTGTTTACTTGAGGTCTTTCTATTTTTTAATGTAAGCACTTATTGATATAAAATTCCTTGTTAATACTATAATTTTCTGGGGCTGGCGCCATGGCTCACTTGGTTAATCTTCCGCCTGCGGCACTGGCATCCCGTATGGGTGCCGGGTTCTAGTCCCGATTGCTCCTCTTCCAGTCCAGCTCTCTGCTGTGGCCCAGGAGGGAAGTGGAGGATGGCCCAAGTGCTTGGGCCCCTGCACCCACATGGGAGGCCAGAAGAAGCACCTGGCTCCTGGCTTTGGATCAGCACATTGTGCCGGCCGTAGTGGTCATTTCGGGGGTGAACCAAAGGAAAGAAGACCTTTCTCTCTGTCTCTCTCTCTCACTAACTCTGCCTGTCAAACAAACAAAAAACACTATAATTTTCTGTACCCACAGGTTTTTTTTATGGTGTGTTTTCATTTAAGAATTTTTAAATTTCATTTTATATTTCTTCAGTGATCAATTGATCATTCATATTGTTTAATTTCCATGCATTTATAAATTTTCTATTATTTTTCTTGATGTTGGTATGTAGTTTTATTATTTCAATCTTTTTAAGTGTACTGAAATTTGATTTGTGATCTTCTGTACAGTCTATCTTAGAAAATGTTCCATGTGCTGATGAAAATAATGTGCATTTTTTTTGAAACACAGAGTTATATAGAGAGAGGCAGAGGGAGAGACAGAGAAAAAAAGAACAAAGATTTTCCATTTGCTAAGTCACTCCCCAAATGGCTGAGATGGCTGAGCTGGTCCAGTATGAAATTGATAACCTGAAACTCCATCTGGATCTCCCACATATGTGGCAAGGGCCCGGATATTTGGGCCATCTTGTCCTGTTTTCCCAGGTACATTAGCAGAGAACTGGATCAGTAGTTATAGGATCTGGCATTGCAGGTTAACCCACTGTGCCACAACACCAGCTCAAGAAGAATGTGTATTCTGTAGCTATTGGGTGAAATGTTCTGTAAATGTCCATTTGCTCAATAGTATGGCTCAACTCTGATTTATCTTTGTTGATTTTCTGTTTGGATAATCTTTCTATTGATGAGAGTGAGGTGTTGAAGTTCCTAATTATTATTGTATTGGAGTCTCCCCCTCTCTTTAGATCTAATAGTATTTGTTGTATATATCTGGGTGGTCTAGTGTTGGATACATATACATTTATGATTGTAATATATTCTTGCTAACTCAATACTTTTATCAATATATAATGTTCTTCTTTGTCTCTTTTTACAGGTTTTGATTTAAAATCTGTTTTATCTGATATGAGTATGGGCACTCCTTCTTAATTTTAGTTTTCATTTTTATGGTATGGTATACCTTTTTCCAGCCCTTCATTTTCTTTTTTTTTTTTTTTTTTTAAATTTATTTGACAGGTAGAGTTACAGACAGAGAGAGACAGAGAAAAAGGTCTTCCTTCCGTTGGTTCACTTCCCAAATGGCTGCTACAGCCAGTGCTGCTGCACTCTGAAGCCAGGAGCCAGGTGCTTCCTCCTGGTCTCCCATGCGGGTGCAGGAGCCCAAGCACTCAGGCCATCCTCCACTGCCCTCCTGGGCCACAGCAGAGAGCTGAACTGAAAGAGGAGCAACTGGGACTAGAACCTATGCGAGTGCAGGGGCCCAAGGACTTAGGCCATCTTCTACTGCTTTCCCAGGCCATAGCAGAAAGCTGGATCGGAATGGGAGCAGTCGGGATTTGAACTGGTGCCCATATGTGATACTGGCACTGCAGGCCGGGACTTTAACCCACTGTACCACAGTGCTGGTCCCTCTGTAATTTTCTTGATTGGTTACAGATTGTATTCACTCCATTAGTGAATTTGGTAGTGTTGTATATTTCCATGATGTTTACTTATAATGTAGGACTCCCTTCAGAATTTTTTGTAAGGCTGGTCTGGTGGTGGTGAGTTCTGTATTTTTGTCTGGGAAATGCTTTATTTTCTCCTTCACTTTAATATTCACAAGTGATAAGCAGGAAGACCACAGTTCCACAGGAGTATAAACAAGGGCTAAATTGACAATTATATCCCAAAATGACCATTTCATTCCTATACATTTTTTGGTATTCTATATTAACTGCCACATACCAGAGAAAGCATATGGTATTTGTCTTTTTGAGACTTGCTTATTTTACTAAGCATAATAGTTTCCATTTGTACCTATTTTGTTGGAAGACGAGATTTCATTCATCCTTCACTTCTAAAGGATAGCTTGGCTCAATATAATATTCTTGGTTAGGGTTTTTTTTCTTTCAAGACCTTGAATATATCATCCCACTCTCTTCTGGCCTGGGGCTGGGTTGTTTACTGCCAGGGATTTGAAACTTAAAGACAGGTTTTCAAACTCGAGGCAGGCTTAGGAAGTTCCTGTAGGCCTCTCTGGATTCAGCCTCCCCCACAGGCGGTGTCACGTTTCCTATGTCCCTATGTTGATGTCTGTGCACCTGGCATAATGTTTCCTTTTTTATGGCATAGATTTCAATGGAAAAGACTTTGTTTAGATGGAATGTGGAGTTCCACTTGGGTTTTTGCTTTTGCTTCGACTCCAGGTAAACCCAGAAATATCACCTCTGAGTGATTTATTCAGTGACAACCAGTGTCAGCAGTGTCTACAGAAGCCATAGTTGTCTACTCTGCACCAATTTGTGGAGATAATAGTATTTGACTTTGAAATTGATGTTTGCTTCATTTTCCTAACGGTCGATGGAATGGCGCCGCTTATTGCCCACTCCATGTTAGGTGGAACTTGAGAGGATTATCTGGATTCCTGCTGACGGTCCACTCTCGTTCAGCCACTTCATTCTCTGGTGCCGTGGCTCCCCAGATATGCGAAAGATGGAGCCAGGACGCTATCCCATCCACCTTGATGGCAGTAGGGGTAAGAAGCACAACAACATAAGGCCCCCTCCATCTGGGTTCTAATATTTTTGTGTTATGTCTCTTTACCCATACCCAATCCCCTGGTTCCCATTGATGTAGAGGCGTTGGTGTTGGAGTTGACTCTTCCTCCTGGCTCAGTGCGGCCAGCACGGGCCACAGTTCCCTGTGAACCTTAACAAGAGCCTGCATTCCCTTAAGTAGATTCCTCTTACTGATTTCAAACCGCTTCCCCGGGTGATCTGGATATATTGGAGGGGGGGGGGACCCATATATGATTTCAAAAGGAATCAAATTAAGTTTATAGGGGGTGTTTTGCATCCGGAACAATGCATGTGGAAGTAGCGTCACCTAATTTTCGCCAGTCTCTAGCGCCAATTTTTTTAGAGTCTCCTTTAATGTCTGATTCATCCGTTCTACCTGACCTGAGCTCTGGGGATTATATTCACAATGTAATTTCCAGTTGGTCCCCAGTGTCCGAGCTAATTGCTGTATTAATTTACTGACAAACGCCAGTCCATTATCTGAGCCAATCACTTTGGGAGTTCCAAATCTTGGAATTACCTGTTCTAGCATAGTTTTAGCTACTGTCTCTGCTGTCTCACTTCTTGTAGGGAAGGCCTCCACCCAGCCTGAAAAGGTGTCCATAAAAACCAGTAAGTACTTATACCCATACTTGCCTGGCTTTATCTCAGCGAAATCCACTTCCCAGCACCGCCCGGGCCTCCACCCCCGATCTCTCTTACCAGAATGCATTCCCGACTGCCGGCTAGCCTTCATCATCTGGCACGCCCTGCATCTCTCCACAGTCTCCCTGAATTTCTGGCTTTGGTGGGGGAATGTTAACCGGGCTGCCGCAAAGAGTTGTTCTAGTTTCCTTTTTCCCAAATGGGTGGTCCGGTGGAGGTTCTTGCCGAGATACTCCCCCAAACGCTGGGGTAGGATAAGGTTTTCCCCCTCCCTGCCCCACTTGTCTGCACTGATTGGGTGCTTCTTAGATTTGATCCAGTGTACATCTTCCTCAGTGTAGACGGGTTCTGGGGGAAGTTCCTCCATCCCACATTGGGGTGGAGAGACTTTCATGCCTAGCGTACAGGCTGTCTCCCAGTTTGGGGTACTTCTACCCTTAAAGTCTTAAGCCTCAAAGTCTCAGTCAGTAGGGCCGCCTCCTTGGCTGCCCTGTCAGCCAGTTGATTTCCTCTGGATACTAAGTCCCTCTTCCTCTGATGTCCAAGGGTGTGGACTATTGCCACCTCCTTAGGTTTGTTTATTGCTTGGAGCAGGGCCATCATTTCAGTTTTATTTTTAATCTCTGTTCCCCCTGAGGTGCTGAAGCCCCTTTCTTTATAAATAGCTCCATGGATGTGCACGGTGGCAAAGGCATAGCGGCTGTCCATATAGATGGTCACCCTCTTCCTTTCTGCTAACTTCAAGGCCGCGGTCAAAGCTTTCAGCTCTGCCTTTTGTGCCGAGGCAGAGCTACACAAGCGTTGCTGAAAAATAATGTTACCCTGCTCATCAACTACCACCGCCCCTGTGTGTCTCTTACCGTCTTCCACGAAGCTGCTCCCGTCTGTGAACCATACACAGTCTCCTTGTGGAAGAGGTCGATCCTTGAGGTCCTCACAGACAGTGACTCCCTCAGCCAGGATCTCTAGGCAATCATGTAATGGCATGTCCAGGTCAGGAGTTGGCAGCGATGTTGCGGGGTTTAGCTGAACAGGTCCTTGAAACTGGACTCGGGGTCCATCTAATAATAGGCCTTGGTAGTGAGTGAGCCGGGTATTAGTTATCCACTTACCCGGTGGTTGTCGTAATATTCCTTTGATGGAGTGAGGTGCAATGATGACAAGGGGTTGGCCAAAAGTCAGTTTGTCGGCATCCTTTACTAGGACTGATGCAGCAGCTATGATTCTCAAGCAAGTTGGCCACCCTGCAGCAACTGGGTCCAGCTTTTTTGACAAATACGCCACGGGACGCTTCCAGGGTCCCCATGCCTGGGCCAGAACTCCCTTCGCAACTCCCTTCCTCTCGTCTATGAATAGGTAGAAATCCTTGGTGGGGTCAGGGAGTGCTAAAGCCGTGCTGAGAGGAGGGCTGCCTTTAGTGTCTTAAAGGCTCCCTCCATCTCCGGCATCCATACCCAGTCCTGAGTTTCCCAGCTAGCCGCATATAAAGGCCGGGCCAGTTCGGCATAATGGGGCACCCACAAATGGCAATACCACACAGAGCCCAGGAACTCTCTCACCTCTCTCGGACTTTGGGGTTGAGGAATTCTTAATACTGTTTGTTTCTTGGCCTCAGTGAGCCATCTCTGGCCCCCTTCAACTTGTAACCTAAATAAGTCACTTCTGGTTGGCAAATCTGGGCCTTTTTGCAGCAGCATGATAGCCCAGTCGTCCCAGTGTCTCGAGCAGCTCCCGAGTACCCACTACACAAGCCTCTCGGATCTTGCTGGCTATTAGCAAGTCATCCACATACTGCAACAAAGTCACATCCGGGTTGGTCACCCTGTACTCAGGTCCTCGCTCAAGTCCTCATTGAATAACACAGGGCTGTTCTTGAAACCCTGGGGTTTCAAGTGAGTTGCCCCCGTTGTCCAGTCTCCAGTCAAACGCAAACAACTCTTGGCTTTTTGTGGTGAGAGGCAGGCTGAAAAAGGCATCCTTCAAATCCAAGGTGGTGTACCATACTTGGCTTGGTCTCAGGTTGCTGAGCAAACTGTATGGGTTGGGGACTGTGAGATGTAAGTCCTCCACTCTTTTATTGACCTCGCGGAGATCTTGGACTGGTCTGTAATCTTTACCCCCCCGGTTTGCGGACAGGCAATAAAGGCGTGTTCCAAGGAGACTTGCACCATTTTAGGATGCCCTCCTGCAGCAGCTGCTTGAGGTGGGGCGCAATCCCCCGCCATGCCTTGGCAGGAATTGGGTATTGGCACTCTCTGACCGGCTCCACCCCCAGGTTTAATTCAATTAGAAGGGGAGCCCTGTGACTAGCCAGTCCTGTTCCCGCCATCTCCACCCAAGCTTGGGGATATTTCTCGACCAGTTCTCGTACCCCAGGTGCCCATTCTCCTGTTTTTTTTTTTTTTTTTACTTGGCTGATATAGCCTGTACTCATCCTGGGCCATTAGATGAAGAATTTATATTGGTTGTCCCTCCCCGTCAGTTATTTCAATGTCCTTCTCAGCGAAGTGGATGTGGGCATGTAGCTTAGTTAGTAAGTCTCTTCCAATTAGAGGGGTGGGACAGCCTGGAACCACAAGAAACGAGTGCTGGATTTGTTTTCGTCCTAGATCTACAGTTCGTTTTGTCGTCCATCGACAAACTTTGGACCCGGTGGCTCCCTGCACAATGCTGGTCTTATTATCCATTTTTCCTTTAGTTTGAGTAATCACTGAAAACTGTGCTCCTGTATCCACCAGAAAGTCAATGGGAACCCCCTCTACCTTCAAGGTTACCCTGGAGTCTGGGAGGGGGGCCGAGCCCAGTCCCCCTATTCGCTGTCACTTCCCTCTTTTATAAACAGGACCTCAGTTCGACCACCCCTATTCCTGTCCCCCCTCCCGTCTCTTCGTTTTCGGCATTCATTTTTCCAGTGTCCTCTTTCCTTACAGAGCGAACATTGGTCCTTACTAAGTCTTAATGGTTGCTTACCCTGCCTGGGGCGGTGTCCTCTTTCTCTCTCCCCCTCCTCCCTTACTGCAGTTAGGAATATCCTAACCATCTCTCTCTGACTCTTTCTCAGCTCCTCGACCTGAAGCCTCGGGTCTTCCTTTCTTTTCTTTTCCTCCTCTTTCCTTCGTTTCTCTCTCCTCTCCTCCTCCTCTGCCCTTTGTCTCTCTCTCTTCCCCTCCTCCTCTGCCCTTCGTTTCTCTTCCCTCTCTAGGTCCTCCTGACGTAACCTATCCTGCCGCTTGGAGGAAGTCCTGCATTCCTCTTTCAGTTGTGCCCTCTAGTTTCTGTAATTTTTCTTTATATCTGGGGCAGACTGATTTACAAATGCCAGAACCATTGCCGCCTGGGCTTCTGGGTTGGTAGGGACTAGGGCTGTATACTGCCTGAAAGCCTCAGACAACCTGTCTAAAAAGGCGGAGGGGCTCTCCTCTGGCTCTTGACGCACTGAGTGGCCTTTGAATATATGTGTGGGCCGCCTTGCTGCGGCTCGGAGACAGGCCATCAGAGTGGCGATAAATTCGGAGACGCTCCCTACCTGCTGCCGCGTTGAAGTCCCAGTCGGGGCACGTCAAAGGGAAGCTCTCCTCAATGAGGTTCTGTTCGGTGGTGGGTAGCCTGTCATCACCTGGAACCTGCCTCTTCGCTTCACTGAGAATTCTCCCTCTCTCCTCTGTGGCAACAACACCTTGAGCAATTGCTGACAGTCACCCCAGGTGGGGTTATGTGTAAACAGAACCGAATCTAACAACCCAGTCAAATCTTGGGGTTTTTCTGAGACGGAGGAGTGTTGGTTTCTCCAATTATAGAGATCACTAGTGGAGAATGGCCAGTATTGCCAATTTTGTTGCCTCGCCGGCCCTATGGCCCTTAAAGGAAAAACCTGAACCGTGGAGGAAGGGCTTTCCGACCTCACATTTTGCCCCCTCTAGGCTCGGGTACCAAAGGCTGGTCCCCCTTCGCGAGCCAGTGCCCTCGTTCCTTCCGACACCTGAGGTACCTGCGCCAGAGGGGCGTAAGGAGGCGGATTCTGCCCTTTGTCGAGGCTCAAATCTCCCAAATTTGGATATAAACTGGAGTCTGCTAGGACCTCTGCTTCTCTCTTCCCTTGTTCAGGCGTCTTTCCCTCTAGTGATTTTCTCTCTTCCTGTGCCACCAAAACCTTCGTTTCCCCTCCCAGCGGCAGTCCGAAGTGCTTTAACCACACTGGTGGTTTCTGCACTAGACCTTGCCACACTAAAATATAAAGAAGCTAGTCCATGCTCCTCCTCCTCTCATCCGATAGCAGCTTTTCTTTCACTTTGGTCACCAAGGTTAAATCGAAACTCCCCTCAGCTGGCCATCCGACTCCAAGGGCGGGCCACTCCGTACTACAGTAAGTTATTAACTTACCTTACTTCACCAGCACAGACAGGTCATTCCCCCTAGATCAGAACTCAGAAAAATGGTCAGTAACAAGGGAGAGAGGAGTACTCGCATGCTGTCCCATTTTAAGAAAGGTTAGTGTTAACACACAACACAGAACACACACAGACACAAATGTTGTGGCTGCAAAAATCCCATGTGAGGTGTTTAAATAGGAACAAATTGCCTCGGACGGTCTATGCCAGGTCTGGAAGGAGCGTCTCTCGCCTGCCACTCGAGAGTCGTGGGTTTGGGGGAGCGACCCCCATAAACTGGTACCAAAAAGATTCACCCTAGAGAACACCAAATTCCTTTCCAGTACAGATTTTCCTTGGTCACCTTTTCATCTACACCGAGGACCAGCTCCACGGAGACATCTCCCCGCCGATCGGGATGGGCTCTCCAGCACGTCTGCCTGTTACCTCACCCCATCCCCTCCTTTTCTGCCAACCTACCTGGCGCCTCTGATCTCTGTAGAAATTTAGATAAACCTCCCGCTCTATGAATTGTGCGTCGACTGGAACAATCCTGGGACGAGCCCCTGTATGTTGTGTCCGAATTTCCCAATCAATGCACAAGGCACAGTTGCGGATGCACAAGGCACAGTTGCGGATGCAAAAGCAGAGGTTTATTTGTTACCAGCCGGCTGGGACCCCCTACCCGCACACAGCCATTTTGCACAGGCAAAAGGCCCCTTTGTTTGCATAAGAGAGGTTTTTATAGCCTCACACTTACAAGGGTGCAGGTCATCTCCTACTAGGTTACCTTCTCACTCTCTATATGGCACAGTATTGTGACCTAACATGTTCATTGGTTCATTTAAATGTGAAGACTATACACGTTATGTGGTGGGAAGGCCACACAAAGGGGATGGCACAAGGAGGCACTGGCGGGAAGCATTGGGCCATAAATTCCAGGGAAGCTGGTGGGGAGCAGAAGGTCATAAATTCCAGAAGAGCTTACTTTATTTGTTCTCGAGGACCTGGCCTGCCTCCTTCCCGGTTCAGAATGAGGCCCGTCAGGTCCAGAGTGAGAAACCGATATTTAGCAAGCTAGGGACTCTATCCCTGCACTCTGACCCCCAGCACCCTGTGGTGAAAACTACAAAGGGACTTCTTCAGGTCAGGTCCTCTCAGATTATATATTGGCTGCTGCTGGTGACTAACCCCAAGAAGCCACAGGGAGCTTTCCTAGATAGCAGAGAGCAAGCAAGTGTAGCCCTAGTGCTTGTACCCAGAACTCCCAAGGCTGCAGGATTCACAGGGGCTTGTTCTCTGCCCTGGAAAGTGCCCTTGTTTTCTCTCGGGGATTGTAGTATTTAAGGGACTGCTTGCTTCCTCCTAATACAATTGGAGCTTAACAGCTTCTTGGCAGCAGCTCAGATCTTGCACTTTGGGATGGAGGGAAGCAGTGTAAGTTCCCACTTTGGAGCAAAGTGGTCACTTGGCTCGCAGTCAGTCATCCAGACTTGGCCTAAAGTCAGCAAGGGCTGTGAAATTCTCCCATAGTTAGGGCTGCCCACCTGCAGCAAAGGTGGGGGTAGCAGAGCTGAAGCAGGAGCAGTTGGCAGTGCAGCAGCTGCTGTGCTTTGTTCCTCTCTTTCTCATGGCCTTCAGAGCCCCCTTGCTGTTTGTAGATCCCTTTCACTTCCTTGCTGAAGTTTTTCCTTCAATCAGTCCTCAGTTCTAATTTTTAGATTAGATTTATTTTATTTGAAAGGCAGAGTTATAGTGAGAGAGAGGGAGGGAGAGGGAGAGATAGAGAGACAGAGAGAGATCGAGATCTTCCATCTTCTGGTTGACTCCCCCAAATGGCCGTAGTGGCTAGGGCTGGGCCAGACTGAAGCCAGGATCCAGGAGCTTCTTTCAGGTCTTGCATGTGGGTGCAGGGGCCCAAGCACTTTGGCCAACTTGCTCTGCTTCGCCAGATGCTTTAGCAGGGAGCCAGATCAGCAGTGGAGCAGGCACGACGGGAACCGCTGTCCATATCAGATGCTGATATTGCTGGCGGCAGCTTTACCCAGTGTGCCACAATGCTGGCCCATAATGTTTTATATGTAAAGTCATTTTTCTCAGCAAGATGGTATCCCCCCAGGAGCCAAGATAGGTATGGTGGGCAGTGGCTAGTGGCCATAGCAGTGGAGTTTTTTCTTTCTCTCTGCTGACTTTTAGAGTCTCTGTGCCATTTGCAATTCTTATCACTCCTTTATTGAAGTGTTCCTTCAGTCAGTCTCCTCAGTTCTAATATTTTATACAAAGATTCCCTTTCCTGGCAAGGTGATATCCCCTACTCAGCATGCTGGGGTAGAGTGGTTTTGGCAGTAATGCTGTGTTTTGTGTCTCTCTTACTTTTTTTTTAATGTTTTTTTTTTTTTTGACAGGCAGAGTGGACAGTGAGAGAGAGAGAGACAGAGAGAAAGGTCTTCCTTTTCCGTTGGTTCACTCCCAAATGGCCACTGCAGCTGGTGCACTGCGGCCAGCGCACCACGCTGATCCGAAGGCAGGAGCCAGGTGTTTCTCCTGGTCTCCCATGCGGGTGCAGGGCCCAAGGACTTGGGCCATCCTCCACTGCACTCCTGGGCCACAGCAGAGAACTGGACTGGAAGAGGAGCAACCAGGACAGAATCTGGGGTTCCTGGTGCCGCAGGTGGAGGATTAGCCTATTGAGCCATGGCGCCCGCGTCTTTCTTACTTTTAACGTTCTATAGTACACAAAAATTCATGGTGTGCATGGTCACTCACACATTGTTATGAGAAACAAATTTTAAGAAAAATATGTTTGCTGCATCGAATGCTTTATGACCTATTTGATTCTGTTTTTAAAATATGATTGTCATGCACAAAATCTGTTTCATTAATGTATGAAAGGACTGAAAATCACCTTTAAAGGAATGCTGTGACAAAGGATACTCTTGTAGAAATGAGGCTAAGAATTAGCTTCTACCAATATATTAGTTATTCAGAGAGAAAAACTCTATACAGAAGCAATATAATGAAGTCAATGACAAAGATATCCAGTTCAAGATGGTTTCCTAAACAAGTCCATTTATACTTTCTAGTTTAGCATCTTAATGAAATGACAAATGGAATAAAAAAATAAGATCAATTGTAGCTGGAAATCCAGGAGACACAACATTAATACAAAAGAACAATGAAGGAGGAATATCTGGAAGGTATGATGTCAAAGGAAATAAGTAAGTGATATAATCATATTGGAGGGGCCAGCCATGTGGTGCAGCAGGTTCAATTGCTTCCTGCGGTGCCGGCATCCCATATGGTTGCTGGTTTGAGTCCTGGCTGCTCCACTTCTTATCCAGCTCCCTGCAATATGCCTGGGAAAGCATTGGAAGATGGCCCAAGTACTTGGGCCCCTGCACCCATGTGGGAGGCTCAGAGGAAGCTCCTGGCTCCTGGCTTTGGTCTGGCCCAGCCCTGGGCATTTCAGCCATTTGGAGATTGAGCCAGCAGATAGAAGATCGTGCTCTCACTCGTTCTCTCTCTCTCTCGCTCTCTGCCTCTGCCTTTCTGTAACTCCACCTTTCAAATAAATAAATAAATAAATAAATAAATAAATTCTTTTTTTAAACTTTTATTTAGTAGATATAAATTTCCAAAGTACAGTTTATGGATTACAATGGCTTCCCCCCCATAACTTCCCACCCACCCACAACCCTCCCATCTCCCGCTCCCTCTCCCATTCCATTCACATCAAGATTCATTTTCTATTATCTTTATATACAGAAGATCAATTTAGTATGTATTAAGTAAAGATTTCATCAGTTTGCCCCCACACAGAACACAAAGTGCCAAATGCTGTTTGAGCACTAGTCATATCATTAATGCACATTGAACTACACATTAAGGACAGAGCTCCTACATGGGGAGCAAGTGCACAGTGACTCCTGTTGTTGACTTAACAAATTGACACTCTTGTTTAAGGCATCAGCAATCTCCCCAGGCTTTAGTCATGAGTTGCCAAGGCCATAGAAGCCCCCTGAGCTCGCCGACTTTGATCTTATTTCGACAAGGCCATAGTCAAAGTGGAAGTTCCCTCCTCCCTTCAGAGAAAGGTACCTCCTTCTTTGATGGCCTGTTCTTTCCACTGGGATCTCACTTGCAGCGATCTTTCACTTAGGTGTTTGTTTTTTTTTTTTTTTTTTTTTTTTTTTTTTGCCAGAGTGTCTTGGCTTTCCATGCCTACAATACTCTCATGGGCTCTTCAGCCAGATCTGAATGCCTCAAGGGCCAATTCTGAGGTCAGAGTGCTGTTTAGGACAACTGCCATTCTATGAGTCTGCTGTGTATCCTGCTTCCCATGTTGGATCGTTCTCCCCCTTTTTAATTCTATCAGTATTATCAGATACTAGTGTTGTTTGTGTGATCCCTTTGACTCTTAGACCTATCATTATGGTCTATTGTGACCTGAAATTGATCACTTGGACTAGTGAAGTGGCATTGGTACATGCCACCTTGATGGGATTGTATTGGAATCCCCTGTCACATTTCTAACTCCACCACTTGTGGCAAGTCAGCTTAAGCATTTCCCAAATTGTACATCCCCTCCCTCTCTTATTCCCACTCTTATATTTAACAGAGATCACTTTTCAGTTATCTTTAAACACTTAAGAATAATTGTGTGTTAATTACAATACCTCAACCAATGCTATTAAGTAGAACAAACAAAAATACTAAAAGGGATATAGTATTAAATTATACATCAACAGTGATGATAAGGGCTGATCAAGTCATTGTTTCTCATAGTGTCCATTTCACTTCATCAGGTTTCCTTTTTGATGCTCAGTTGTCACCAATCAGGGCGAACATATGATATTTGTCCCTCTGGGTCTGGCTTATTTCACTCAGCGTAAATAAATTCTTAAGAAATAATCATCCCCAATAAGTGAACAAATGAACTGACAAAAGATGTTTGTCCCCAGAACTCCAAATAAAACTAAAAACCAAAGGAATCATATACCAGTAGAAACAGTTCATAAGTAAGAAGCCAATTGTTTAACTACCTCTTCTAATACTGGTTCAAAGAAGTGTTTCAAGAATTTCCCTACAGGTTAATCCCACTGGTACAACCCTTTTAAAAGGACATTAAGATACGAAAAATTCTCACAGGTAGTGTTGATTTCAGAAAAGTAGGGTTACTCCATGTAATGTCCCAATTCCACATGAATGGAGTCCCCCTATATAGAAAACAACTACTTTAGACTCCTTAGCAAAGTCTTTCGGAATCATACACTCATCCTCACTTCACAACTATTAGAACACTGGCTGCTGAAATTGAAATTAGTAGAATAAGAGGGCAGGGGCTGGTGCTGTGGTGCAGTGGGTTGAAGCCCTGGCCTGAGGCACCGGCATCCCATCTGGGCACTGGTTCTAGTCCCGGCTGCTCCACTCCCGATACGGCTCTATGCTGTGGCCTGGGATAGCGGTGGAGGATGGCCCAAGTCCTTAGGCCCCTGAACCCATGTGGGAGACCTGGAGGAGGCTCCTGGCTCCTGCAGCCATCTGGGGAGTGAACCAGTGGATGGAAGACCTCTCTGTCTCTGCCTCTCTGTAACTCTCTTTCAAATAAATAAAATAAATCTAAAAAAAAGAATAAGAGGGCAAAAATTCTCAATTAGCTAAACAAAATACTAGCAATTATTTTACATTGATTTAGAGCCTCAGCTACAAATATGAACAGAAAATTATGAAGTATTTAAAGATTTCAGCCATTGTAATCCATAAGCTGTACATTGGAAATTTATATTCATTAAATAAAAGTTAAAAAAAAGAAAAATAAATAAATAAATAAAACGTGGGGAAAAAAAAGATTTCAGGAAAATAAATAGCCTGGAAAAGAAAAACTAAACTAACCTGAGCAAAACTAAGAAACAATTTGCTAAGAAAACAATTTATACAGAACATAGAAGAAAAACAAATTAATGGGAATACTCACTAACCTCAGAGAAACTTGAATTCCATGCACATAATGCAGTTTCGACTTCTTTGAAAAAAGATAATCTTGATCATTTGGAAATTGCTGAAATTTAACAAATGACTTACTAATTGCAGAATTTGGGAAGGTGGCTAACTGAATTAATATGCACATATCAATAAACTTTGTATAGAATAAACAGCAACCAGGTAGAATATATCATAGAAAACAAATTCTATTTACAATAGAACAAAGACATTGAAGATTAAATACCTAAGAATATATTTAACAATTATATGTATTAACTTACAAAAAATTTAAAATGCTAATGATGCTGATAAGACTAATGAAATAAGTGGTAAAGCATTCCATTCTTTTGGTTAAAACACATTCAAATGACAAAGTTTCTCTCAAAAGCAATCATACTTTTAATATAATATAATAAAGATGTCAATGTGATAAGCATGACATTAGCAAGATGGCAGAACAGAAAGCCTCAGCCACTAACATCAATATGTGGAAGAGAATAACCTTCATGTGTAACCCAAAAAGAAATTTCAATACCCCAGGTGAGCACACAGTTTAGAACAACTCCATTGAAACAGAGAAGAACCCTTTCACTTTAGCACCATTGCTCCTCCCGCACAGTTTCACTCAGTTGATGGCCTTTCCTTGGAGGGAGGAATTGAGAGAACGGTGGAACATACATCTAGCATTCTGGCTTTTCAGTGGGCTACTACAAACGAGACTGTTTTCGGTCTTGCTTGACTAGCAATGCTTTTGTTTGGGAATGTGTTTCTCTCTTTCTCATATCTGATGGATAACTTTGCTGGGTACACTTTTCTTGGCTCATTTTTGTTTTCCTGCAGTACTGTGAAAGTCTCATTCCACTCCCTCCTGGCCTGTAAGGTTTTTGCTGAGAAGTCTGCAGTCAGGGGAATTGGTGCCCCTTTTTGTATTTTTTGCTTCATTTGAATTTTAGTTTTGAGAATCCTGTTTTTATCTTAAACCTTGGAGAATTTGAATATAATCTAATTGGGGTAGATTTCTTTGGGTTCAATCTGATTGATGAACTTTGACCTCCCTGTACCTGAGTAATTTTATCTTTCTCTAGATTTGAGAAACCTTGTTTTTCTCTTAAAATATACTTTCTATCCTTTTGTCATTCAGCCAGGGCTATGCCAGGCCAAAGCCTGGAAACAGAAACTCAGTCTAGGTATTCCACAGGGGTATCAGGGACCAGCCAATTGAGCTAGCACCTGCCACCTCCCAGGGCATGCACTATTAGGAATCAGGAATCAGGAGTGACACTGGGACTCAAACCCAGGCAATCCAAATGGGATGTAGGTATCCTAAGTGGTATCTTAACTGCCATGTGAAATGTCCACCCCTGCTTCTATGAGTTTTTAGATTCCACATATCAGATCATACAGTATATATGTGGTTTTGTATCTGACATTATTTTTAGTATAAGCTTGTCTAGATCCATCCATGTTGTCACTAATGAAAGAATTTCTTTGTTTTTAAGGCTCTTTTATAGAAAGCTGTTATTTAATAAATATAAATTTCATAAGTACAACTTTTGGATTATAGCAGTTCTTCCCCCTATACCTGCCGTCCCACCCCCAAACTGTCCCACCTCCTACTCCCTCTCCCATCCCATTCTTCATTAAGGTTCATTTTTAATTATCTTTATATACAGAAGATCAATTCTATACTAAGTAAAGATTTCAACAGTTTGCACCCACACAGACACACAAAGTATAAAGTACTGTTTGAAGACTAGTTGTATTGTTAATTCTCATAGTACACCTCATTAAGGACAGAGCTCCTACATGGGGAGCAAGTGCACAGTGACTCCTGTTGTTGATTTAACAATTGAGACTCTTATTTATGATGTCAGTGATCACCCGAGGCTCTTGTCTTGAGGCTATGGAAGCCTGTTGAGTCCACAAACTCTGACATTATTTAGAAAGGGACATAATCAAAGTGAAGTTCTCTCCTCCCTTCAGAAAAAGGTACTTCCTTCTTTGATGGCCCCTTCTTTCCATTGGGATCTCACTCACAGAGATCTTTCATTTAGGTCATTTTTTTTTTGACAGGCAGAGTGGACAGTGAGAGAGACAGAGAGAAAGGTCTTCCTTTGCCATTGGTTCACCCTCCAATGGCTGGTGCACCGCACTGATCCGAAAGTGGAAGCCAGGTGCTTCTCCTGGTCTCCCATGCCCGTGCAGGGCCAAGGACTTGGGCCATCCTCCACTGCACTCCCGGGCCACAGCAGAGAGCTGGCCTGGAAGAGGGGCAACCGGGACAGAATCCGGCGCCCCAACTGGGACTAGAACCTGGTGTGCCGGCGCCGTAGGTGGAGGATTAGCCTATTGAGCCGTGGGGCCGGCCAGGTCATTTTTTGCCAGTGTCTTGGCTTTCCTTGCTTGAAATGCTCTCATGAGCTTTTTAGCCAGATCTGAATGCCTTAAGGGCTGAATCTGAGGCCAGAGTGTTGTTTAGGGCATTTGTCATTCTATGAGTCTGCTGTGTATCCTGCTTCTCATGTTGGATTGTTCTCTCCTTTTTAATTTATTATTATTAATAGACATTTGGTCTTATTTATGTGATCCCTTTGATACTTAATGCTATCTTTATGTTCAGTTATGAACTTAAACTGATCACTTTAACTAGTAAGATGGCATGGGTACCGGCCAACTTAATGGGATTTGGAGTCCCATGACAAGTTTTTAGCTTTACCCTTAGGGGTAAGTCTGAGGGAACATGTGCTGAACTGTACATTTCCTCCCTCTCTTATTACCACTCTTAATTTTAATAGAGATCAATTTTCAATTGGATTGAAACACCTAAGAATAATTCTGTGTTAAGCAAAGAGTTATCTGATGGTATTAAGTAGAAAAAAAGAAAATACTAAAAAGATTAAAATAGCAAGCTGTTCCTAGACTGTCAGGACAAGGACTTATCAAGTCATTGTTTCTCATAGTATCAGTTTCACTTCTACAGGTTTCCTTTTAGGTGCTGTTGTCACAGATCAATAATAATCTATTTTGTGTATATACACTACTATTTCCTTCCAAATTAATCCTATAATTGGCATTAAATTTTATTTTTTTAAAAAAAGATTTATTTACTTACTTGAGAGGTAGAGTTACAGATAGAGAGAAGGAGAGACAAACAGATCTTCCATCCACTGTTCACTCCTCAAAAGGCTGAGGCATCCAGAGCTGGGCCTATCCAAATCCAGGATCCAGGAGCTTCTTGCAAGTCTCCCACAACTGTTCAGGCAACCAAGCACTTTGGAGCATCCTCCACTGCCTTCCCAGGCCATTAGCAGGCAGCAGGATAGGAAAAGGAGCAGCTGGGATTCAACTGGCGCCCACATGGGATGTTGTTGCTGCAGGTGGAGCCTTAACCTACTACATCACAGTACTGGCCCCTCAAATTTATTTTTTATCATGTCTATTGTGAATAATGCTGCACTGAACATAGAAGTTGAAATACCTCTGCGACATACTTATTTCATTTGGATGTATACCTAGAGATTGCTGGGTCATATGGTAGTTCTGTTTTTACCTTTTTGAGAAATGTTTGTACTGTTTTCTTTTTACTAATTGATATTCTCACCAACAGTGTGCTAGAGTTTCCTTTTCTCCACATCCTTGCTAACATTTTTTTCTTTTGTTATTTTGATAGTGGTTAATCTGAGAAGTATGTGATGATATCTCGTTGTGATTTTAATTTATATTTCTCTGATGATTATTGATAACCAGCATTTTTATATACCTCTCAGACATTTGTATATCTTTTGAGAAATTTCTATTTTGATCTTTTGACCACTTAAAAAGGGGTTATCTGAGAGAACTTCAAAAGTTAATGAAAAATGGTTTTAAGAGATAAGTTTATTTGTTGCAAAATATTTGAAATCCATGCATAGTTTTTTCATAATAGGCATTTTTAAACATTTTTACTTATTTGAAATGCAGAGTTACATAGAGGCAGAGGCAGAGGGAGAAAGAGAGAGAGATCTTCCATCCGCTGGTTCACTCCCCAGGTTGCTGCAACATCTGGAGCTGTGCCAATCTGAAGCTAGGAGCCAGGAGCCAGGAGCTTCTTGGTCTCCCATGTGTTTAAAGGGGACCAAGCACTTGAACCATCTTCCACTGCTCTCCCAGGCCCAGCAGAGAGCTGGATTGGAAATGGAGCAGCCGAGACTTGAATTGGCACCCATATTGGATGCCGGCACTGCAGGTGCCGGCTTCACCTGCTATGCCACAGTGCCGGCCCCATATCATTTCTATGAGCAGTTTGAGGACTCCTCAGGTGCCTGGATTTCTCTTTATATCCAAGGGATCCTCAGTAAGAGTATCAGCTAATTTCTTTTTAGTAACCTTGTAGGCCAGAAGGCAGTGAGATGACATATTTAAATTGCTGGGGAAAAAACATTAACATTGGCATTAAAGAATTCTGTATTTGGCAATATTATCTTTGAAAATGATGGAGAAATTAATACAATTATAGTTAAATAAAGGATGATAGAGTATATCACTAGTAGAACTGCACTATAAGAATTGCTAGGAAAATCCTTCAGAATGAAATGAAAGGATACTAGATAAAAACTCAAAGACATAAGAAGGAACAAAAAAACACTATTTAAGGTAACTGGTTACTAACTACAAGAGTGAATATCAAAGCATTATTGTATTTGTAGTGCATATCAACCATTTCTTTTCAATTTGATTTAAGATACAAATGAAAATAATTATAAATTTATATTTATGGCTCTCTATGTACAGAAATGTAATTGTGATAATAGCTTTATAAAGGGGGCAGATCTATATATTGAACAGTGTTCTTGTATGCTGTTGAAGTGAAGTTGGAACTCATTTAGACTAAACTGTTATATGTTCAGGGTGTTAATTGTAATTTCTAGGGTATTCACTAAGAAAATGACTTTAAAATACGAAAAGTGAGTGAAGAAGGAATTGAAACAATATATTAAAAACTCAATTAAATGAGTCGAAGTCTCAAAAGGAAGAGATTAACAAAGTAGATAAAAACATGATTCAACTATGTACTGTCTTTTTTTAAAAGATTTCTTTTTATTTATTTGAAATACAGAGTTACAGAGAGAGGTAGAGACAGAGAGAGGCCTTCAATCTGCTGGTTCACTCCCCAAATGGCCGCAATGGCTGGAGATGTGCTGATCCAAATTCAGGAGACAGGAGCTTCTTTTGGGTCTCCCATGTGAGTGCATGGGCCCAAGGTCTTGGGTCGTCTTCTACTGCCTTCCCAGGCCACAGCAGAGAGCTGGATGGAAGAGGAACAGCCAGGACTAGAACCAGCACCCATTTAGGATGCTGGTGCTTCAGGCCAGGGATTTAACCCACTGCGCCACAGCGCCGGCCTCTGTACTGTCTTTAAGAGCCAGATACACAAGTAGATTAGATTAGATGCAAAGGCACAAATAGCTGTAATGTGAATATATGGAAAAAGGTATCCTATACAAATAGTTACAAAGATAAACTGATAGTATCTATGCAAAGTTGAGACAAAAATGGGCTTTATGTCAGAAATTTTTACAAGACAAATGTTGAAATTACATATTGATAAAAGAGTCAACCTATCCAAATAATGTAACAGTTATAAAAGCATCAAAGAAAACAGCCCCAAAATATAGTAAGAAAAAGTGACCAAAATTAAAGGAGACATATATATTTCTATAGTAATAAAGGGAGACTTCAATATTCCATTTTCATTAATGAATATAGTAAGACAGAAAATCAATAAGAAAATAGAGAATTTGAAAAATACTACAAATCATCTATATCTAATACACAGAACACTTCCATAGCAATATCAAAATAGATATTCTTTTCAAGTGAACATGGAACATTATACAGGACAGACCACATGTTAGGACACAAAGCAGGTCTCAGTAAACTAAAAAAATTAAAGTCATGCAAAGAATATTCTCCAACTAAAATGGAAGGAAATTATAAATCAACATCAGAAGGAAGACTGGAAATTTATATGTGTGTGTAAGTTGAGGCCACATTACTTAAAAATCAATTGGAGAAAGAAATAACAAGGGAAATTAGAAGAAAAATCTTAGAGATGAATGAAAATAATAATCAACATACTAAAATATACAGTATACACAAAATGTAGTTCTCAGAGTCAAACTTTTACTTTTAAATACCTTCATTAAAATTTTTCAAATTAATAACTTTCCATTTTTACCAAGTAGAAGAAAGAAAATAAAATTAA
This sequence comes from Lepus europaeus, assembly GCF_033115175.1. Taxonomy (NCBI): domain Eukaryota; kingdom Metazoa; phylum Chordata; class Mammalia; order Lagomorpha; family Leporidae; genus Lepus; species Lepus europaeus. The sequence continues at coordinate 57,430,954 of NC_084850.1, forward strand.
ACCCAAATCTCACATAAGAAAAAAACAATTGAAATTAGATTGGAGATAATGACTAGAAAAACAATAGAGAATATAAACAAAACAAACTTTTTTTTCTAAAAAAAAAAAAAAAAGATGTGTCAGAGGCAGAGAGAGAAAGAGGTCTTCTATCAGCTGGTTCACCCCCCAAATGGCCGCAGTAACCAGAGCTGCACCGATCTAAAACCAGGAGCCAGGAGTTTCTTCCAGTTCTCCCACGTGGGTGTAGGGACCCAAGCACTTGGGCCATCTTTCACTGCTTTCCCAGGCCATAGCAGAGAGCTGGATTGTAAGAGGAGCAGCTGGGACATGAACCAGCACCCATATGGGAAGTTGGCACTGCAGGCGACGGTTTTACCTGCTACGTCACAGTGCCGGCACCCAAAACCAACTTTAAAAAAATGTTTTGATGTTTTGTGTATTCATTTGTATTTATTTGGATGGCTGTGTGACTCAGATAAATTTTTTATTCCGTGTTTGAGTCCTCAAGTGTCTTCAACAGCCAAGACTAAGCCAGGGTGTTCCAGGCTGAAGCCAGGAGCCAAGAACTCTGAATCTCCCACATGGATGGCAGAGACTCAGGTATTTGAGCATCACCTATTGCCCCCAGGAGCTTTGGCAGGAAGCTGGATCTGAAGCTGGAGTAGGTGGGACTTGAACCAAATACTCTGATATGGATATAGTCATCCCAAGTAGAGGTTTAACCCTCAGTGCCTGCCCCCAACTATTATTTCTGTATTGTAAAAATTTATGGTTTTAATTAGATTAGATAAAGGAAGAGAAGATTTAAGTTATTAAAATAGAAAAAGAAAGTGGGGACATTATTTCCAACCTTAAAGAAATAAAGATATGGGAATACCATTAACAGTTACATATTAACAAATTTGATAATCAAGATGGAATGAAAAAATTCCTAGAAGTACATGAACTACCAAAACTGACTCAAGATGAAGAAGAACGTTTGAATAGACTTATAACAACTAAAGAGTGTGAATACATAGTCAAAGTTTCCTGAAAAAGTATCCCAGGACCAGATGGCTTCACTACTGAATTATGCCAAACATTTAGAGTTAACATCAATCCTTCAGACAGTATCCCAAGACTTTTGATGAGAAGTGCTCCCTAATTCATTCTATGAGGCCAGAATTAATCTGATCTCAAAGCTAGATAAAGTTATTAAGTGAATAGAAACCACACAGCAATATCCCTTATGCATAAAAATATAGAAAATCCTCAACTAAGTACTAACCAATAGAGTCTAGCAGCATATTAAAATGATTATGCACCATTATGGTATGTGGTTTAATGCAGGAGTGAAAGGATGCTTTGTCCTATGAAAACCAATTGTAACACCCTACATTAATAGACTTAGCGGAAAATATATGATTGTTACAGCAGCTTATATAGCCAAGGTAGCCAATCCGGTCAAGGGGCGGTCTATGCCCTATCCAATCTGCCTGTTGCCAGGCAGTTTCCGAAGCCATCCAATCACAGCCTATTGCCAGGCAGGCTGCGTTGTCATGTGGTTTCTGAAACCATCCAATCACAGCCTGTTGCTAGGCAGTTTCCATTGCCAGCGGCTATCTTGGCATGGCCTTCTCATTCCACCACATTTCCCCCACCCCCTTTTTTTTTTTTGACAGGCAGAGTGGACAGTGAGAGAGAGAGAGACAGAGAGAGTCTTCCTTTTGCCATTGGTTCACCCTCCAATGGCCGCCGCGGCCGGCACGCTGCGACCGGCACACCGCGCTGATCCGATGGCAGGAGCCAGGTGCTTATCCTGGTCTCCCATGGGGTGCAGGGCCCAAGCATTTGGGCCATCCTCCACTGCACTCCCTGGCCACAGCAGAGAGCTGGACTGGAAGAGGGGCAACCGGGACAGAATCCGGTGCCCCGACCGGGACTAGAACCCAGTGTGCCGGCTCCGCAAGGCGGAGGATTAGCCTATTGAGCCGCGGCATTTCCCCCTTTTTTAAAAGAGCTAACTGTGAACAGAAAACACCCATGGTATATCTCACATGTAAGATCACATACTGGGTTACCTGGCTTTATTAACCAAGGCAAGAAAAAGGTTGATTGTCTTATCTCCTACAACACGGCTTCCATTGGACACCTAGAACAAGCCCGTATTCTACACCAACAATTTCATAAATCAGCAAGCAACATAAAATTGCTTTTCTCGGAGGTAACAATGAGCCAATGCAAACACCTAGTGCACTCTTGCAAGAATTGTGCACCCCTCGCCCCGTTAGGCCCACTGCAACAAGCATGAGTGAACCCCTGAGGCCTTGCTCCTAATAAACTCTGGCAAGTGGACATCACCCACATTAACTCCTTTGGTAAACTTAAGTTTGTCCATGTGGTGGTAGATATTTATTCAAAGGCTGTATTTGCAACAGCCCAATCTGGAGAAAAGGCTAGTAATGCGATAAAGGCGGTTAAATCAGCCATGCTGGTCCTTGGTGTCCCCTGGACCATAAAGACTGATAACAGGCCAGCGTATACATCACAGGAATTTAATTCCTTCCTGAAATCCTGGAACATACAGTCTGCCACAGGTATCCCATACAACCCACAGGGACAGGCAATCATTGAAAGAACTCATAGAACAATGAAAGATCTCTTACAAAGACAGAAAAACAATCATATGCCCCCAGACCCACAGCTTGTTTTGAGGTCCTTTTCACTATCCATTTTGTTACTTTTGATTCCCAAGGGATCAGCCCAGCTTATAAAAGCACTGAGGATCCTTTCCATCCCAGCCCCCAGCCCCCAGCCCCCAGCCCCCAGCCCCTATGGTTAGGTGGAAAGACCCCCTGACAGGAGAATGGTAGGGACCACACCCTCTGCTAACCAAAGGTCGAGGATATGCTTGTGTCTTTCCAGAGAATGTGGAACAGCCCATTTGGGTACAAGCCAGAAACATCAAGCCTGCAACTGACAGCCAACCAGAATCAGCTGAACAAGACTTAGAGTCCACCTTGTTAGCAGACGCACCTGCCCCATCATCCTACCCTGAGGAACTGCCCATAGGGCACATCCACTACTGTTTTATACCCCACTAGCTCTGGTCAGCCACTCAAACGGCCCACAGCCTGTGTGCGGTCATGCCATTCCTGATTACCATTGTTCCTCATTCCTACCCCCATCTGAGCAAGCACTCCTGTAGTCTCCCGTTTTGAGCTCTGGTTAGTCAATGACGGGTAAGATCCACTGGGGGACAACCTAAGACAGGCACAGCCGTGCACGGAGACCACATGGAAACGGGGTCAACAATGGTATGGGCAAGAATCAAGCCTCCCGTTGCTCAAAAATAAATGAAAAAGGGGAAATATGGTGGAATGAGAAGGCCATGCCAAGATGGCTGCTGGCAACGGAAACTGCCTGGCAAAAGGCTGTGATTGGATGGCTTCGGAAACTGCCTGGCAACAGGGTGTAATTGGTTAGGACATAGACTGACCCTTGACCGGATTGGCTGTCTTGGCTATATAAGCTGCTGTAGCAAATGAAATAAGCGAGTTTGCAGGCTGCTTGCCTCAGGCCTGCTTTCACCCGAATCCCGGGGTCTGTGTGGTGACTCCTCTTTCTCCCAACACGCTCTTCCTCTCAGAACAAATCCACAGCAACATATGATTATCTCAATTGATGCAGAAAAATCATTTGAAAAAGCTCCAATCAACTTTCATGATAAAAAAAAAACTCCCTAAACTCGGAATAGAAGGGTATTTTTTTTAAACATGATAATGGGCATTTATGGCAAACATACACATATTCAGTGGTGAACATCTGAAACCTTTTTACCCTTAAATCAGTAGAAGAAAAGGTTGCAATTCACCACTGTTATTCAATATTCCTGTAGAAATTAGCAAGAAAAAGTAATTAAAAGTAAATAATTGGAAAAGCGGTAAAGCTATCCCTATTCATCTGACATGATTTAATGTGAGCATATATAAAGTCATCAAATCTAAAATATTTTAATTAATGCACACAAAAGATAGATACAGATACAGACACAGAGAGATCTTACATCTCCTGGTTCACTCCTCAAATGTCCACAATATCTCATAAGCTTTTAAGGAGACACAGAAAAAGCATTGTACAAAACCCTGCATCATCTCAAAATAAAAATTTGGACTACAGAATAGCTTCCTGAACATAAAAAATTAAGATTTTTCTATGTAAAATGGATCTTCAAAAGGGTATCAGTTGCACCGATCTGAAGCCAGGAGCCGGGTAGCTCCTCCTGGTCTCCCATACGGGTGCAGGGCCCAAGCACTTGGGCCATCCTCCACTGCCCTCCCGGGCCACAGCAGAGTGCTGGACTGGAAGAGGGGCAACCGGGACAGAATCTGGCGCCCCAACTGGGACTAGAACCCGGGATGCCGGCGCCGCACGCGGAGGATTAGCCAAGTGAGCCATGGCGCCGGCCTGTATGTTAATCTTTTATCCTATACTCTTGCTGAACTTTTAATTTATTCTATAAAGAATTAGTAAATTCCTCAAGATTTTATATATGCATGCAAGATCATGTTCTCTGTATGCACAGATAGTTTTACTTCTTTCTTAACAATCTGAATGACTTTTCTTTTTGTTTCCTAATTTTTCTTGCTAAAATCACCAGTAAAATACAAGTGTTGTGTGTAAACTTCTTTGTTTTAGTCCTGATCATAGGACCAAGCTTTCCATTCTTTTACAATTAGTTTTGGGATTTTTATAGATACCCACCCCCTTTTTTTTGACAGGCAGAGTTAGTGAGAGAGAGACAGAGAGAAAGGTCTTCCTTCTGTTGATTCACCCCCCAAATGGCTGCTACGGCTGCAAAGCCAGGAGCCAGGTGCTTCCTCCTGGTCTCCCATGCAGGTGCAGGGCCCAAGAACTTGGGCCATCCTCCACTGCCTTCCCGGGCCACAGCAGAGAGCTGGACTGGAAGAGGAGCAGCCGGGACAGAATCTGGCGCCCCGACCGGGACTAGAACCTGGGGTGCCGGCGCCACAGGCGGAGGATTAGGTTAGTGAGCCACAGCGCCGGCCTCAATTTCAAAGTTTAATATATATCATCCATAATCAAGGCTGTGTGTTGCTATAATAAGGATAGACATAGTTAATGTTGGAATAGTTTTGCAAGCACAGAAACAACCCTCACATTCATACTGATTTTTTACAAGTGTGCTAAGAGAATTCCATGGGTAAAGTCTAGTTCCTTTAACAACTGGTGCTGAGACAACTGTTTGTCTATATCCAAAATAATGAGTTGGTCCCTCACACCATATACAGAAATTATCTTAAAATTGATCAAAAACCTTAATAAAAGGAAACTGTAAAACTTTTAGAAGAATCTTTAGAATAATACTTGATGACTTTAGATATGGCAATGAATTTTTGATATGTCACTATAAGTACAAGTAGCAAAAGAAAAAAAATTGACTTCATTGATATTTTTAAAAGAACACTTTGTGATTCATAGAACACTTTCAAGAAAGTGGAAAGGCAATCCAAAGAAAAGGAGAAAGTATTTCCAAACCATGTGTCTGAAAATCAAGTATTCAGATGTACAAAAAAATAAAATAACATTTACAACTCAATAACAAAAAATACAACTCAATTTAAAAGTAATCTAAGAACTTGAATAGATGCTTTGCATAAGAAATACTTTAATGGTCATTAAGAAGATTAAAAGGTGCTTAACATCATTAGTCATTAGGGAAAAGCAAATAAAAACATGATGAGACACCAATTCGTAACTATATGGCTATAATGGAAAAAGTAGCAGGTGTTGGCAATAATGTGTTCTCACATAGATGAATTGCTCATAAATTGATGAAATCGCATACATGTAAACTTTTACAGCCCCTCTGGAAAACAGTTTGGCAGCTCCACAAAAAGTTAAACACAGAATTAATATGACCCAACAATTCCATTCCTGGATACACACAGGAGAATAGAGAACATATTTTCACACAAACACTTGTACATGAATATTGATAGCATCATTATTTACATAACCACCCAAAGTGAAAAAATTCCAGATATACATAAAAGGATAAATAGTTAAGATGTGGTACGACCTCACAGTGGAATACAGTACTGTGTTGATACAGTCTATGACTTGGATGAACCTTGTAAACATTATGCTTAGTGAAAAAATAAAAACCTATCTTATATTGAATTATTTCATTCATATGATATGTCCAGAATACAGAAATCCATAGAGACAGAAAACATATTAGTGGTTTCCCAGGCTGGGGTACAAAGGCAAATACCAGTGTCTGCTAATATATATGGTATTTTTATAAGAGTAATAAAAACTTTCTAGACTTAATGTATATCATAGTAAAACTTTGTGAATATATCAAAAACCTCTGAGATAAAATAAAAATTTTATAGTATAGTGTATATCAATAAAATGTTATTGTCTGAGGAAAATATAATGCTAGTAAATAGATGGTCTGATTATGATGACTATGTGTTTTTTAGAAAATATTGAAAGATGAGGCTAGAATATTTTGCTTCAATTATTGTCAAGGTAAGATAATAGTTATTAATGTCAGAAATACCATAAAAGAGTGCCCCTTATCTTTGTTATTATCATTCTTTCTTATTGTCATTATTATGTTATGAAAGATCTGTCAAGAAGAGTACACCATTAAGCAGAAATAACAATGATAGCTGGAGAAAATAAGAAGTCAGGTTATTTGATTGTTCCCTGAAAAATTGGAGTTGGCAAACTCAAGAGGCTTCCATAGCCTTGGCAGCTCATGACAAGAGCCTCAGGTGATTTCTGATGTCATAAATAAGAGTGTCAATTGTTAAATCAACAACAGGAGTCACTGTGCACTTTCGCCCCATGTAGGATCTCTGTCCTTAATGTGTTGTACTATGTGAATTAACGGTATAACTAGTACTCAAACAGTACTTTATACTTTGTGTTTCTGTGTGGGTGCAAACTGTTGAAATGTTTACTTAGTATATACTAAGTTGATCTTCTGTATATAAAGATAATTGAAAATGAATTTTGATGTGCATGGGATGGGCGAGGGAGCGGGAGATGGGAGGGTTGCGGGTGGGAGGGAGGTTATGGGATGGAAAAAGCCACTGTAATCCAAAAGTTGTACTTTGGAAATTTATATTTATTATTAAATAAAAGTTAAAAAAAAATATTGTTAGAATAAGGATGAGGGGCCAGCGCCGTGGTATAGGTGATTATGCTACTATCTGCAGCGCTGCCATCTATATGGGTGCTGGTTTGAGTCCTGGCTGCTCCACTTCCTATTCAGCTCTCTGCTGATGCTTCTGGGAAAGCAGTGTAGGATAGCTTAAGTGCCTGGGTCCCTGCACTGAAGTGGGAGACCCGGAGGAAACTTCTGGCACCTGACTTCGGCCTGGCCTAGTCCTGGCCATTGCAGCCATCTGGGTAGTGAGCCAATGGATGGATGACCTCTCTCTGTCTCTCTAACTCTGCCTTTCAAAAGAAACAAATAATGAGATGGACATATATATACATATATATATATTTATAATCAACAGCTTGCATTTAATTTATGACATCTCACTAGAAAATCTTACCAAAAATTTGATTTCCCAAAGTTAAAAGAAAAAAACAAAGCAAGATTAGATAAACTAACCCCATAAGACTTGGGATTTATGAGAAGAAAAGCAAAAAAATGAGACTTGTAAAAGAATACAAACAAATGCAGAAGCAATTCATAATTCTGGAGAGCAAGTCTGAATAGTTTTAAATTATTAAATTATTTTCAGAATAATTTATGAGTCTAATGTAATTTTTATTCCAAATTCTTGAAGAATTTATATTGGAATATTATGAAAAGAGTCTGAGGATCCTGTGGAGGAATAAACAGTGAGACCTGCCAAGGAAATTCTGAAAAGGCTAGAGGCCTCGTCACATCACATATTCTAACTTTATCCCCATCCCATCCCTGTCTCACTCCAAACCACAGTTTGGAGTTTCCCAAAAGATGTGGAACTCATAAAAGAGTAAACAGGTGGATAAATGGAAGGAAATAGTCCAGCAGAAAAACAACCACTAGTATCTCCATCACCAACAACAAAGCCCATGACTTTGTAAAGAATTTAGAATATGAACAAAATGACTTCACAGATTAGTGGGGATAATAGAAGGATTATTCAGTAAATCATGCTGGTACATTTAATTAAATATTTGGAAAGTAAATTTTCATCCTAATTATATTCCTGTGTCAGGTTCACTAAATAGTTGAATGTGAGGAAAAAAGGGCAAAAGCCTGCAAGTAAATAAAGGTGAATATTTAACTGTAGCTGGAATGGAACTTTCTGAGTATAAATTAATGGAAGAAATCATAAAGTAAAATATTGATAAATAAAACCTTACAAAAATTTGAACCATCTGTATATAAAAAGTACTTCCTAGATGGTTTCTGCCCTAGCCCAACTTGTGTTTAAAAAAACAAACTCTCCCTGCTTGTGGAAGATGGATTCTAGATGGACAATAATGGAAGCAGATAGAGTATTTAGTAGGCAATGCAGTAATTTCAGAGGGAAATGTTTCAGACTTGAACTAGGGGAATAATGGAGAGGGATAAAATAGGCCAGATTTGGGACACATTTTGAAAATGGGTTACTATTTCTAGAACCATGCCTGTGCAGATAATTAGGGAAACAAAATAAAAAAAGGAATGTTCAGGCTATAATTGTTAAGATTTGGTAAATATTTGTGTTGATAGCCTGGAAGTAAAGAGCCAATAAAAGGGAAGTTGTTGAAGTTCAGGACAGGGTAAATACATTTGATGAAGGAAAGTATCAGAGGAAGTGATAATGGGATGTGACACAGAACCCTCATGAATGAATATACTTTTGAAGAAAGTATACTTCACTGTATGAAGTGGTAAAAAAAATCCCACATAAGTATAAGATATTGTGATATTTGTAGATGATAGATCAAGAAGGTGAGGAAAAATCCATGCCTAAATATCTCTAGTTTCTTTGGAGTAGGGGCAAAGGTGCACCAGAAATGCAGCCATCTTTATGGGAGGGTTACCTATAGAGTCACACAGGGTCCCACACTCAAAAGGAACTCCTGCATTTGAGAATTAATGCCATGTGGTTGCTGCCTTGAAGTTCATAATAATTCTACCCTTGAGATTGTTTTTGAGGTCCAGTGACATAATGGAGCATGTGCTGAGATCTTACACTTCTGGGTCAGGTGTACCTTAGTTCACATGAGTTCTGCTTTCTCCCTACCCTCTTGCTGCCATCCTGACAGTATGGTGGGTGCCTGTGCACAGACATGAGGGTTAGAGTGAGGTGTGTGCATTTCCTTATGTAACTCATAAGGCAGGGCCTTGAGTACTTGTGTCTGTATTTTTCTCATGAGTATCACCGCACCTGAGGGGGAGTATAGCCTTATATAGAATTTAAAAGGACATCATATCAAAAATCTTTATCCAGATGAAAGTCAAGAAGTGGTTCCCTTATGTTTTCCTTCCTTCCTTCCTTCCTTCCTTCCTTCCTTCTACTCCCTCCCTCCCTCCCTCCCTTCCTCTACCTTCCCCTCCCTTCCTCCCTCCCTCCCTTCCTTCCTCTTCCTTCCCCTCCCTCCCTCCCTCTTCCTTCCCCTCCCTCTCTTTTTTCCTTCCTTCCTTCCTCTTCCTTCCCTCCCTCCCTCCCTTCTTTCCTTCTTTCCTTCCCCTCCCTCCCTCCCTTCCTTCTCCTTCCTTCCTTCCTCTTCCTTCCTCTTCCTTCCCCCCTCCATCCCTTCCTTCCTTCCTTCCTCTTCCTTCCCCTCCCTCCCTCCCTTCTTTCCTTCTTTCCTTCCCCTCCCTCCCTCCCTTCCTTCTCCTTCCTTCCTTCCTCTTCCTTCCTCTTCCTTCCCCCCTCCATCCCTTCCTTCCTTCCTTCCTCTTCCTTCCCCCTCTCTCCCTCCCTTCCTCCCTTCCTTCCTGTTCCTCCCCCCTCCCTTCCTTCCTTCCTGTTCCTCCCCCCTCCCTCCCTTCCTTCCTTCCTTCCCTCCCTCCCTTCCTTCCCCTTCCTCCCTTCCTCCCTCCCTCCCTTCCTTCCTCTTCCTTCCCCTCCCTCCCTTCCTTCTCCTTCCTTCCTTCCTGTTCCTTCCCCCCCTCCCCCCTCCCTCCCTTCCTTCCTTCCTCTTCCTTCCCCTTCCTTCCTCTTCCTTCCCCTCCCTCCCTTCCTTCCTCTTCCTCCCCCTCCCTCCCTTCCTTCCTTTCTTCCTTCCCCTCCCTCCCTCCCTCCCTCCCTTCTCCTCCCTTCCTTCCTCTTCCTTCCTCCCTCCCTCCCTCCCTTCTTTCCTTCATTTTAAAACTTTTTATTTTGAGAGACCCCATCTGCTGGCCCTGCCCCCAAAGGCCCAAATGAGCAGAAGGAAGGGCCAAGCCAGGAGGCGTGAGGGAAATGTTTGATCCCTGGTAGGTGGCATGGGGAGGGGGTAGGGTAGGGCTGCGTTAGCAGGAGACTTGAACGGAGAAGTAACCATGAACGTGTACAAGCCACTCAAGAGCTTCCACCCTCAGCTTATAGTTCTGTGCAGATCAACTCGTTACACTGAGGGAGTTCCACCACGGAGCGGCTGGAACAACAACCCAGCTTCCGGCCCAAGCTTTCAGATTCTAAATGGAAGCACCTGTGTGGGGCTTGGGGTTAGGATTGCTGAGTCACCCTCCCAGGACCCGGGAAAACACCTTCCGGGGTTACTACAACCCCAACAGCATGGCTGCACGACAGGCTTGCCCAACCCAAACCAGACCAGGCCAGACCTTGGCATTACTCCGTAAGCTCTGAGAGGCGTCTGCCTGGTACAGGCAAGGGTCAGGGAGCTGCCACCACCCCAAGTACATGCCTCAGTGGAGCAGCCGCAGAGGAGTTGGGATATCCCGGTGAGGCTTCCTCTGCAGTGGTTCCCCCATGTTTTTATCTAGTTTTATAGTTTCAGCTCTTAACATTTGTCTTGAATGCATTTTGATTTGATTTTTATATATGCAGTGAGATAAGGGCTCACTTTCATTGCTGTACTTGTAGATATCCAATTTTCCCAACACCATTTATTGAAGAGACTGCCATTTCACATTAAATATTTTTTGTACCTTTGTTGAAGATTAAGGTAATTTAAAATGCATGGATTTACTTTTGGGCTATCTTGTTTTGTTGGTCTACATGGCCTATATATCTGTTTTTTCACCTGTGCCATGCTATTCTGATTAATAGAATTTCTGTATTGTGTTTTTAGATCAAAACTACAGGAAATCAAAATTAAAGTAGAAAATTGGAATTGTGTCAAACTAAAAAGCTTCTGCACAGCAAACAATTAATAGAGTGAAGAGGCATCCTTCATAATGGAAGAAAATATTTGCAAACCATACATCTGATAAAGAGTTAATATTTAAAATACATTAGGAATTTAACTCAATGACAGTATAATAAGCAACTCAAGTGAACTATGCAAAGTACTCAAAAAGCTCTCTCTCAAAAGAAGACATACAAATGACCAGCAAGTATATGAAAAAATGTTCAACATTACTAGTCAGGGAAATGCAAATCAAAACCACAATGAGATATTGTTCCACACTTGTTAGAATGGCAGCCCATGGCTAGAGCCTGACATCATAAATAAGAGTGTTAGTTATTAAAGGAACAGAGAAATCACTGGGCACTTACTCCCCATGTAGGACCTCTGTCCTTAATGAGTTATACTGTGAGAATTGACTGCAAATCTTGTTCTTGGACTGTACTCTACATGTTGTGTGTGGGTAGGTGCAAACTGTTGAAATCTGTGCTTAACATGGAGTTGGTCCTCTGTATATAAAATCACACTAAAAATGAACCATAATGAAGAAGGAGATGGGAGAGGGAGAGGGAGGTGGGATGGGATTCGGGGTGGGAGGGTGGGTAGGGGGGAAAGAACCACTATATTCTTAAAGTTGTACCTATGAAAAAATACATTCATTAAATAAAAACTTAAAAAAAATGGGTACTCCTTAAAAAAGTAACAAAAAACAACTATTTACAAGGATGTGTAGAAAAACTAATTTGTATGCCATTGATGGGAATATAAATTAGTACATGGGATTGGATGTTTGGCCTAGTGGTTAGGATGCTGGTTGAGACATCTGTATCCCATACCAGTGTCTGGGTTGGAGTCTCAGTTCCACTTTCAATTTTGGCTTCTTGCTAATGTACACTCTGGGAGCCAGCAGCGGATGTTTCAATTCTACCTGCTTCCCACACTGGAAACCAGGATTGAGTTATTAGCTCCTGACTTCAGCGTGGTCAGTCATGGATGTTGTGAGCATTTGGAGAGTGAACTAATGGATGGTAAACTCTCTCTCTCATAAATAAAATAATTAATTTGTATAGCCATTATAGAGAACAGTATGGAGGCTCCTCAAGTAATTAATAATAGAACTACCATATCTGCAGGGTCTTAGTCCACCCGTATAGGATGGACTGGGTCCAAGGAAAGGTGAGTGCGCCGCTTGCCCGTTCCCCAGCCTCCTGATCCCGGAGACAGTCAGACGCAGCGGGGAGCCAAGTCTAGTAGCAAGAACTCATTTACTTTGTGCATAATAGTACCTTTTATAGCACAAAACTTCAGAGTCATTGGGGCAGGGCTAAGGACCAACAATCACTTAAAAAATCACCTTATGGGGGGATTTCTATAGGACTAGCCCTATGTCTATACACTTGTTACTAGTTTTGTTACCTCCCCTGATGTTGCACAGCCAATTAGTTTTAGTGGTAAACAACTTTGGATTCCACCCATCTTACTTCCTCTGGGCGCCATCTTACTTGGCTCCGCGCGGCTC